>NC_053479.1:0-300000 GCF_015227805.2 Hirundo rustica
GGAGCTCCAGCAGCTGCTCCTCCGACATTCCCGGCGCCGCCTCCGTCAGCTCCCGCAGCGCCTCGGCCCGGCGCTGCCGCAGCGCCAGCAGCTCCACTGGGAACGGGAAAAACCGGGAATGAACGCCGAGAATTGGGGGGAAAAAAACCCTGGGAATTCCAACCTGGCACTGCTGCAGAGCCAGGAGATCCACTGGTAATGGGGGAAAAAATCTGGGATCTAGGGAATTACAGACAGGAAACTGAGAGAAAACCCTGGGATTTATGGAAAAAACCCTGGGAAACAGGGAAAAAAACCAGGGATTTAGGGAATTCCGTGTGGGAAATGGAGAATCAGGGATGGAAACCACGGAAAATCAGCTGGGAAATTGGGAATTCTCTTCCCACCCTCTCAGGAATCTCGGGAATTCCCTCCCCGACCCCAGAATTTTGGGAATTCTCCTCACTTGCTTCCGCCTTGACTTTGTCCATCTCGGCCAGCAGAGCCACCTCCCGATCCATGAGGCTGAAATGGGGAAAAACAGGGAAAAACTGGGAAAAATGGGCAAAAAAATAGGGGGAAAATGGGGGTCAGGGAGAAGGTTAGGGATGGAATGGGGGGAAAATGGGGAAAAATGAAGGGAGAGTGGGAAAAAATGGGGGAAAAACAGGGAAAAGAAGAGACTTAGGGCTGGGATGGGAAAATCAGGGAAAACATGGGGGAAAATGGGGAAAAGTGAGGAGGCACAGGGCTGGAAAAGTGGGAAAAGCAGGGAGGGGCAAAGGGAGGGGCAGGATTCCAAGCGGGAATGGCCGGCAGGGGGCGCTAGGAACTGCAGGAAAATCGGGAATTAGGGCTGGAGAAGGAATTCCTGCCCAAAATCCCACAAAATTCCCTTTTTTACCATTTTCCTGATTCCAGGAATGAAAAATCCTCTGGGAATTCTATTCCAGGTCTTCCAAATCCCCCCAAATCCCCCAAAATTCCTTTTTCTCATAATCCTCTCATTCCAGGTGGCTCGAAACCCCCCGGAATTCCCAAACCCCTGGAATTCCCGGGGTACCAGCTCTGGATCTCTCCGAAGGCCAGCTTCACTCTGCGCAGGGAATTCTCCAGCTCCTCGCGCAGCAGCGCCCGGAAGCGTGCCAGGGCCACGGAGCAGCGCTGCAGATCCTTCAGGGACTTCTCCAGCCCTGAGCCTGCGGAAGAGCAGCGCTGGGAGCGCATTCCCAACTTTTCCGATTGGATTTCTTCTTTTTTGCCCATTCTTTCCCTGATTTTTGCCTCCCCAGTTCCCATTTTCCCTGTTCCTTACCCAGTTTTTTCCCGCCGGGGCCACTCCGGAGGCTCCGGGAAGGGACCGGGGGCTGGGATTGGGTGGGAAAAGCCGGAATTCCATTCCCCAGGGCTGCTGGAAAAGCCAAAATTCCCACTGGGAATTACAGGAAGTCCAAGAAAATCCAAGAACTTCTCAAATAAACCCCGGAGATCTCCAAAATCCCAAAGAAATCCCAAAATTTCCCAAGAAATCACAGGAAATCCCAGATTTCAATCCCTATCAGATCTCTGAAATCCCAAAAATCAGAGATTTCAGAGAAATCTGGGAATTTTCCCCCAAATCCCATCCCCAATCCCAGATTTCCCCCCAAAATTCCCAGATTTCCTGACCTGCTCCAGCCTCGGGGCCCTCGCTGAGCGACTCCAGGGATTCTGAATTGTTGCCATGGAAACCATTGAGGGAAATTCCCAACTTTTCCAGTTTTTCCCAATTCTCCTCCTCTCCGCATTTCCCCGAGGGGTCGGAGCCGGGCTGGGATTTGGGTTTGGGTTTTTTCTTCTTGTTCTGGGGGGAAAAAAAAGGGAAAAAAATCAGGGAACGGACTGGGGAAAAAACGGGGAAAAATCAGGTTTTAATTGGGAAAAAATGGGGGGGAAATGGTGGGAAAGATGGGAAAAAGTCCATTTTTAAGTGGAATTCCCAATGGAAATTTTGGGATTTAAAAAAAAATTGTTGGATTTAAACCCTAGATGATCCCAGGAATAAAACAACCACTGGATGTGAATTCCATGGAAATTCCCTCCCCTAGAATTTGGGAATATTGGCCCTGCTGGGAATCCTCTAGATCCCAAAATTCCTGGGGTTCATTCCTCAGGGAATGGGATTTTGGGGATTTTTTAGGAATTACCTTCTTTTTCCCAGTCACCGTCCATTCCTTGAGCACCTCGCTGGCATTCCCTTGAAAAAAAGTGGAAAAATTGGGAATTATTGTTTGCCGGGGGGCTGGGAGAAGAATTCCCAAATTACATCCCAAATTCCCTCCAGTCCCAAAATTCCCTTCCAAATCTTCTCCAATCCAATCCCAAATCCCCTCCCAAATTCCATTTCCAGTCCCCAAAATTCCCTCTCCAAACCTCAAAATTCCCACCTTTACAGGAAAGCCTGCAGGCTTTTATCCCCAATTCATCCCGGATTTCTCCCAAATCCCGTCCCCAGCCCCAGATCCCGCCCCTGTTCCTAGGTTCCCCCCAGATGCCCGAATCCCCTCCCCAGAATTCCCGGGATTCTGGCACCTTCCATGAAGGCCTGCACGGTTCTGTCCACGGCGTTGTCGAAGTGCTGCAGCACCAGCACGATCTCGGTGTTGCTGCGGTTGGGAACCACGGCCCGAACGGCCTGCACCTGGAAAACGGAAATCCAGGGAAAATCCAGGGGGAAAATCGGGGGGGGGCAGGAAACCTGGGGGGAACTGGGAACTCCTTGAAAAGTGGGAATTGTTGGGAATTATTGGGAATTTTGGGCACCTTTTCCTTCATGTTCTCGGAGCAGCCGCCCTGCGCCCGCACAGCCCCGGAGCGGACGTCAAAGATGAATCCCGAGGAATCTAAAGGAAAAACCTTGGGAATTTCCCTGGGAACGCAGGATCCCAGCCCCGCAGCGTTCCACAAGCCCAGAATTCCCACCCCAATCCCGGAAATCCCAGCCCCATGAACTTCCAATCCTGAAAATTCCATGCCCATGGAATTTTAATTCCCAAAACTCCAGCCTCAGGAAGCTCCAATCCCCAAATTCCAGGGGCTTCCCCCAATTTCTCAAGTTTTTTGCCCTAGATTCCCACATTTTCCCCTTGTATTCCCAGATTTTCCCCAAAAAACCCATGCCTTTCTCCCTAAATCCCACATTTTCCCACCAAATCCTGGGGGTTTTCCCCAAAATCCGATGTTTTCTCCTCAAATACCCAAGTTTTTCCCCCCAGATCCCACTTTTCCCCCTCTAAAATCCTGGATCTCTCCCTACAATTCCCACATTTCCCCAAATTCTGGCTTTTTCCCCCCAAAATTCCCACCTTTCTCCCCAAAATCCCTCATTTTCCCCCCAAAATCCCCCCCTTTTTTTTTTTTTTTTTCTATTTTCCCACCTTTTCCCCTCTAAACCCCATTGATCCCGATTTTTTTTCAGGATAATCCTTTAGGATCCATCTGGCAAAGCAAATGGGAAAATTATCCCAGAAAATCCTTGGATTTTCCCTCTGGGAAAAAGCCTGGAATTGCCTCTCAATAATTAATTAAAGGCAAATAAAGACAAATGAGGCCCCTCCCCCCTCTCCAAACACCCTCTGGAATTAACATTCCAAGGAAATCTTCCCAATCCCACAAAAAACGCCCGAAAAAAACGCTCTAAAAAAAAAGGGAAAATCCGTGGAAAAAAACAGGAAAAGATCCATGTGGAACTGTGAGGTTAAAAAGGGGGATTTGGGGATCAGGTTTTTGCCTTTTATATATATATATATTTTTATTATTATTATTTATTTATTTATTTTTAGGGAATTCTGGCCTAAAATTGTGGATTTTTTAGGAAAATTGCCTGACTTGGGAGGGGATCGATCCCCAAAAAAATCCTGGGATCCAAGGGGAAATTCCCAGTTTTCCTGGGATCCCAAAAATCCCAACTCCGGGGCTTTTCCACCTCATTTTCCAGCTTTTACCCCCCGCCCCTGACAGGGATGAGGAATTCCTTGGAACGATCACTCCCATAAAATCCTCTGGAATTACAGGAATATTCCCAGTTCCACTGGGATTCCAAAACCTCCAAAACTTTCCCTCTTTTCCCTCCATTTTCCCCCTTTTTGCCCCACAAAAATCCCAGGGAAATTTCCCCAAATTTCCCCTTTTCCACCTCATTTTTCCTTCACTTTCCACCTTTTTCCCTCCCTGCACTCTCTGAAAGACCCAGCAAATTCCCAGAATCCCAGGAAAATTCCCAAAATTCCCCAAAAAACCCTTTCCCAATTAATTTCCCACCTTTTCTCCTTCATTTTCCCCATTTTCCCCCAATGTTCCTAATTTTCCCTTTTCCCCCTCCCAGCCCCGAGAATTCCCACAATTCCCAGGAATCCCTGGAAATGTCAGAGCCCCCACGACCCCAATTAACAAATTCCAATTTGGGATTTTTTGGGGGTCAAATCCCAGGATTTTGGGGGTTCTGGAAGCTCTTACCTTTGGGCTGCTGCTTCCTGGACATCTTTGGGTGGAATTCCAGAGGTTTTGGAGCAGAAAATTGGGAATTTTTCTTTTTTGGGGAATGTTGAGAGGAGAAGATTTCCTGGGGAAAAAAAAATTGAATAAAAAATGAAAATTTGGAGTGGGAAAAGCACAAAAAACCCTGAGAATGAAAGAAAGGAATTAAAAACAAAACCAAACCTGAATTTAAGAATTAAAAAAAACCCTGGAATTGAAATTAAAGGAATAAAAAATAACAGAATTAAAACCGAAGGAATTGAAAATAAAGGAAGAAAATTAAAATAATTAAAAAGTAAAGGAATGAAAAGAAAAGGAAATTTAAAAAAAAAAATAGAATTAAAATAAAGCAATTAAAGAAAGCTCTGGAATTAAAAAGAAAGTAATTAAAAATAACCTGGAATAAAGTATTCAAAAACCCCTGGAATTAAAAGTCAATGGAGAAAATGGTCCCAAATTGATCCCAAATCAACCCCACATTTTTCCCCTTTTTTTTCCCAAATTCCCTCCAATTTTCCTTCCCCCACCCCCCAATTCCAGAGGGGGAATTCCCTTGGAAAAGCAAACAAAGAGAGGAGACAAAGGAGAGCGAAAAATTCCCTTTTTTTAAATAGAAAACTCAGAGATTTTCCCAAAAAAACTGGGGGACTTGGGAGCCAAGAAAAGCCAGGATTGATTAGCATGGATCCCGGATTAATTAGGATTAATTGCGATTAATTAATTAGGAATGGAGCAGGATAAAAACTCTGGGAATGATCCTTTATTTCTATGGAAAAATGCTGGAAAATTCCCAAAAAATTGGAGGATTCGGGAGCCAGGAAAAGCCAGGATTAATTAGGGCTAATTAGGATTAATTAATTAAGGAATTTCCCCAGGATTCATTCAGGAATTTTTCTCCTGGGATGAAGCTGACAAAGGAGCAGGGAAAAAATTCATTTTCCTACGGAAAATTCCAGGATATTCCCCCAAAAAATTTGGGATTTGGGAGGGTGGAAAAGGCAGGAAAAATCAGGAATAATTAACAGGGATCTGGGATTAATTTGGATTAATTAATTAGAGGATTCCTCCCCGCCCCCCCCGAAATATGATCCCAAAAATCAAGGATTACTCCTTGTCCCAAATAATTCCCTGGAATTCCTCAGGGTTGGGAATTCTGCCGGAATTCCGGAGGAATTGGAGGGAAAAAACGGGATGGGGGTGAGGGATTGGAGGCTCCAGGGATTTGGGGATCCCAGGGAAGGGAAAACCTCTGGAATACCCTGAAAAAAAACCTAGAATAGCCCTCGAAGAACCCTGGAATATCCCTAAAACAAAGAAATGTCCCTAAAAACCCCTGGAATACCCCACAAAAAACCCTGGAATATCCCTAAAATAAATCAATATCCTAAACGCCTTGGGATTATACTGAAAAAAAACCTCTGGAATATTCCCAAGAACCCCTGGAACATCCCCAAAAACCTCAGTAATCTCCCCCAAAATTAAGAAATCAATAAATAATGGGATGCAGGGATCCCAAATCCATAGAAAAAACCTGGGAAAAGCAGGAATTGTTGAGAAAAGGGGAAAAATCCCCCAAATTCTGCTCAGGGCAGGGGAAAATGGGGGGAAATGGGAATAAAAGGGAATTATGATCTGGCAATGTTGAGAGTGGAAATAAATTGGGAATTCTTTAATTGGAGTTGATTAATAATTCATGGAATTCACCTGGAAAAGGTCAAAAATTCCCTGGGAATTCCAGGCTGGAAAAAGAGCAGGAAAAAGGGAGGGAAGGGGGAGTTCAATCCCTGTGGGAATTCTGGGGGATTTTAATGGGAATGGGAGGGGGAAAGGGCCCAAAATTCCATTAAAAATCCCGGATAAAATTCAAGGATGGAATTCCAGAGGGAGGAATACGAGCCCAGGATCCCAAAATTTGCTGGAAAGGCAAAAATTCCTCCTGGAAGTGGCTCCAACATTCCCAAAATCCCAGGAAAATCCATTAAGGGACATGATCTGATTAGAAAAAGAGGGAAATGACCCCCAAAAATAGTAATAAAAAAAATTTTAAAAAATCCCAAAGATTCACTGTTAAAAACTGGGAAAACCATCCCAAAAAATCCCAAACCCGAGGAAAATCCTCTCTTAAAAACAGTGAAATAATCCCCAAAATCCCAAAGTTTCCCAAATTCCAAGATTCAGTGTTAAAAATGGAAACTCATCCCAAAATCCCAAATTCCAGGAAAATCCACAGGTAAAAACTGAGAAAATCATCCTGAAAATTCCCAAAGATCCACTCCTAAAAACCAGGAAAGCAATTCCAAACAATCCTAGATGATCCGATCCTGAAAAAAAAAACAGGGAGAACATTCCAAAAATCCCAAACGGGGAATTGGGGACTGGGAGAGCAAAGAGGGAAAAAGGGCAAGGGGGAAGAAAAGGGTGAAAAAGAGGAAAAAAGGAGGGAAAAAAGAAAGGGGAAAAGGAACCCAAACTCCACCTGCAAGTTTTGAAGGAAAACCCCTCCAAAATCCCTGAAATCCCGGGAATTTCTGGGCTGGGAAGAGAATTTTGGGGCTGCTTTTCTCAATGTTCCAAGCTCTTCCTCCCCAGAAGCAAATCCCACATTTCCCTCTGGAATTTCTCCCTTTCCCAATGGGATAAAATCCCATTTTTCAGCCCATTTTCCTCTGGAAACCCCCCCGGGGGGGATCCACAAGTGGGAATGGGGCTCTGGAAAAGCTTTTCCAGAGAGGGAATTATTATCGTGTTAATTAATAATTATTCATTCATACATTCATTTCTTGCAGTTTACGGGAATCTTCACCCCAGTAACGGTGTGGAATGACAACTAAAGGAAGGAAAATCCCATTCCTGATGGATCATCCCATGGAATTTCCTCCTTATCCACACAAAATTCCTGCTCAGCTCCACTCAAAGTTCCACAAAACTCTCCTGAGACCCCAAAAACCCCACAAAAACCTCCTTAGATCCCCCAAAATTCCCTCAGACCTCACAAGACCCCCCAAAAATCTCCCCGAGCCCCCCCCCAAACCCCCTCAGAGCTCATTTGGGAGCCCTCAGAGCAGCCCAAAAATATCCTCAGAGCCCCCAAAAATCCTTCAGACTCCTCAAAAGCCACCTCAGAGCCCCCCCAAGACCCCCGAAAAGTCTTCAAATGCCCCAAAACCAACCAGAACCCGCCATGAGACCCCTCGTACCCCTCAAAAGACCCCTAAGATCCCCCCAAATTCTCACCAGGGCCCCCCAAATCCCCTCAGACCCTCCCCCCCAATCCCCCCACAGAACTCCTCAGCTCCCCCAAATCCCCTCAGCTCCCCCAAATCCCCTCACAATCCCGCTCAGCCCCCTCCAACCCTCCCCAAATCCCCCCAGGGCCCCTGAGGCCTCTCAGCCCCCCCAGCCCCTCACGAGACCCCGCAGTTCTCCCCTCCCCGCCCCATCCCCTCCCCTCCGGAGGCCGTTCCGCCCTCCCGGCCGTGCTCCCCTCGCTGTCCCCGGCGCTCCCGGGGGTCCCGCACTCACCGAAAGCTCCCGGGGGGTCCCGGGGCCCCCTCACCCCCACCCCCGCCTCACCCGAGACGCTCCGGGCAGGGGCCGCGGCCCGGCAGAACCCTCAGAGGGCGCCAGCCAGTCAGAGTGAGGATTTCATCCTCCAGCCAATCAGAGAGCGGCGGCCTCCGCCTCTTGACCAATCAGAACGCGGGAAAGCGCCGTTTGTCCCGCCCCCTCCCGCCGCCATTCAGAGGGGCGGGGCGGGGCGCGTGGGAGCCGCCGGCCAATGGAAGAGCTCTTGTGTCCCTGGGCCCCGCCCACTCACCGCAGAAAACCAATCACATTGAGATATTCGTAAAACCTGCCCTTTGTGGGTGGAGCGGCAGGCGCCGAACGTGGACGGAAATTGCCGAGAGTGGCGGAAATGCCCGAGCGCGCTCCGGGAACGGCCGAAGGCACGCGCGGCCCGGAGATCGGGAGACCGCGGGTTCGAGTCCCCCCCAGCAACGGCGACATTGGGGACACGGGGGGGCACCCCAAAAACGGAGGGGGGAGAATTGGAGCGCAGTGAGGGGGGGTCTGCACTGTTCAAACCCCTCCCTTCTCCTAAACGACCCCCTCACCCCCAAAACCCCTCCTCCCATCAGCCCCCCCCTATGTTCCGCTCCATCCCCCGCTCTGTCTGACAGCGCCTCCCGCGGGACCCCGGGCACGCTCGGCTGCCCCCGGCCCGGCCCGGCCCGCGGGGGGCTCGGGCTGGGAGGGCACATCCGTCTGTCCGTCCGTCCGTCCGCGCCTGGCAGAGAAGGGGGGGTCCAGACTCATTTCGGGGGGGCACATCCATCTCCGGCCTGGCACAGACTGGGGGGGCTCAGAGCCTTTGGGGGGCTCCAGCCCCTTTTAGGGGGGTCCAGACCCCCCAGGCCCCCCCCAACCCGGGAAAGGGGGAGCCCACGCACGGTGCCCCTCCCCCGTCCCCGATCGATTCCATGAAAAATTCCCGGGATTTGAAAATGTCAGGATTTGCCTGGGATCGATCCGAAGGGGGGAGGGGAGGGCCCTCCCCCAGCCCCGGGGGTTTGGGGGGATCGGGGGCGGTTTGGGGGGTTTCGGGGGAGGGGCTTGGGGGGTCCCGGACACCCCCCCCCCCCCCAGTGCCGTTTGTGGGGAGGAATTGAGAGGGGAGCAGGGATTTGGGTTTTTCCCAGGGATTTGGGGGGAATTCGGGGGGGATTTTTGAGGGGTTGGGGGTCCACCCTCTCCCCCCTCCCCGGAATGGGGAATCCCCAAACCCCTCCCCGCTTTTGGGAGGGCACGGGGGGGACACACCCGTGCATTCACACACGCGTGGGCACACCTGTGCACACTCACACACCTGTGCACACTCACCCTCCCTGCCCCCCCGTTCCCGCCTGGCCCGTCCCTCCCCGCTGTGGCGCTCGGGGACTTCGGGATTCGGGAATTTCGGGGTTCGGGAATTTCGGGATTCAGGGCCGTTCCCATGAAAATGTCAACACTGATTGGCTCCGCCCCCCGCGGGAACCGGGCCCGCACGGGCACGGCCCGAATCCCAAATATCCCATCCCAAATCCCACATAAATATCCCATCCCAAATCCTGAATAACTGATCCCAAATCCCAAAGACTGAACCCCAAATAAATGGGATTTAACCCCGCCCTGAGGGCGGGGGGGGGGGGGGAATAAATCCTAAATTCTCCTCAGGGACACCCCCCCGCTTTAATGGAGCTGGACTGGGGCTCCCGGCACCTCCTGAATCCCAAATCCCAAAGAACGAATCCCAAACCCCAAATCCCAAGGAACGAATCCCAACTCCACGGCACCGTCCGTGGATTTAAACCCCATCCATCTCCCGGCCGTCACCGCGGGGGGGGGAATAAATCCTAAATCCCCCCCTGGGACCCCCCAGGAGCGGCAGAGCCCCCCCCGCCCTAATTGGAGCTCC
Organism: Hirundo rustica; assembly: GCF_015227805.2. Classification (NCBI taxonomy): domain Eukaryota; kingdom Metazoa; phylum Chordata; class Aves; order Passeriformes; family Hirundinidae; genus Hirundo; species Hirundo rustica. Next base: position 9,950 of record NC_053479.1, read on the forward strand.
CGACACCGCCTGAATCCCAAATCCCGGATAATGAATCCCAAATAAACGGCGCTGTCCGCGCGTTTAACCCGGCCCCATCCATCTCCCGGCCCTGAGCACGGGGGGGGGAAATAAATCCCAAATTCCCCCCCGGGAGAGCCCCCCCCGCCCGGAGCGACGCGGCCTGAATCCCAAATAACCGATCCGAAAGAATGAATCCCAAATAAATCGTCAATCCCGAATAAATCAATCACCAATCCCAAATAAATCATCAATCCCGAATAAACGGGATTTAGCCCTGTCCTGACCGCTGGGGGCGGGGGGTGGAATAAATCCCAAATTCCCCCCCCGGGAGAGCCCAACCCCCCGCCCGAAATGGGTCTGGATCGACACAGCCTGAATCCCAAAGAATGAATGAATCCCAAATCCCAAAGAATGAATCCCAAATAAATCCTGAATCCCGAATAAAGGAGATTTAACCCGGTGCTGACCGCGGGGTGGGGGGCGCGGAAATCCTAAAAAAATCCTAAAAAAAACCTCGAGAGAGGCCCCCCCTGCCCGAAATGGGACTGGATCGGAGCTCCCGACACCTCCTGAATCCCAAAGAATTGATCCCAAAGAATGAATCCCGAATAATGGATCCCGAATCATTGATCACAAATAATTAATTCCAAAGAATGAATCACAAATTGTCCCTCCCGTGTCCCCCCCGCCACCCCCACTGGTCTGTCATCCCCCCGTGTCCCTCCCCGATGTCACCCCTGGATCTGCCACCCCTGGATCTCTGTCACCCCTGGATCTGTCACCCCCGGATCTGTCACCCTTGGATCTGTCACCCCTGGATCTCTGTCACCCCTGGATCTGTCACCCCCGATCTGTCACCCCCGATCTGTCACCCCTGGATCTCTGTCACCCCCGATCTGTCACCCCCCCGGTGCCACCCCGTCCCCGCCGCCCCCGCGTTCCGGGGTGTCCCTCCCGCCCGGGGGTCCTGGGGGGCTGCGGTGGCAGCTGGTGACCGAGGTGGTGGCGTTGTCACCGCCGGGGGGGGACACGGGGACGCGGCTGATGCTTTATTCATGGCCTGAGCCCGGCCGCCACCAGCGGGGGGGCGACTGTCGCCTGTCCCCAACCCCCCCCGCGGGTCTGGGGGGGACAGGCTGGGAGGGGGAGGGAAACTGAGGCAAGGACGGGAGGAGCCCCCCAGGAGGGGGTGAGACCCCCCCCCCGGCCTGGTGGCATCAACAGCGGGTCACCGAAAATGGGGCTGAGGGACCCCCAGGCGGGGGCTGAGACCCCAAAATTGGTGGCACCAAATGAGGAGACCCCAAAACTGTCCCCGACCCCCCCACCAACCCCGGTGCCACCAACCCCGGGTGTCCCCCGGGCACGGGGACAGAACTGGGGCCCGGTTTCCCCCCCCCCCCGCCCCCCCGTGTCCCCTCCGTCCCCAACCCCGGCCCCGACACCTCCCAGCCCCGCTAATTAAGGGCTTCCCCCTCTCCTCCCCGCTAATTAATTCTCTCATTAAGGCCGAGGCGGCGCGGTGCGGCAGCTCGGGGTGGGGCGGGGGGGGACACGCGCGGGTGGCACTGTCACCGCTGTCACCGCTGTCACCGCTGTCACCCCCCGTGTGCCCCCCCAGAAAGAGCCGGGATTTGTTGCACAAACACGGCGGGCGCATCGATCCCGGCCGTAAATCCGCGCCCGGTGATGGATCCGGGGGATCCGAGCGATCCCAGACCTTTGGAGCGTCGCGATGGATTGTCCCCAAGGGGCCGAGGGGACAGCGGGGGGGACAGCGCGGCGGGGGAGGGAGTGCGGGGGGAGAGGAGAAGAGGGACGGGAAGGTGGAAAAATCTGAGCGGGGAACAGAGAGGAGGTGCAGAAATGCATGGAAACAGAGGAAACGTGTCCAAAAAGGCATGGGAAATACAGGAAAATCATAAAAAACTGCATGGGAAAGAGAACGTGTGTAAAAAGCACATGGGAAAGAGAAAAACTGTAATAAACCCATGGGAAATACAGAAAATTCATAAAAGACGCATGGAAATCATAGAAAAGGGATAAAAATTAGTTGGGAAGCACAGAAAATGTGTGGAGAAACCACATGGAAAACATGAAAAATACATGCAAACCACAGGGAAAACAGAAAAGGTGTAAAAAAGCACATGGAGAACGCAGAAAATTTGTAAAAAGCACAAGGGAAACACAGGAAAAGCACAAAAATCAGCACGTGAATGCCCGGGAAATGCAGGAAACGCACCCAAAATGTGCACAGGCACACACGGGATGTGCACACAGAACTCACACACACACAGTGCACACTCACACAGAGTGCACACTCACAGAAGGTGCACCCTCACACACACACAGTGCACACTCACACTCACAGCTCACACTCAGAGCTCACACAGTGCACACTCTCACACTCACGGCTCACACTCACAGCTCACACAGTGCACACTCACACTCTGCACACTCACGGGATGTGCACACAGAGCTCACACACACCGTGCACACTCACACAGTGCACACTCTCACACTCACAGCTCACACTCACAGCTCACACTCACACCCTGCCCAGGCCCCGCGTGGACACGAGCGGGCCCCACACACGGACACGCCCGCACCTCACACACGCGTGTGCCGCGGCCCCAGCCCCCTCGCCCCCATTCGGGGCTCCCCCGGGGAGGGCACCCCAACCTCCCGCAGCCCTTGCACACCCATCCCGTTGCACACTCGCCCCGTGCGCCCCCGCCGGCCCCTCCCCGCCCCCGCCGTGCCCGGGGCCGTCGGGCGGGGCGGGCGGAGCGGGGCTCGCTGCGGGCGCGGCGGCGGCACCGGCGGCAGGTACGGGGGGTCCGGCCTGGGAGGGGCTCCGGGACAGCGGGACACACCGGGGACAGCGCGGGGACAATCCCGGGGGACAATCCCTGAGGGACGATCCCGGGGGGGACAAACCCGGGGGAAAATCCCGGGGGGACAATCCCGGGAGAAAATCCCGGGAGGACGATCCCGGGGGGACAATCCCGGGGGAAAATCCCGGGGGGACAATCCCGGGGGAAAATCCCGGGGGGGACAATCCCGGGGGGACAAACCCGGAGGGACGATCCCGGAGGGACGATCCCGGGGGGGACAATCCGGGGGGACAATCCCGGGGAGACGATCCCGGCGGTGCCGTTCCCCGCCTGTCGCTGACGGGGAACTTGGGGAGAAGTTGCCCCTCGCGTTGGGGCCATCGCGGCTCCATCCCGGCTCCATCGCGGCTCCATCGCGGCTCCATCCCGGCTCCATCCCGGCTCCATCCCGGTTCCGGTGGCGGCTCCCTGGCGGCTCCATCCCGGCTCCGGTTACATCACCAGCTCCCACCCCGGCTCCGGTCCTGGCTACTGCAGGAGCTCCGCTCTGACTCCGTGTCCGGCTCCGCTCCCGGCTCCGCTCCCGGTACCGCTTTCGGCCTCTTCAGCACCACCGGCTCCGGTTCCGTCCCCTCGGCCAGGGCAGCTCCCGGCCCCGCTGCCGGTCCCGTCCTCAGCCGCAGCCCCGGCCGCAGCCCCAGCCCCGCTCCCGGTGCCGCCGCCGGCTCCGCCCGCAGCTCCAGCCGCGTTCCCTATCCCATCCCCCGGCTCATCCCCGCTCCCCATCCCATTCCCGGCTCCCCATCCCATTCCCGGCTCCCCATCCCGTTCCCGTTCCCGTCCGCGCTTAGGATCCCATTCCCGGCTCCCGATCCCATTCCCGGCCCCGTTTCTGCTCTGGGTCCCATTCCCGGCTCCACCCGCAGCTTCTCCTCCGGCCTCAGCCCCAATCCCGGCCCCATTCCCAGACCCATCCCTGCTCCCGATCCCATTCCCGGCCCCAATCCCTCTCTGGGTTTCACCCCCGGTTCCACCCGCAGCTGCAGCCGCTGTCCCCATTCCTGTCCCTGTCCCCATCCCTGTCCCCATCCCTGTCCCCACCAGCTCCGGCCCCATCCCCGCTCTGTGCCCATCCCATCCCCACTGCCATTTCCCCCCTCTCCCGACGCCACCTGCAGCCACATCCCAGCCCCATCCCTGTCCCCATCCCTATCCCCATCCCAGCCCCATCCCGGCCCCATCCCTGTCCCCATCTCATCCCCATCCCTGTCCCCTCTCCGTCCCCGCCGTGTCCCCATCCTCCGGGGCCTCCCGCCGTCCCCTCCGCTCGCCACCATCGCTCCCAAGGGCGACGAGGACCTGCTGGCGCTGGCCGCGTCGCGGCTGAGCCGCAGGAAGCGGGTGGCCGGCGTGGCCATCGGCGTGGCGATGCTGCTGGTGCTGCTGGTGGCCATCCCGCTGCTGGTGCACGGCTCCAAGGCGGCCGCGCACTACGAGATGCTGGGCAGCTGCCGCATGGTCTGCGACCCCTACCCCGAGCTGCCGCCCCCCTCCCCGCCGCCCTTCCTGCCCGGGGCCAAGGGCGAGCCGGGCCGCAAGGGTCGCACCGGCCTCCGCGGGCCGCCGGGGCCGCCGGGGCCGCGGGGACCCCCGGGAGAGCCGGGGCGGCCGGGCCCGCCGGGACCTCCGGGCCCGGGGCCGGGCGGGTACATCCCGTCCTTCTACAGCCCCAAAATCGCTTTTTACGCCGGCCTGAGGAAGCCGCACGAGGGTTACGAGGTGCTGCGCTTCGACGACGTGGTGACTAACGTGGGCAACTACTACGAGCCCTCGAGCGGCAAGTTCACCTGCCCGCTGCCCGGCATTTATTTCTTCACCTACCACGTCCTGATGCGCGGCGGGGACGGCACCAGCATGTGGGCCGACCTCATGAAGAACGGGCAGGTAACGGGACCCCCGCGGGAGCCCCCGAGCGGTTTGCACTCCGGGTTTGCAGCCCCCGTTTTCACCCCCCGGTTGTCATCCCCTGGTTTTCACCCCTCGGTTTTCACCCCTCAAATTTCACCCCCAGGTTTTCACCCCCGGTTTTCACCCCCCGGTTTTCACCCCTCAAATTTCACCCCCAGGTTTTCATCCCCGGTTTTCACCCCCTGGTTTTCACCCCCCGGTTTTCACCCCTCGATTTTCACCCCTCAAATTTCACTCCCCGGTTTTCAGCCCCGGTTTTCAGCCCCCGGTTTTCAGCCCCCGGTTTTCAGCCCCCGGTTTTCACCCCTCGGTTTTCACCCCTCGGTTTTCAGCCCTGTGTCAGCGGCCTCGGGGTTGTTGTTCTGGTCCTGTTTTTTTTGGGTGATTTTAAGTTCTCATCCAGGTTCCATCTGTTTGTGATTTCCCATCCTCGGTTCTGTTCCATCCCAAATCATCACATCCTGTTTCCCCCATCAAATTCCTCCCTCTTCCAAATTCCCATCCTGCTTCCCCCAATCCCTCATTCCCAATCCCACTTCCCCCTTTCAATCCCCCCCAAATTCCCATTTCCCCCCCTCCTCCTCTCCCCATCCCTGATTTCCTAGTTCCAGTTCCTCCCTCCCCACATCCCATTTTTCTCCATACAATCCCCCAGTTCTCATCCTCCTTTCCTCAATCCCTGATTTTCCAGCTCCAGTTTCATTCTCACATCCCATTTCTCCCATCCAAACCCTCCCAAAATTCCCATCCTCCTCTCCCCATCCCTGATTTCCCGTTCCCAGTTCCTCCCCAGTCCCACATCCTATTTCCATGATCCAATTCCCATCCAATCCCCTCCATCCCTGATTCATCCACCCCAGTATTCCCATTCCCATTTCTGCCATCCAATCCCCCCAGTTCCCATCCTCATCTCCCCCATCCCTGATTTTCCAGCTCCAATTCCATGCTCACATCCCATTTCTCCCATCCAAACCCTCCCCAATTCCCATCCTCTCTCCTCATCCCCAGATCCCATTTTCCCCATCCAATCCCCCTCTCAAATTCCCATTCTTTTCCCATTTCCCCCGTTCTCCTCTTCCCTCATTCCCTGATTCTCCATCCCACATCCCATATCTCCCATCCTTTTCCCCATCCCAGACTCCCGGGGGAGGGGACGGGGGACAGGGGCTGTAACACATCCCCCCCCCTCCCCGCCCCCTTTGTTCGCTCACCCCGGACTTTTCCCATCCATTTATTCCGGGAAAAACACGGAAAACAAACAAGGATCGACCCGGGGTGGTCCCGGGGGGCTTGGGGGGGGGTTGTCCCGGGCTCGTGGCCAGCAGGGAGTGACCCCCCCGAGCCCCCCCGTGGGAACAGGAATGGGGAAAGATGGGAATTGGGGAGGGGCTGGATGGGGGAAATGGGATGTGGGGATGGGAAATCAGGGATCAGGGGAAGCAGGATGGGAACGAGGCGGGGGGGAGATTGGGTGGGAATTTGGGGGGATTAGATGTAGGAAATGTGATTTGGGGCCTTGGGGGGGAGGACCAGAATTGGGGAATCAGGAAAAAGAGAGAGAGGAAGGGAACTGGGGGGGGCTGGGCAGGTGGGGGGTGACAGGTGGGGTGTGACAGGTGGGGGGGTGTTGGTGACAGCTGTGTCCTTCCCTCACCAGCTGGGGTCCCACTGATGTCACCCCTCATTCCTGGGGGACCGGCAGGGTTGGGGACAGGTGTGGGGGTGTTGGTGACAGCCGTGTCCCCCCGCCAGGTCCGGGCCAGCGCCATCGCTCAGGACGCAGACCAGAACTATGACTACGCGAGCAACAGCGTCATCCTGCACCTGGACGTGGGCGACGAGGTGTTCGTCAAGCTGGACGGGGGCAAGGTGCACGGCGGCAACACCAACAAGTACAGCACCTTCTCCGGCTTCATCATCTACCCCGACTGAGCCCGGGGCCCCCGGGACCCCCAAGTACAGCACCTTCTCCGGCTTCATCGTCTGCCCCGAGCGACCCCCGGGACCCCCCTGGACCGGGACCCCCCCCCCCCCGGCCCCGCCACCGCCGGTGACAGCGGTGACGCCCCCGGCCCCGCCCCGAGCGCGACACGCGACACCCCCTGCATGGCAGCACCCCCCAAGGGTGGCGGGGTGTCCCAGTGTGCCCCAGTGTGTCCCAGTGCGTCCCAGTGCGTCCCAGTGTGTCCCCAATAAAAGGCGCTGGGGTTGGACCGCGGCTCTGCCTCTGCTGGGGGATACGGGGGACACAGGGGTGACACAGGGGACAGCCCGGAGGGGACAGACAGGCGGCACAAGGGACAGGCTGGGGGGAACACAGGGGTGACACAAGGGACAGCCAGCGACGGCGTTGGTGGCACCTCCAGGCTGGTCAGAGATCTCTCCATGGCTTTTGTGTCACCCCCCGTGTCACGCCTTGTCACCTTCCCCCCCGCCGCGCTGGCTGTCAGCGGGGACAGCGACAGTGACAGACACAGACACCCCCGGCTGTGCAGGGACGCCGCCACCCCTTGGGGACACGCTGGGGACACTGCTGCCACCGGGGGGGGGCAGCTGGGGTGGCAGCAGAGCCCGCCCTGCCCGAGCCTGGTGGGACACAGGAACCCCTTGGCCTGTCCCCAGCTTGTCCCCATCCTCATCTCCATCCCCTTTCTGTCCCTGCCTCCATCCCTGTCCCCGTCCCTGTCCCCATCCTAGCCCTGTCCCCCTTGTACCTTCATCCCCCCATACCTGGCCCTGTCCCCTCCCGTTGTCATCCCTGTCCCCATCCCTGTCCCCTCCCGTTGTCATCCCCATCCCTGTCCCCATCCCCATCCCTGTCCCCTCCCGTTGTCATCCCCGTCCCCATCCCTGTCCCCATCTGTCCCCTCCCCTCCCGCCCCCGCCCGTCCGTGTCGCTGTCGCCACCTCGTGGCCGCTGCCGGGAGGACGCGGCTGCCGGAGGGGCTCGAGAAGGATTTGAGGGTGGGGGGACTCAGCCCAGCCACGACCCCCGGGACCCCCAGGAAACCCCCGGGACCCCCAGGAAACCCCCAGGGACCCCCCTACCCCGCCAGTCCCTGCTGGAAGGAGGGAACCTGTCCCTAAATGTCCCCCAGAGCCATGCCCAGGGTCTCACCGCGACCCCGCAATCCCCCTCCCCAAATCCCGGGGGTCTCCCACTCCCCCAAAAACGCACAGACCCCGCTCAGAGCCGTGTCTCCTTTATTCCAGGGACTGGTACAAAACTGGGGGGTCGGGGTTTGGGGGGTGCAGAGCCGGGATTTGGGGTGGGGGCTGCACCCCCAAATCCCACCGCAGGATGGATTTTGGGGTGGGGGCTACGCCTTGGCCGCTCCCGGGACCCCCTGAGACGCCGTCAGCTGCTGCAACTTCTGCGTCATCATCTCCAGCACGGCTGGGGGGAGCGGGTCAGAGGCACCCCAAAAACGGGGGGTCCCCAAAACCAGGGAGGGTCAGGGGGGACGTGGGGGGGGACCCCAAAAGCAGGAGGGGAAGAAATGGACATGGGGGGTCAGGGGGCTCCGAAGTGGGGAGGGGGCCCTAGAATCAGGGAGGGGTTGGGGGGAAATGGGGTCAGGAGGGAACTGGGAGCAAGGAGAGAACCCCAAAACTGGGGAGGGAGGAAAGGGGACCCTGGGACTGGGGGGATCCCAAAAGTGGGCAGGGGTCTGGGGGACCCTGAAACTGGGTGGGGGGTGTCAGGGAGACTTTGGGACCAGGGCGAAACCCAAAATGTTCCCACATAAGGGAAAGGGGGGTCAGGGACAGACCCTAAAAATGAGGAGGGGGAAAAGGTCAGGGGGTGTTTGGAGTGGGTTTGGGGGGGCTCAGGGGGTCCCCACGTCCTTTTGGGGGTACCCACCCTGTTTCATGGCGTGCTTCTCCTGCAGGGCCGGCTGGATTTTCTCCATTTGCCGCGTCAGGAATTCGATTTTCCGCTTGAAAAATGCCCGGGCGTCGTCGGCAGACTGGGAATGGGGTGGGAAACAGGGTGGAGTTGGGGGAAAATGGGGAAAAATGGGGTGAGAGAGGAAGAAATGGTGAGAATGAGGGAAATGGGAAACAAGGCAGAAATGGGGTGGGAAAATGAGGAAATGGGTAAAATCGGGCTGGGAAAATGGGGCAAAACGAGGGGAAAATTCCGGGAAAGATGGGTGGGAAAGTGGGGAATGGGGGAAATGGGAGGGGACGGTAGGAATGAGGGTCCCCAGCCCCCTCCCCACCTTCTCCACGTAGTAGCCAGTGCCGACGTCCACCAGGACCGTGCGGACGTCCTGGAGCTTGCCAGGCACGTACATCTGGGGGGGGTCATGGAAAATGGGGGGACACGGGGGGCTGGGGGGGTACAGACCCCCCCCGGGGGGATTTTGGGGGGATTCCAGGAGCAGCAAAAGGATACGGAGCTAGTGAGCGGCACCAGGAGATCCTTCCCTGCAGAAAAGGGGGGTCAGGAGAACCCCAAGGACCCCCCCAGGACCCCCCAAAATCCCTTCAGGACTCCCAGGGTCTCCCTGGGTTTGGGGACCTCCATCAGGATTTGGGGACCCCTCAGGTTTAGGAACCACCCTGAATTTGGGGTTCCCCCATTAGGATTTGGGGAACTCCCCCAGCTCCCTCTGGGTTTGCTGACCCACCCCACCAAGATTTAGGATCCCTCCCCATGCTGGGGACCCCCCTTGGGTTTGGGGAACCCCCTCGGAGTTTGCCTTTCCCCCTCAGGATTTAGGGCTCCCATCAAGATTTTGGGACCCACCCCCGCTTTTGAACCCCCACCGGATTGGGGATCTCCCCGATAATTTAGGACCCCCCCGCCCCTCTCATCAAGATTTGGGGACCCCCCCCGAGGATTTGGGGCCCCTCACCCTCGTTGCCCTTGTGTAGCACGTTCAGGCACTCCTTGGCCTCCACGAACTTGGTCTGCACCACCTTGAGCTGGGCCAGGGACGAGGACAGGAACTCCACCTCCTGTTGGGGGGAATTTGGGGCGTCCCGGGGGTTTGGGGGGTCTCAGGATTGGGATTTGGGGGGGTGTTCAAAGGGGGCGATCCCCAGGGCTGGGAACGGCCTCGAAGGGATGAGCAGGAAGCCACGCTTTTTGGGAGGGTCCTGATATTGGGGTGGGTGCCAAGGCCGGGGGGCACCCAGGGCATCCCCGATCCTCCCCAAACCCCCCCAGGCCACCCCCCCCTCAATTCCCCTCCAGCCCCCTCTGATCTACCCCAGGCCTCAGGACCCCGCTCAGGATCCTCCCTCGGCCCTCTGAGACCCCCAAAACCCTCCAAGCCCCCCCAGACCCCTCCCAGACCCCCCGGCCCTGCTCCAGCCACGCTCCCCCCGACCCCCAGACCTCTCCCGAACCCCTTCCCGAGCCCCCGGACCTGCTCCAGCTGCCCCTTGAGCAGCTCCAGCTGCGGCAGCCCCAGCTCCCCCACGCTCACGGCCTGCGCCATCTTGGGCTGCCCGCCCTCCGCCACAGCGCCCCCTGGCGGATGGAGGACCGCACCCGGCCGCTTGCGAGCCCGTCCCCTGGTGGCTTGGAGGACCGAACTGGCGCCCTCAGACAGCGCCCCCCAGCGGTCGGAGGACTGCGGCGATTCCAGTGCCCCCCCGAGGGAAAAGGGGGATCCCTGAGGGATTTGGACGGGTTCTGAGGGATTTGGGGGGCCCAGAGAGACTCAGAAGGGCGTAGTGAAAAGGCAACAACTTTATTATTCCAAATCAGTCCAATAAAACCAAATTTCATCGCAATTTCATGAACATTTTCTTAAAATTAAGGCGGTGGTTCCAACCTTCCCCCCCTCAGACACTCCAGAAATCCTCACAGGGGTCAGGAGCCCCAAAATCGTCACCAGAGGTAATGGGGGACCCCAAAAGTAACAAAGGAGGGCACCCCAAATGCCACAAGTGGATCCCAAAAGTGAAGGGAGGACCCCAAAACTCCCATCAGGCAACGGGGTTACCCCACCTAATTCTCCCTCATAAATAAATGGGGGGACCCCAAAAACAACTGGGGTTCCCCCCAAAGTTCACTCCAGGCAATGGGGGGGACACCAAATCTCTGCCCCAGGGGAGTCTGTGGGCAATGGGGGAACCCTAAAATCAATGGGGGGACCCCAAACCCTCACTCCAGGCAATGGGAGGACCCCAAAGATGACGAAGGGACCCAAAAGCCCCTCAAGAGAGGTTGACCGGGAGCCCGTAGACCACGGGGGCGGCCCCGATGAGTGATCTGAGTTTGGGGGCCTGGCGGGCCTGGGCCAGCTGGGCCAGCAGCGGGGTCCCGGGGCCGCCCCGCAGCCAACCCCACAGCAGCGCCTGCGCCAGCCGGTCCAGGTCCCGGTCCGTGACGTCCCAAAGGTTCCCCAGCACCAGCGGGCTGGAAACGGGGAGAGACACCCCAAAAATGGGGCTGTGAGAGGGGGAGAAACCCAAATACAGAGAGACCCCAAAATGGGGCTGTGAGAGTGGGGAGAGCTCAAATACAGAGAGAGACCCCCACATAGGGACCCCAAAATGGGGCTGTGAACACAGGGAGACCCCCCAAAAGTGACACCCACAAGTCCCAGAGTCCCCACAGCAAGAACCCAGCACTCTGAGGTTCCCAGGGTCCCCCCGAGCTGAGCATCCCGAGCCCTGCACTCACCACCCTGCCAGGATGTATCTGAGGACGGTCCCGGTGGGCTCCAGGTGCCCGCGGGAGCTCAGGGCGGCGCTGGAGCAGCCGAAGAGCAGCACCACAGCCCGGCACCGCAGCCGTGCCAGGTTCTGTCCCTCCAGGAGCCGCGCCCCGGCGCCGTGCCCGGCATAGCTGTGGGACACAGACCAAATCTGACCCCAAAACCAGCCAAGAGCCCTTGGAAAAACCTCACAAAAAATCCCCCCAAACCCGACCCCAAATCAGCACCAAATCCCCCCAAAATCCAACCCCAAAGCCCTCAGGGTTTCTCACATGTAGAGGTCGCGCTCCCCCAGTGCCTCCTGCAGCTGCTGCGGGGTTGGAGCCACCCCAGATACGCCACGCCAGCCTGGCTCGCTGGAATCAGGGAAAAACGGGAAAATTGGGATAGGGAGAACAAAAATTGGGGGAAAGGGAGATTTTTGGGGTTCCCAGAGAGATTTTGTGGTCCGGGAAATGGTTTTTGGGGCTGTACCTCTCAAACCAGCTCCGGAACCTCTCCTCAGTGCCGACCAGGTCGCGCTGTGGGTTCAGGACGTAGAAGGTGTTTTGGGGGTTCACGCCCCGCTTCAGCACCGAGCTCGACCTCTGCGGGGAAACAGGGAATGAGGGCACCCCAAAACCCTGAACGGCACCAGGTGTCCCCAGGCGTGCCCGTACCTGCCGCTGCAGGCTGTAGCACAGCACAAAGCGCAGCGCCGGCAGCCGCGTCACTGGAATGTTCCGGAGCGTCCCGGAGCTCTCCCAGGGCAGGCGCTGCAGGTGCTGGGACAGACAGGGACAGCGTGAGGGGAGGAGGAGGGGGAGGAAGGCAACGGAAAGCAGGAGTAGGGAGAGATGAGGATGAAGCTGAGGCTGAAGAGGATGAGGAAGATGAAGAAGATGAAATAGATGAAGAAGAGGAAGATGAAGATAACAAAGCTGAGGCTGAAGATGAGGAGGATGAGGCTGAGGCAGGCTGGGGGCTCTCACCTTGTCCAGCAGCAGCACCAGGGACCCCGCGCTGCCCTCGGGCCCCTCCCGGCACCGCTCCAGGGCCTCATCCAGCAGCAACTGCGCCCGGCACGGCCGCGCCGGACACAGAGCCAGGGCCAGAGCCCGGACATCGGCCAGACGCAGCCCCGCCAGCAGAGCCTGGGGATCAGAAACCCAAAATCCCAGGATCCCCACCCCTAAAAATCCAGGGGTTAGCACCCCTAAATCCAGGGATCACCACACCCCAAGGCCGTACCTGGAGCAGGGCGGGATTGGGGCTGTCCCAGCCGCACGCCCTGAGCTCCTGGAGAAGCCGGGACAATTCCTGCTGATCGAGGGGGGAATGCCTGGGATCCCGTGGCAGCAGCAGCCCCCGCCAGCACCCCAAAACCTCCTGATCCAGGCTCTGGATGAGGCTCTGGGGAAAGACACGCAATGGGAACAGGAGCATGACCCCAAAAGCTCTGGGAATATCACAGGAAATCCCGAAGGGAATCACAGGGGGGGTTTTGGGGTGGGCCAGGCCCCATTCCCAAGGGTTTTTCTGGGGTCTGGGGCTCGGGTCCCTGTCCCACCTGCATGCGCAGATCCAGGCGGGATCGTCGTTCCCACCACTCCTGGCGCTCTGTGCAGACGTTGGCCTCGCGCTGCTCCCGCTGGATCAGCTCAAATTCCTGGAGAATCCTACTCAGAGGAGCCTGCAACAGCAGGAAGAGGAGGATGGAGCAGGAATTCTGGCACTCAGACTTCTCCAGGATCCCAACCCCTGGAATTTGGGGTGGCTTCGCTGCTGCTCCCGCTAGAATTCCCAGAGAGGAGAATGAGGATGGATTTGGGATCCCAGTCCCTGGAATTGCAGGTGTCCCCACCCCAGGAAGGAAGAGGAGGAGGCGGAGGAGGGTGATGAAGGCCTGACCTGGCTGCGCTGGGTGGCGATGCGCACGCTGAGGGGCTCGGCGCCGCGCTGCAGCCGCGTCAGCAGCAGCGTGTCCCCGAGCGCGCCGGGCGCGGCGCTGGCCAGGGACAGCTGGCACACGGTGACACCTGCGGGGACAGCGGCACTCGGGCACTCTCCTGCAATTCCAGCCCACGGAACGCACCGACGGGAAAACCTCCCCACCCCATCCGAGGCCACCAAATGCCCAGACTGGGAATTTGGCATTTTCCCCATCCCCAGACTGGGAATTTGGGATCTGCCACAGCCCAGAATCCCAGCACCGACCTCTGGGAATCTTTTGAAGCTGCTCACGGAACCGCTCCTGCTCCGCCGGCACCAACCCCGCAGAGCTGAACTGGAAAAGCTCCTGGAGCTCGGCCAGGTGGGATTGGGAATCCTGGGAATCCCCTTCCTGCAGGGAGAGGCCCTGGAGCTGATCCGAGATGTCCCCTCTGGCTGCTGCTGCTGCTTTCCTCTTCTTCCTGTGGGGTCAGCCCGAAATCCCTCGAGATGTGGGACATGGGACGGGGCACAGGGGACGAGCCCCTTCTCCACAGGGGAATCCTCAGTGGGAGTTTTGGGAATGGAGATGTGAGATGGGGACACTGGGTTGGCCCCAAGCCCTGGGGATGAAGGGACAGGACCCTGGAAGGGGCCATGGCACAGGGACACTGGGGACACAGGATTGGACACCCCAGGGCCGAAGGACGGGGACATTAGAAGGTGACACTGAAAGGTGCCAGCTCCGTGACCCACCGTGTCCGGGCGTGGATGATGGACAGCATCTGGTGGCGGGTGGTGACACTCAGGGACTCGGCCAGCAGCCCCGCGGTGGCCAGCGGGTCCCTGTCCCCAGTGGTCAGTGCCAGCAGCTGGCACAGCTGGCCATAGAGTGACCCCGGGGGGAAGTGACCGACCCACGCCAGGGCCTCGGCCAGCAGGGACCGGACAGTGTCCAGGGAGGGGACACCTGGGGGACACAGGGGACAGGGGTCAGTGGGGACAGTGTCCAGGGAGGGGACACAGGGGTCAAGGACAAGAGGGAAAAAGTTTGGAGGGGAGAAAGGAAAAGTTTGGGGAGGGGAAAAATTTGGGAGGAAAAGTTCAAGAGAGAAAACCTGTGAGAAAAAGAAGGAAAATTCCTGGGAAAGAAAAACTCCTACAGAAGTATTCCAAGTGCTCACCGGGCTGGGCAGAGAGGCTGGATCCCTCTGGATTTGGGGGATCCCCACTTCTCCCAAGTTCTGGAATTTCCTCATTGTCCCTACCTGGAAAAGGGGAGGCACAGATGGGGCAGTTTTGGGGTCAGAAAGAACAATTTTGGGGTCACCAAGGTGAAACCCCCCCCCAACTCACCTGGGGTCAGCAGAGGGGGCTTAAAGCTCATCTCTTCTTTGTTCTTTTCCAGATTTTCCCTCTTTTCCCTCTTTTTGGAGCTCCCCAGCTCCTTCCGGGGCCGCCCCCGTCGGGGCCGAACCCCAATTTCCAGGGAGCTCTCAGGGGACTTTGGGGGCTGAACCCTCTGGGCAGAGGAATATTTCCGGGTGGTTTTGGGGGGATCCAGGGGGATTTGGGGTTCCTCGGAGTCGCTGTCACTGAATACCACCTGAAAAAGGGAGGGACAAAGGGGCTCAGCCCCAAAGTTCCATCGCAAAATTTTTCCTCCCCCTCCCCTCCAAACTTTCCCCCAAAAACTTTTTCTGCCTCCCCAAATTTTTCCTCCCCTCCAAACTTTTCCTTTGCCCCCAAAAGCTTTCCCTTCCTAAACTTTTTCCCCCAAAACTTTTTCTCTCCTCCCAAACTTTCCCTCTCGCCCAATTTTGCCCCAAATTTTCCTTCCCATCCAAGTTTTCAGTCCCCTTAAACTTTTCCTCCTCGAATTTCCCTTCCCAACATTTCCCCTAAAACATTCCCTCCTCCCATTTCCCCCCACAACTTTCCCTCCCACCCCAAAGTTTTCAATCCCACTAAAGTTTCCCTCCCCAGACTTTCCCTCCCCCCTGAACTTCCATCCCCCACACTCACCCTGATCCGAGATTTTGTTCTTCCAGGGGCTTTGGGGGCCCTGCAGAGCTGGGATTTGCCCCCAGGGGGAGAGGACTCGTCACAGAAGATGGTGAAGGGGGTTCTGGATCCCCCCAGGAGCTTTCTTCGGGGTGCCCCCGATTTGGGGTGAGGGGTGCAGGGCCCCCCTGGCCGCAGGACAATGGGGGGCACCTCTGTGTCCGAGTCCTTCAGGGTGACAACGTCCCTGGATTTGGAGGGCTTCCCCTGCAGGGTCTTCTTCGCTTTGGTTTTTCGGGATCCGGATTTGGGGAGGTTTGGGGTTTTTTGGGGGGTGGGCAGGAGCTGGGGGGTCCAGGCCTGGGCCAGGACGTTGTCCATGGAGCGGCCGAGGGCGGCGGCCACGCGGCCAAGGGTGGCCACGGCTTTGGCCATCAGCAGAGTGGCCACGGCCACCCCCAGGCCGGCCACGGGCGGATGTCGGGTGCCCAGGAGGATCAGGCCCCGCTCCAGCTCCTCATCCCAAACCGGGAGGGACCGGGACGGCCCGGGAAGGCTCTGCTGGGCCAGCGTGGAGTAGCCGGCGGCCACCAGCTGGGCCAGGGGGCCCAGGAAGCCGCCCCCGCGGGGGTCCCCGTGCCCGCCCCCCACCCTGCCCCGCAGCTGGCAGAGCAGGCGCGCGCTGGCACTGTCACACAGCTCCAGCACCCGCCGCACCTGCGCCAGCCCCGGCGTCACCTCCCCGGCCGCCAGCAGCGCCCGCGCCTGCGCCAGCAGCCAGCGCAGCCCCAGCGCCACCAGCGCCGGGTCCGAGCAGAAGGAGCAGGCGCAGCTGGCGCCGTGGCAAAGGAACTCCAGAGTCTCCCTGCGGCCGCGTTTCAGCTCCGGAGAGGCCGTGAGAGCGTCCGGCTGCTCCGGGAGAGCGGCGGGGGGCAGCAGGTGCAGGGAGGGGCCCTGCAGGAACCCCTCATCCTCCTCGCTGCCCTGCTCGGCGACGGCAGCCTGGCGCCTTTGCTCCAAGCCGCCCCTCTGGAGCTGGACCTTCACCTGGTGCTCAGGTTCCCGGTGGGCTTCAGGCCCTGGAATGGGAATTCAGGGAGAATTTGGGGGTTGGAGTCCTGCAGGGAGTGATTCCCAGCTGGATTTTAACTCTGGAAGGGTCGGAAGGGATTTCTGGGGTTCTTTTTCCAGTGGGATTTAACTCCGTGGATGAAGGATGGGAAAATTTGGGATTCTCCAGCCCAAAGAAGAGTCCAAAACCCTATCCGAGCCTGGTCCTTCCACCAGTCCCAGACTGGGGTCACTGTGATTTCCCCGGGATTTCCCAATCCCAGTGCTCACCAGTTTGTGGCTGGAGCAGGAACTGAGCATCCTGGAGGTATGACTGGCTCAGCTGCAGCTCCCCCTGCTGCAGCTCCAGCTGGGACTGCAACACCAGGAACAACGTGCACCTGCAGGAAAACGGGAAAGAAATGGGAAAAACTGAACAAGGGTAAAAAAACACCTGAGATCCCACAGGAGCCATGAGGAAGGTGGGAATGAGCTCCTACCCTGCCTGGGATGGTCACTCAGCTCCTGACCCACCGTACCTACAGGATCCGATCCCAATCCCTATCCTGGTCACTCACCAGTGCGTGGCCTCATTCCAGAGGCTCCTGACCATTCCCAGAACCTCCCAAATTTTACCTGAAACCTCCTTTTCCACAGGGTTTTTTTTTCCCCCATTTTTTTAACCCTGCCATTCCCAAAGGATCCCAATCCCGGTGACCCCAGCACTGACCAGCGGGCGGCCTGCAGGTGTCCGGCCACGGTCAGTCCCTCGCTGCAGAAGGCCCTGGCCCTGCACTGCACCTCGCTGTGTCCCAGCAGCGTCACCAGGCGCTGGCAGCAGCCCAGGATGTCCCCCAGCACCTGCCACTTGTGCACCAGCGCCAGGCCTGGGGACAGCAGGATGGCACTGGGAATACTGGGAGAGGGATGGGATGGGTTCCCGGGGAGATGGAGCTGTTCCTGAAGCTCCCAGACTCTCCCATGGAGTTCAGTTCATTCCATGAGATCCCATTTCAGAGGCTCCCAACCCATCCTAGAGACTCCCATCCCATTCCAGGGACCCCAGTACTATTCCAGAGGCTCCCATCCCATCCAATCCCATTCCCCTTCCTATCCCATCCAACCCCATTCCCATGTCCAGGCCAGGATCCTCAACTGGGAGGCTCCGTGCCGCTCCCATCCCCAATCCCATTCCCCATCCCCATTCCCCTACGGCACTCAGGGCTGGGCTCCTCAGCCGGGATGCTCCGTGCTGTTCCCATCTGATCCCATTCCCCAATCCCATCCCTGATCCCCAATCCCATTCCCATTCCCCTACGGCAGTCAGGGCTGGGCTCCTCAGCCAGGATGTTCCGTGCTGTTCCCATCTGATCCCATTCCCCAATCCCATCCCTGATCCCCATTCCCATTCCCCTACGGCAGTCAGGGCTGGGCTCCTCAGCCGGGATGCTCTGTGTCACTCCCAGGATGTCGCTGCCCATCAGGGACACGAGGACGCTCCGGAACAGCTTCTGGGCCTCCAGCAGAGCCGTCCTGGGGCTGCTCCAGCCTGGAAGTCCATGGGAAAATTTCTCTCTCCTCCTCCTTTTCATCCCCATTCCTCCCTCTCTCCTCTTCATCCCTAAATTCCCTTCCTCTTCTCCTCCTCACCCCAAACCCCTCTCTCCATCCCAATCCCGTTTCCCTCACCGTGCTGTTGGATGCGCTCCCGGAGCGGCGCTCCCAGCTGTGCCGGGGGCAGCTCCAGGATTGTGGCCACCACCTGCAGCCCCTGGGCCCGCGCCAGGAGCCAGCTCCTGGTGGCCCTCTGGGCCTGCGGCTCCTGCAGCACCTTCAGCAGCAGCGGCACGGCCTGATCCACCTGGAAAAGTGGGAAACAGTGGGATTCAGGGATCACAGGAGGCGATCCTATCCCAATCCCATCATCAGAGTCCTCTTACCCCCAATCCCGTCCCATTCCCCTTCCAGCAGCAGGGCCATGCCCTTATCCACCAGGGAAAAAATGGGGAAAACAGGATCACGGGGGCTCCCCCATCCCACTCCTCTTATCCCAAATCCCTATTTTTTGGGGGGGAAACCCCCTGTATTTTGCCTTTTTCTGGAGGCAGTAGAGGTGGCTGCGCAGCAGGAGCTGGGAATGCCGCAGGAGCAGCCATGAATCTTCACTCCCTTTGTCCGTCTCGAGGCAGACTTCCAACTCTTCCAGGAAAATCTGGGAATGCCACACATGGATCAGCACCGGCACCCTGCAGACTCCATCCTGAGGGTGATTTTCCCAGGATCTTTGGGATTTGGGGAGCTCCCATGGTATCCCAAACCCACTAAAATCTTTTCCTGGGATTTTGGGAATTGCTGGAGTTCCCCCATCCCAAGGGCTATTCTCAAATTTCCCTGGGGTTAGGAAGGACATTCCTGGATTTACCTCGGTTTGGAGAGGACATTCCAGCTCCAGCAGGACCCGGCTGATCTGGCACAGGGAATTGGCCATTCCAAAGTTATCCCCAAGCCTCTGGCACAGGGATCGGAGCAGCAGGAAACTCTCCAGGGCTTGGATGGGCTGGGAAGAGGGAAAATCCTTGGATAAACCCCAAAATCACTCCTGGGGATCCCAGAAATCCTGGCAATACCTCTCCCTCCTCATCCCTAAACTCCCCCTTCCATGTCTTTAAACTTTCTCCCTCTTCATCATCCCAAATTCCCTCCTTATCCCTCCCCTTCCTCTCAGCTCCCAGGAATCCCTGGGAGTGGGGCTCACCTTCTCCTGGAGCCGGTAGAGCGCAGCCAGGATCTGCAGGGAGCAGATGGTCTGCTCCAGGCTGCGCACCTCGGGAATCCTGGGATGTTCCAGCAGCTGCTTCCACAGGGAAAAGGCTTCATCCAAGGGTTTGGAGAGAGCTGGGGGCATAATCCCCCCAAAAAACTGTTGTCAAAGTGGGATAATCCTGGAAAAGTCATTCCCATCCTGCCAGGCTCTCATGCTTCCCACAAAACCTTGTCAGTGCACTCCCCAACCTTCCAGGATCCCAAAAATGCTCTTCCCAATCTGCAGGGTCCTGAAAAACCCCTTCCCAACCTTCAGGGACCCCAAAAAGGCCCATCCCAACCACCAGGATCCCAAAAATGTTCTTCCCACCCCTCCAGGATCCTCCTCCATCCCAAAAGAATCCATTTCAGACCCTCCAGAATTCCCTCTGATGCCAGGAATGCCTCACCGCCGTCGGAGCTGAGGCTGCAGCGGATCCCATCCCGCGCCTCCAGCCACGCTCCCTCGGGATCCAGCGGCTTTGAACTCTGGAGGCGCCCGCGCCGCTCCCGAGCCAGGCTCTGGGAAGGGAAGGACGTGGGGAGGGATTAGGAATGGCAGGAATTCCCAAAATCCTGGGAAATCACACCCTGGGAAGGTTTTGAGGATCAGAGTGGAACACGCAGGTAATTCCATGATTTTCCCCAGATCCCAGGAAAACCCCACCCACCTTTTCCAAGAGGTCCTCGAGGGTGCAGATGTGGAGCCAGAGCAGGGCCTGGGCATGCTCATCCAGCAGCTGATCCCGCATAAGGGAATTCCAGATTTGAGAATTCCGGGACAGAGAGTCCAGCAGCTTCAGGGACTCCTGGATGGCATCCAGGGCAGAGCTGTGGGGAAAGGGATTCCCAAAATCCCAGGAATCGGATGGGGGGATTTGGGGTGGGGTGAGGAAGTGCAGGAAGGGGATGGGGGAATGGGATTTGGGACTGGGATCAGGATTGGGACAGGGAGCCTGAGGAGCAGGGAAATGGGATGAGGGACTGGGATGAGAGGTTGGTATGGAGAAATGAGATCAGGGTAGGGACGGAGGACTGGGACCGGGATCAGGATGGGAGCACGCACCAGTCGGTGTCGGTGTTGGAGCTGTGGCTGCAGAGCACCTGCCCCAGCTCCAGCAGCGCCACCGCCCTGGGCAGGCTGCAGTTGGGGTCCGGTGTTCCCGAGGGATCCCGGATTCCCGAGGGTTCTCCGGCTCCCCAGGGTCTCCAGACTCTCTCGGGGTCCCACATGCCCAGCATTTTCTGCAGGATTTTGTAGCGCTCCGGCCCCGTGGGGCACCGCAGGGATTTGTAGGCCTGGAGTTCGGCCAGCAGCAGGAGCAGCATGGTGTTCTCAGACAGGGATTGGGATGCCAGGATGTCCTGCAGAGACCTGGGGATCGGAATTGGGGTCAGAGAAACACAGGGGTGTGGATGGGGTTATGGATTATGGGATGGGGCTCCAACCCCATTCCACCTTCCCTCATCCCAGGGGGTTCCTGATGCCCTCATCCCACCCCTCCTATCCCAACCCCCCCATCCCCTCCAAATTCTTTGTCCCCATCTCCCCATCCCAGTTCCCCATCCCAATCCCTGTTGCAATCTCCCCCTTCCCGCTCCCCCATTCCAATCCCAGATTCCCAGTTCCCCCTCTCCTCTCCTCACCGCAGCTGCAGCTCCTCCTCTTTTCCCTGTTTGACTGTCTCCATCTTGAGCCTGACCCAGAGCGCCATGGGCTCGAGCACCAGGGAGGTGGGACGGACTGGGCTGGGCTGGGCACACTGGGAATGGGGCACCAGAACCTGGGAATGTGTCCCCAGTCTCCAGGAAGGTGTCTGTGACACCTGGGAATGCTGGGAATGTGTCCCCAGTCTCCAATACCTGGGAATGCTGGGGCTGTGTCCCGGATCCCTGGGAGCGTTGGTAACGTGGCACCACGGCCTGCAGCCACTGCACCACAGCACCCAGCGCGCGCTGCAGCTGCCCCTGCCGGCGCCAGCTCTCCACATGCAGCTGGAAGCACCTGTGCAGCTGCACAGGGAAATGGGATTGGGAACATCAGGATCCTGGCACGCCCAGGGATCCCAGGATCCAGCTTATCCCAGTACCCCAGTGACCCCATGCCCAATCCCAGCCCTGCCAGTGTCCCCAGCGATCCTGTACTCCATCCCAGTGTCCCCACTATCCCCAGTACCTTCTCCGGGGTCGCTCCAGGCCAGCTGTAGCCGTTCGTGGCCAGCACAGTCTGGCAGAAGGGCTTGCACACGGCTCCGGCCGCTTGCGGAATGTTCTGGCTCTGGAAGGCCTGGCCCAGGCAGAAGGCGGCCGCAGCTGTGTCCGGAGAGGCCAAGGTGACCAATGGGACAGGGGGGACACCAGAGTGACCCGCCCTCATCCAGAGATGATCCTGACCCCTTGGACAGCCGGGATAGGGACACAGAGCCCTGGGGTGGCACTGAGCACTGGGGACATGGGATGGGGACAGGGGTGGCACTGACCGGTGACATTGAGGAATTTGCCCTTCTCGGCCTCGGGCAGCCCATCCAGCCCATCCAGCATCCAGGTGACGATCTGGGCACAGCTCGAGGTCACCTGCCCCATCTCCAGCCACCTCGAGGGCTGCGGGGACACCACGGGTCAGCTGGACCCCAGACCCACAGGAGGCACCCCATGACCCCTCAATCCCAAGCCCACATCCCATAGGAAAAGCTTCCAGAGCAGCTCCACCCCAAAAATTCCAGGCCCAAATCCCACAGGAGAGGCTCCCAACCCCCCCAGGGATGTGGATCCATCTCGGAGATACCTGGGAGCGCTGGAATATTTCATGGATGGCATTGGAGAAGAGCTGCAGGCTGTGGAACAGCAGCTGCTTCACCCTCACCTGGTCCTGAATGGAGTCAGAAGGGACCTGGGAATGGGAAAATGGGATTTGGGAATGAGGAAAGCGGGATTTAGGGTCCAGGAAGGGCAGGGAAGGGAAAACTGAGATGTACGGGTTCAGGAGCTGCTGCTGGGATGGAGAAAAGCAGAATTTGGGACTCCCCAAACTCCAGGAGTTCCTGGCAGGGCTGGGAGAAGCACTGAGTGACCTCGAGGGATTCCAGGGAATCCTGATCCCAGAATCCGGATTCAGCGTCCCTCCTCCTCCTCACCTGGGCCAGCAGCTGCTGCAGTGCCCGCCCATGGCCTTGGGAGAAGGCACAAATCCCGGGAAGCTCCTGGAGGCCGAGGGGCAGCTCCTGGCTCCTCCTGAGCACCTCCCCGAGCTGCGCCAGCACGAACCGGGAGTTTTCCACCAGCACCCAGAGAGCTCTTC
Organism: Hirundo rustica; assembly: GCF_015227805.2. Lineage (NCBI taxonomy): Eukaryota > Metazoa > Chordata > Aves > Passeriformes > Hirundinidae > Hirundo > Hirundo rustica. Next base: position 32,503 of record NC_053479.1, read on the forward strand.
CGTAAAATGGCACCGCCAGCGCCGCTCCCGCCTGGCACAGCGCCGGCCCCACGGCCCCCTGGCCATCCCTGCCTTTGCTCAGTGCCCAGCTGAGCTGGGCCCCGGCCTCCAGCAGCTCCAGAAGGGCTCCCAGGGAATCATCAGCTCCCAAGAAGCCTTTGGAGTCCTCCAGGGTGGCCAGAGCCTCGCGGTGCTCCTGGGCTTTGCAGAGGTGGCGGCAGCACTCCCGGGTGAGCTCCAGGAAACACAGGGACTGCGAGAGGCTGAGAGGCTGCAGAAGCTCCGTCCTCAGCGTGTTCAGCAGCGACTCCTGGAACTGCCCGGCCAGGAAGGCCCAGCACGGAGCACTCTCAGCCTGGAAGAGAGAGGCAGCGGCTGCGGCTGTCCGGGCAGACTGTGAGGTGAAGAACGGAGGCTGGAAGGATTCCTGAGGCACGCAATCCTGCGATTCCAGCAGCAGCAGGAAGCGTACGGCACGGATCCTGGAGGCCAGCAGCCTCCTGTCCTCCGTGCGAGGCCCCTCGGGCCTGGTCTGAGAGTCTGGCACTGTCCAGAGGACACTGAAAGTGCTGTGGATGACTTTGGCCCGCTCGTCGTCGGGGCGACAGCGCCTCAGCCGCTCCCGCAGCAGCTCGGCCATGGCGCACGTGTCGAGCCAGCCCGTGGCGTTGCGCAGCACGTGGAACAGCATCTTCTCGAGGTACAGGTGAGGGGGCTCGGGGACCAGGCTCAGGTAGTGCTGGACAGTCTCCTGGACCAGGAGCAGCAGCCGGGCACCGTGGGCTGGCAGCCCCCCGGGCCGGGCCAGCTCCTCCACACAGGCGCGAAGGACGCGGTCACACGTCTGGACACGGTGGGAACGAGGGGCAGAGAGGCACTGGAGGCTTTTCTGGGGAAAAGAGAGATCTGGGATCAGAACTGAGCCCCCCGAGGGTCATTTCCTGGGAAAAGAGAGATCTGGGATCAGAACTGAGGCCCCCAAGGGTCATTTCCTGGGAAAAGAGGGAGTCAGAACGTGCTCAGAACCCCCCAGAGGTCCCACAGCAGGCCCCAGAAGTTTTTCCTGAGGAAAAGACGGATCAGCTCCCAGCCCCTCCTTGGCTCACCTGCATCTTCTCCACACGCTCTTCAAAGCCGGCCCAGCCGTCTGTGCTTCCATCCTTTCCATCTTCCCTATCCTTTTCATCTTTCCTGCCCTTTCCACCTTTTTTGTCCTTTCCACCTTTCTCGCCCCTTCCACCTTTCCTGTTCTCTCCACCTTTCCTGTCTTTTCCACCTTTCCCGTCCTTCTCAGCCATCTCGGGGGTTTCTTCTGAGGGGCTTTGATATGCGGAGCTGGGGGGGAACAAGGGGAGGTGTGAGACCCCCAGAACCCCAAACCCCCAGAGCCTACAGCCCCAGTTCTTTACCCCTTCAGTATTCCAGAGCACCCCCAGCCCCATGCCTTTTCCCCCCAAGCCCCCAGCCCCCTTCAGGGGTCAGATCACCCTCAGTTCCCCCAGCCCCACTTTCTGGCACCCGAGGCACCCCCATCCCCACTCCTTGCCCTTCACAGAGGCCCAGACCCCCCCCACCATTCAGACCTCCCCCGGCCTTCACCTCCCGCTCCCCTCACACGCGGCGCACAGTGCCCCCTGCCTCTCCCCCTCCTCGCCGGGCGCTCCCCGGTTCCCTGAGGGGCTCTCATCCCCCCGGACTCTCCCTCGGGACCCCCGGATTTCCCCGAATCCCGGGCGCACCCCTCTGCACTCACGCTGCGCTGCAGCTCCGCTAGAGGGGGGTAAGCCGGAACCCGCCGCGCGCCCGTTCAAATAGGGGCAGCACCCAATCAGCGCACGGTGACGCCCACAGCGTCCAATTGTCCAATCAGCGCTCTGCACGTCCCCGCCCCCGCGCGGGGCATCACGGGGGTTGAAGTCACGCGCTCAGTCACGCGCTCTCTTTGTGCGCATGCGCAGGGCGTGGCGGTGTCGGTGGCGGTGGGTCAGAAGGCGGGGGCGTGGCCAGGGCGGGACCCTCGGGATTTGGGGAGCGGGGGAACCCCAGGACGTGCAGGAGGAATTTGGGGCAGGGTTCCGCTATCCCCGTGTCCCCTGAGGAGGGGCGGAGCAGGGCAGTGTCCCGCTGTCCCCGTGTTCCCTGAGGACGGGCGGAGCGGGGCAGTGTCGCACCCCGGTCCCGGTGACTCGGGGACAGCTGTCGGTGCCCCCGGCTGCCGCCAGGGGGAGCCAGAGGAAGCTTTTGGGGCTCCCCAGAAGCAGAGCCCGGACGGGATCAAAGGGACAGAAACCAGTTTATTTCTATTTACTAATAGATAAATATTTATTGTAGGGCAGACAAAGCCCACCCCGGGGCTGCACCCCAGAACAGACCACGGGTTTTCACACTTTATCATTTCGGTCCATTTGCATGCTGCGGGTTCAGCTCCCGGTTAGAGCTGCAGGTAATGAAGTCATTCACCCCAAGTTCGCTCCCCTCAATTCACTTTATTTCCATCTCTCAGGGCCTGGGGCAGTGAGGTGTGCTCGATCCCCAGGCCTGGAGAGGAATTGTTGTGTCCCAAATGGGGAAGCAGCAGCTCACAGTGCGTGGAGTTCAGAGTTACACACTAAAGAACTGCAGGGTTACAAATAGATAAAAATGAAAAAGCTGAAATCCCGAGGGCTCAGGTGCTGCCGGGAGCTGGGGGCTGTCTGGGGTGTCACATCCCTGAGCCTGCCTGGACATTCCCAGAGGATATTCCACGATTCCTAAGGGCAGGGAAGCAGCACCAGCTCCAGCATGAATCGAATTAAACCCTAAATTAAACCTTACATTAAAAACCTTGAATTAAACCTTAAATTGTGTTGGGTTTTCCCTCAAACCCAAAAAGCACCACCGTGACACGCAGGAAAAGTGAACTTTGGCAGAGGGAAAAAAACCCCACAAACAATTAAAATACAAACCTGACAGTACAAATTAGTATTGCTTTACAATGCTAATTAATTACAAATTAATCATAACACAATAGTTACAATGCTAATACAATTGCAAATACCTGAAGATACAAATGATTTTCCTTATTCCACGTGGAATTTCCCAAACCCAGAGCAGGCAGGAGGGATCCAGCCCTGGCACAAGCCGGCTCTGCTGCCTGAAGAATAAAATTTGTACTGTATTATATTATAAATCATATAAGAATATCATTTGAGATAAAATATAATTTGGTATTAATTTTTATATTTATATATAATTACATTGAAATATAAAAATTACATCTCTATATTTTTATATTACATATATTTGTATATAATATATAAATATAAATAAACGTATTTATATATTTGGTAACCCCCTTGAGTGGGTTATAAATGTTTTTTTTCCTCTCATTTCTGCTCCATAGGGGCTGGGGAAAGGTTCTGGCACTGGATCCGGCCTCTCCCATTCCCAGCCCAACTTCCTCCTGTTTAATTTAGGACATTGGGTTAAAAAAAAAAAAAGAAAAAGAAAAAGAAAAAAAAGGCAAAACCCCCCGAATACCAGGAGAGAGGCTTTTCTGATTAAATTACCGCCGGCCAGCTCCGGAGATCAATTTCAATTTCACCCTGGGTTTTGTTGGGATCTTTTTTTTTTTTTTTTGGAGGAGGAGGAGGAGGGCGGGGGGGGGGGGGGAGAAAATCAGACTTGCAAATTCCTGGCTGTAATAATTCCTCAAGGAAAAAAAACAAAAAACAAAACAAAACAAAACAAAACAAAGAAAAAAAAATAAAAACCCAAAAAAACCCCAAAAAACAAAACCAAAAAACCCCGCCCCAAAAACCACCCCCGCAAAACCCCTGCACGAGGCCCCTGGTGTGCGGGGAATAATTTCGGATTCCCGGGCCAGGTTTCTATGAAATTTGGAGGGAGAGCCCTGGATAATTGGATTTCTGGTGCCGCAGATGGTGCCGGCTCCGGGCCCTCGCTATAAAGAAGATGGATCGGGGGGGACAGAGGTGACAGCAGTGCTCGGATTATCCATCAGCCTTTACAAGGCACAAAAAAAGGCATTTTCTGGCAGGTAAAAGCCACCGAGACCAGCGCTCCTGTCCCCGGGCACATTCCCTGCCTTCAGCTGGGGTTTTTGGGATTTTTGGGTTTTTTTCCAGCCCATCTTCCAGGTTATGGGATTGTATTTATTTATTTATATTGTAAATAATGCAGATTTTAATATAATAAAGTTATGTTGTTAGTGAAGTATAAAATGTGTGTGTGTGCCTGACGTTGCATTGTAAGCGTAATACAAGGTCATACATAAATGCCATAAATAAATGTAAATGTAGCATATATAACATGTTACGGATCTAATGCACGTGATATATGTAAAATTAGCATTATTTACAATTAAAGTATACAGTTCATTGTATAACATAATACTATATAATAATAGATTGCATTATTATGTCTAATACAATTACATTCATTCAATATATTTATATATCAGTTATATACGTTATCTATTATTACATATTAGTGTATTATTAATCCAGATGTCAGCAGCAATCACCCAGAAAGGGTGGGAGGCCCGGGGGTGGCACCGCGCTGCTCCTGGCTGCCCCGAGGAGCAGCAGGGAGGGGACAGAGGAGGGCACAGGGCAGGGAGCAGCCGCGGTGCCCTCCCCAGATTGCTCAGAGCCCAGAAACGCCTCCGAAAACAAACAAACAAACAAACAAACAAACAAACAAAGTAAGTCCGAGCTGCCATTGGGGACGGTTTGGGGGCTGGATGGAGAAATCAAATCCCATCCTGAGACCTGGCAGGGATGTCCCCCCACACCGAGTGTCCCCCGAAGCTGCCGGGGCTCAGCAGCAGCGTTTTGGGGTGAGGGATGAGGGCTGGGAGCGTTCTGACCTCGGGAAGGGGAACTTCCCTTCCCCTTTCCCTTCCCTTCCCCTTCCCTTCCCCCTTTCCCTTTCCCTTTCCCTTTCCTTCCCCTTCCCTTCCCTTCCCTTCCCTTCCCTTCCTTTCCCTTTCCTTCCCCTTCCCTTCCCTTCCCTTCCCTTCCCTTCCCTTCCCTCCCTTCCCTTCCCTTCCCTTCCCTTCCCTTCCCTTCCCTTCCCTTCCCTTCCCTTCCCTTCCCTTCCCTTCCCTTCCCTTCCCTTCCCTTCCCTTCCCTTCCCTTCCCTTCCCTTCCCTTCCCTTCCCTTCCCTTCCCTTCCCTTCCCTTCCCTTCCCTTCCCTTCCCTTTCCCAGCGCCCCGGCAGGAGCGGTTTTTATCCAGGCGGTTTTTATCCAGGTGCTGGCTGTAAAACCCCTTAAGCGATTGCCAGGAGCCGCTCCAGGGGGATCCCGAGGGCAGGGGGCTGCAGGGGGGCACCGGGCGGCGCCGACCCCTCCCGAGCCACCCACGGGGGCACAAAGGCACCGGGACAGGGCAGAGCCCCGATCCACGAGAGGGGACAGGAGGTGCTCGGGGAGCTCTGGGATCTCATCCCCAAAATCCAACCAGGAGCTGCCTCCACCTCGTCCAAACCACGCCGGGATTTTGGGAGCAGCTCCAGGTCCGGGCCGTGGGCCGGGGGGGCTGAAGGGGCTGAGCGTGGAGCGTGGAGGGTCTGCTTTGTTGCAGCGGGGTTTTTGGTTTTTTTTTTTCCACGTTCATAAATCACGGCTCTTTGTGGCCCCGCACAATTCAGGTTGGGTTATAAATAGGATCCCGGGCTCTTTCAGGTTGATAAAGGCCGAGGGGGGGTGTGGAGCAGCAGGGAGGCGTCACGACTACATAACACTTTCATTGCCCTGTCAAAATAAAGAATACTGCTGCTGCCGAGCCCTCCCTACGCCGCATATATCAGCCCGGCTGCTGACACCGTGGCTCGGACCAGAACGGGGCTCCCAAAACCCCACCGCTGCCTCCCAGCAGCGCCCAGGCCTCGGTAGCCCAGACGTGGGTCTTGGTAGCCCGCTTGTGCCGTGCTGCCGGGGAGCTCAGCTTGGCTCTGGCGGTGCCCAGGGGAAAGCCGGGACCCACAGGAGTGGAAAGGGCAGAAATCCCTGGGGAGGATGGCAGGAGGAGGAGAATGAGGCTCCAGGGGGGAAGATGCCAACCAAAAATTCCCCCCTGGGCAGTGGAAAGGGCAGAAGCCCCCGAGTGGATCCAGGGCTTGGAGACTTGGTCCAGACCGTCCTCGCCGGGCAGGAGAAGGGGCAGAAGGGTTTCTCACTCGGGTCACAGCGCCCTGCACCCCAGCTGACCCCAGTGTACATGAGAATAAATTCATTAAGATAGAGGGAACACCCTCGTTAAGGTCTTGGGTGCCAAAGTGCAGCTCGGGGGGTTTGGTGGGAGCAGGGAGCTCAGGGACGGAGCCTCAGGGGAGCAGAACGTCACCGGGGACGGAGCAGGAGCAGGGGCACGGGGGGGAGCAGCTCAGCATGGGTGAGGTGGAGGTGCCACCACACACGGTGCCAGTGCTGGGAGCTGCCACCGCAGGGCTGGACGGTCTGGAATCACAGAAACACGGGATCATGGAATCACGGAATCATGGAAACACAGTCACAGAATCACAGAATCATAGAATGGGCCAGGTTGGGAAAGAGCTTTGAGATCATCAGGGGTTTGGGGTTGTGGTGATCCCAGCCCAGGGATTGGGGTTGTGGTGATCCCATGGGGTTTGGGGCCATGGTGATCCCATGGGGTTTGGGGCCGTGGCTTTGGGTCCATGGTGGTCCCAGCCCAGGGTTCAGCCCCCAGGCATTCCCATTCCCCCAGGATCATCCTCCTGGTCCCAGGAGAGGTCCAGGCCCCCCTGCAGCCCCCAGTCCACCCCACCCGGCCCCCCTGGCCCCAAACACAACCAGTGCCTTGCCAAGGGCAGGGAGGTTCCCCCAGCAAAGCCCCGGCTGAGCCCAGGGACAAATCGGCCCCAGATCTGCCTCTAGCAGCTCCAGTGATAAAACCCGGCTTTATTGGAAACACATGGGCATTTATAGGGGACATCAAAGTGGGGAGGAGGTTTACATAGCAACAGGCCAGATTAAGCGGGAGGCATCTGCTTTTGCAGCGGTGCCGGGGCTCCGGGAGGCACAAAAACACAACATTCATTCCTTCAGGCCTTTCGTTCCCTGCCCTGGGGAAGGCAGGGGCTGGCAGAACAAAACACAGCCGCACGCCCGGCGTGTAAAACCCGGCAGGAACGGGAGCGCTGGGTCACGGCTGCGCCCTGACACCCTGGGGACCGGGAGCCGGGGGTGTCCCCTCGTCACTGCCCAGACCACCCCGGGCTGGCTCTGCATGCTCCTCACGCCCTGAATTCCGGCTGGGATGGCTCCGGCATCTCCCAGCGCCGCGCTGCTCGTTCCTGCCCTGCTGCCAGCGGCAGCTTTTCCCTCTAAAGGCAGTTTGCACTCTAGAAAAAGCCTTTGCATGGCCAAAGTGCTCTAAAAGGAGCTGGTTTGAGTTTATGGGATCCTTGGAGCTCGTGGGTGATGAGGAGCAAAAGATCATGGAATGATTTAGGGTGGAAAAGCCCCTGAAAATCAGAGTCCGACCAGCACCAGGCAGGGATTTCACCAGAAGTTTCATTAGGAATTTCATTACGAAATTCACTAGAAATTTCACTAGAAATTCCATTAGGATTTCCATTAGGAGTTTCATTAGGAATTTCATTATGAAATTCACTAGAAATTTCACTAGAAATTCCATTAGGATTTCCATTAGGAGTTTCATTAGGAATTTCATTACGAAATTCACTAGAAATTTCACTAGAAATTCCATTAGGATTTCCATTAGGAGTTTCATTAGGAATTTCATTACGAAATTCACTAGAAATTTCACTAGAAATTTCATTAGGAATTCCACTAGGAATTGTACTAGGAATTTCATTCGGGATTTCCAGTGCAGAAGTGTCTGGACGTCGAGCCCAGCCACACCTGCTGCTGAGGATCTCCCCCACCTCCGGGTCACCAGGGGGTCCCTGAGCTCCCTGCTCCCATCACAACCCCCCGAGCTGCACTTTGGCACCCAAGACCTTAACGAGGGTGTTCCCTCTATCTTAATTAATTTATTCTCATGTACACCGGGGTCAGCCGGGGTGCAGGGCGCTGTGACCCGAGTGAGAAAAGCTCTTGACAGGGGAAATCTCGCTCTGCTTTCCATCAAGCGCCGGCCCCGCTGCCAGCAGCGCTCCCCCAGCCGCCTCTGCAGCACTGCCCTGCCACCGGGATGATTTTGGGGACCCAAAATGCTGAGGTTTGTTCTCGGAGCCATGCCAGAGGGCAGGACTCGGCTCTTGGTCTGTGCCACGGCGCTGGGCGCCAGGCTGGGCAAATGCTGGGGGAGAAGAATCACAGCTGATCCCCAAATATTTATGGGAAAGTTGTTCCCCTGCTCGGCTGCTCGTGGTGTCCTTTCAGGGCTGGGGGTGGGACACAACCCCTGGGGGGCCTGAGAACACCAGGGGAAGGACGTGGGTCTCCACGGCCCTGGGGAGTCCCAGCATGGCCACAGATGCCTTGAGTTTTATCTTCCGTGTATTTCAGGTTCTGTGCTGCCCAGGGTGCAGCTCTGAGCTCACACTCAGGGTCACTCAGCTCTGCACACAGCAGAGACACAAAACAAATCCTTCTCCTGATGGACACCAAGGACAACGGTTCCAAGTTTTCAGCCCCAGAAGCACAAACAACAGTGGTGAAGAAAGAAAACAAAGAAACACGAGACTTCATAATCTGAAGCTGTAATTGGACAATTAAACCCCAACATGCAAAAGGACCAAAACTTCTGAAAGTGTGAGACCTCATGACCGGCCGTGCATTTTGTGCCTGCCCATTTTGCGCCGATTTTGTGACCATTTTGTGTCCACCCTGGGTGCAGCCCTGCCCAGGCTCTAGCCCTGCCCAAGCTGTACCCTGAAGGCCTTTTAATAAATATCCAATTTGTTCTCTGGCTCTGTCCAGTCTCTGTTCCAGCTCAGCCCTCCCAAGATATCACCAAAGGCTGCAGGTGTGGGACCAGCAATCCCCTTCCCCTTTTTCTGCTTCCACCACAGCCTCAGCTCAGAAGGACCCTTTGTCTCAGTGGATTCACACGGAAAATGGATCAAATCTGGACTGGCAGGAGCCTGGAAGTGGTCACTGGCGTTTCTCCCATCAGCTCTGTTACAAATCCACCCCTCACCCACGGCTTTCCTCTTCAGAAGCAGAACCAGCTTGGAGGCTCAGAGCTGTGGAACCTCCAGATTGGTGATTTTCCTCACCAGGACAGCTGCTCTTCTGTCCTGGTGTCTGGAGGTCGGCAGGCACATCCAGCACGTGCTTGGAGTCCTCCTGCTGAGCTGAAAGCCTCGCACAAAGTCCGGAGGTTCCTCGATGGAGACATCCAAAACATCTCCAGCAGCGTCCACCCAGAGTTCATGTTTCATTGCCTGTTGATTTATCATCCCTTGAGTTAATTATTGACCTTAGCCTTGCCTCGGTCAATATTTTCCTCCCCAGGTCAATAAATCTTGACGTTCACCTCAACAGAAGTCAATATCTCCTTATTGTTTATCTATTCCTTCTGTTGCTAATTTCACTGAAAGCTTTTATTTATCCTTATGGAGCCCGGCCTGCGTGGGGAGGAGCCGAAGTCTCTGCTGCTCCAGGATGGGACACCACGGACACGTGGGTGACATCAGGGTGCAGTTTTCCTTTATGCACCTGATGGGATCTGGAAAAGTCTCAGTCTCTTCTGGCAGAGCTGACGGCTCCACAGCCCCACTGATGAGGGGATTCCGTGGTTTTACCAGGCAGGCTCGGAGCTGGACAAATACTGGGGAAGAGGCTGAGAAGAATCACAGCTGATTCTCAAATATTTATGGGAAGATTGTCCTTGTGGTGTCACCCCCTGCTTGGCCCTTGTGTGGCGACAGTTCAGGGCGGGTGGTGGGATGTCAGATTTTCCCTTTTTGTGACCCAGAGAGGGGGCTCCTGAGGGGTGTTTTAAAGGCTTTTATTCCATTTCCAGTCCCACGAGAAGGGTGAGATGGTGCAGATGTTACAATTCACGCCACCACCGTCAGTGGTGACGGTCTTGTTGCACGTCCCTTAGGCCACCAGCACCCCTGACACTGTCCCTAATCCCCTTCCACCCACCAGGAGGGGCGAATAACGACCAGCTCCCCGCTCTCACCTCCAGCTTCTAATATTTTAATTGAGTGAATTGACCTGGAGTAGCCCACTGAACCCTGCCCGACCTTTTAAATAACAGGTCAAGGATTTGGCTTTAGCTTTAGCTGACCTCCTCCCTTATCTGCTCACGCTGCTCCTCTCTCAATTAGCTGCCACCCGCCGGCCCTGCGCGGGTGTGCCGTGCCTTGGCGTGCATCCTGCACGTCCTTCCTCAGGGACGTGCGCCAGAGCCGCCACAGCTTCGTGCTCGTCCTTTGGCTGACGGGGACAAAGCAGAGGTGAAGCTGCTGCCGGGCTTTCTGTGGAGCTCCAGCCTCATCAAGGCATTGAGGATGTTTCAAGGATGGTTTTTCTCCTTTCCCTGGAGTTTATGGGTGTTCAGGAGGGATGGGTCTGGATTTTGACTCTTCTGATGCATCAGAGTGTCACAAAAACCCTTTTTGTGACCCAGAGCAGGGGCTCCTGAGGGGTGTTTTAAAGGCTTTTATTCTATTTTCAGTCTCAGGAGAAGGGTGAGACTGCACAGATGTTACAGTTCACACCATCACCATCAGAAGCCAAATTATTTCCTAATTCCAATACATTATAAGCATTTCTTGGCCTGTCAGCTTTTGCCACACCATGCTGCTGATGCCTTAAAGCCAATCACCTAAAATTACCCCTCGTGGCTCCTGCTACAATACATCTTTCACAGTTCTGTTTCTATTTGTCAGGCCATCATGTGAAAGTTGTTTGCAGGTCCATTTCTCCCTCAGCAGTGTCTGTCCCATCCCGTGGCCCTTCTCAGTCAGCAGATTTTATCTGAGTGTGCACACGGGTGCACAGGACTGTGTGAGCCTGCTGCCGGGCTTTGGGAATCCTCTACAAACCCATTTCCCAAATCCAGCCCTTTGGAGCAGATGGAGGTGTAGCCCTTCCCAAGGATGATGATGGGAAATGCCAGAAGGCTCCAGAAGAATCACACCAAGGGTTATGAAATGGATTTTTGGCATTGCCTAGCACTCAGGATCGCCCATGACCATATCAGCCAAAGAGGAGCTGCACCAGCACTGCAGGGGCCTCATGCCCTGGACACAGCCCCCAGCTGGACCATCACTGGGTTTGGGATCCAGGCCAGGTGACCTCTAGGTCCCTTCCATCCATCCCACGACGCTCGGTGGAGGTCAGGGCCCGTTCCTCGGGCAGTGTCCGGCCGTGGCCGCGCTCCGCTCCCACCCATCCCAGCTGGTTTGTCCATCTGCCCTGTGAGGCGGCTGCTCCTTCCCAAGGAGCATTTGTTGAACTTTTATGGGGACGCCAGGCGAACAAACTCAAAGATTTGTAAACCCATAAAACTCTGCCCTGCTCCAATTTTACCCGGGCCCGGGCAGAGTTTCCAGTTTTATGCGCTGCAGAGCGGCCCTGGGTTAGGCAGCCCTGCTAAATGAGCGCCGGGCTCTGCATTCCAGAGTATAAATATCTGCCATTGTAGTGCTGAGGAATGCGAGCGTCTTGGAGTCTAAAATTAAAGAGCTGGGGCTGAGGCATCTCGGGTTACCAGAAACAAGACTCCATTGTGCTCCCGTTGGGGCTTGGCCGAGCCACGCAGGGGGACTGGGAGCGTTTAGAAACCGCCGGGGTTAAATGCGAGGGGCCAAACGAGCCTTTAATTACAAAATTTGGATACACCTCTGGAAGCTAAACCCCGCTGCTCCGCAGGGCAGGGAGCCCCAGGGGCTGCACGAGGAGGATTCTCCGAGGTTTCAGCCCGTTTTTCCTCGGGGATTCTGTCAGCCGTGTTTGTCCCTGGTGCCTTGAGTTTTATCTTCCATGTATTTCAGGTTCTGTGCTGCCCAGGGGTGTTTATCCCGTATTTCAGACCCTGTGCTGCCCAGGGTGCAGCTCTGAGCTCACACTCAGGGTCACTCAGCTCTGCACACAGCAGAGACACAAAACAAATCCTTCTCCTGATGGACACCAAGGACAACGGTTCCAAGATTTCAGCCCCAAAAGCACAAACAACGGTGGTGAAGAAAGAAAATAAGGAACATGAGACTTCATAATCCGAAGCTGTAATTGGACAAGTAAACCCCAACATAATAAATAAATAAATACATACATACACATACATAAATACATAAAACAATCAAATTTCGGGTTTGCACTTCCAGTTCCCGGCCCTGCGGAGCCAGAGCAGCCCCGGGCAGAGCTCAGCCTCAGCTGGAATTGGCCGTGGGATGCAGAGATCCTCAGGGATCCTGGTCCCCGCTCCCTGCGCATCTTGGGCGCTGCCGCAGCCAGCTGGGTGCTGGAGCCCTTTCCAAAGGGAAAATTAAATCTGTTACTCTTTAAATCCCCCCCACGAGCGGAGGCTTCGGCCGTGAGATCGCGGCGCAGAAATCCCCGAAAGCTCCGTAAATACGGAGCTGTTTCCTGTTGCCGCCACGGCGTCCCCCGAGCAATCAATTTACGGCCCCGGGAGCTTCTCTGAGTAGATTCGGCCTCTCGAGATAAATCCTCTCCCTTTGTGCTCAGTCGGGAATTTGGGATTAAACCCCAAACCAGAGCAGCTCCGGGTGCCAGTGCCTCGTCCCCAAAGTGTTGTCGCATTCATGGGGCGCTTTTTTTTTTTTTTTTTTTTAATTAATTTCCTCTCAGGTCGGTGGGACTGTTTGATTTAATTTTTTAATTTATTTATTTATTTATTTTTATTTTTTATTCAGGGGATGTGTTCGCCCCGGGGCGAGGGAGCTCTCAGGGCTGAGCTGTGAATTTCCGTGCACAACCTGGGCCGAACAAAGCGCCGCTGCAGCTTTTCCCGCTCCCTTCGCAGGAGCCTCCTCGGCGGGGAGAGGGGATTTATCTCAGCGAACAAAGCGGGGATGGAGCTCTGCCCCCCGTGCCCGAGGGGCTCCCGGGGCGCCGGGACCGCGGAGCTGCCCTGTCCGGACACCGAGCCGCCAGCGGGGTCAGCCCCGCCAGGCAGAGCCAGGGAAACTGAGGCAGGCTCGGGGCTGGGTTTAAGGAAAGGGAAACTGAGGCAGGATCAAGGGTGGGGTCCATTCCCTTCACAGAGAGAGGGAGGAAAACTGAGGCAAGCTCAGGGATGGGTTTAATTCCCTTCACAGAGGGAGGAAAGAGAAACTGAGGCAGGCTCAGGGGTGGGTTTAGCTGAGCTGGACTGGGGCTGCTCGGCGCAGGGACGCTCCCCAGCCCTGTGCCGGACAAGCTCCCCTTGGCTCTGGGATTTTAAGCACAACCAGATGTGTGAGACGGAGCCGCCGAAGCCCTTTGTGCTGCGGGCGGAGGTGAGGGGGTCCCGGGCGCCCCATCCCACCCCGCACCCCCGGGGCTGCCGAGGGACAAACTGCTGCTGCTGCGAGCACGGGCTGCTCCCGACTCCTCATTTTCCAGCATCTCCTCCAGGAGCTCAGCGTGGACCCGGAGGAAAAGTGCAATTCCTGCAGGCTGCAGGACTTCTAAAATCATGACCAGGGGAGGCCTGGGGAGAGCTGGGCTGGAGCAGGGACTGGACAGAGCCAGAGGATAAAGCAGAGATTTGTTGAAAGGGCTTTAGGGTACAGCTTGGGCAGGGAAAGAGCCTGGGCAGGGCTGCACCCAGGGTGGGCCCAAAAGGGTCACAAAATGGGCACAAAATGGGCACAAAATGGACACAAAATGGGCACAAAATGGACAAAAAATGCACAGCCGGTCACGAGGTCTCACACTTTCATGCTCTGGTCCTTTTGCATGTTGGGGTTTAATTATCCAATTACAGCTTCAGATCATGAAGTCTCATGTTTCTTTATTTTCTTTCTTCACCACTGTTGTTTGTGCTTCTGGGGCTGAAAACTTGGAACTGTTGTCCTTGGTGTCCATCGGGAGAAGGATTTGTTTTGTGTCTCTGCTGTGTGCAGAGCTGAGTGACTCTGAGTGTGAGCTCAGAGCTGCACCCTGGGCAGCACAGGGTCTGAAATATATGGAAAAATATCTGAAAAACCACAAAAGCTAAAACTTAAAGCATCACAAGACTGTCCTTCTTAGGAGTCCATGTGGTTTTGGGTCTGAGATCCCTGAATCCTGTGAGGAGGGATCCAGCTGCAAATAAATCAGCAGCTCTCTGTAATTTTATGTAACATTAATAAATCAGATAAATGGAAATAGCTCGGGCCTCGTAGGGTATAAATCACCTTCCGCTCTGGCACGGTGCTTTAAAATAATTTGTAGATTGATGGTTGTCAGGCTGAATGAGGGAGCTGGGGGCCTGGGAAGATTTTTAATGCGTCCCCAGGCAGAGTCCCAGCTCCTCCCCATTCCCAGTTTGTGGCTCAGAGGGAACTGGGAGGTTGGAGGAGTGGGAGAGATCCGAGCCCTTGGACAGCCCAGCCCTGCTGGACACAGCCTGGGGGGCTTCTCTGGGCTGTGGCCCCTCAGGATCTGGGTATAAATTCATTAGGACTGATGCCTTAATTTCCAAAGATGATTAAATAATTCCATGTATTTCAGGTTCTGTGCTGCCCAGGGGTGTTTATCCTGTATTTCAGACCCTGTGCTGCCCAGGGTGCAGCTCTGAGCTCACACTCAGGGTCACTCAGCTCTGCACACAGCAGGGACACAAAACAAATCCTTCTCCTGATGGACACCAAGGACAACGGTTCCAAGATTTCAGCCCCAAAAGCACAAACAACGGTGGTGAAGAAAGAAAATAAGGAACATGAGACTTCATAATCTGAAGCTGTAATTGGACAATTAAACCCCAACATGCAAAAGGACCAAAACTTCTGAAAGTGTGAGACCTCGTGACCGGCTGTGCATTTTTTGTCCATTTTGTGCCCATTTTGTGTCCATTTTGTGACCATTTCGTGTCCACCCTGGTTGTACCCCTGCCCAGGCCCTTGTCCTGCCCCAGGTTCTCCCTTTAAGCCCTTTTTAATAAATATCCACTGTATTCTCCAGCTCTGTCCAGTCTCTGCTCCAGCCCAGCACAGTGGACCCAAACCCCATCCCACCAGGCAGGGATGAGCCCTGAGCGTTTCAGCTCCCCTCCCAGGGCTTTGTGCCAGATCTGAACCCCCTGCAGCAGGAATTTACGGCTGTTCCCAATCCCCAGGGAAGGAGGACATGAAATAATTAGAGGCCTCTTCAATTAATGCCCTCACTCAGTGCCAGGCACTTGGAGAGCCTCAGCCACAGCTGCTCCCACCAGGCAAGGGTGAGCGAGGCAGGGCGGTGATGCATCAGGATTTTACTTTTTTTATTTTTTATCTCTTTGTAATCCTGCAATTCTTTGGTATCTAACTCTGAACTCCACATAGTGTGAGCTGCTGCTTCCCCATTTGGGACACAACAATTCCTCTCCAGGCCTGGGGATCGAGGACACCTCACTGCCCCAGGCCCTGAGAGATGGAAATAAAGTGAATTGAGGGGAGTGAACTTGGGGGAAATGACTCCATTACCTGGATCTGTAATTGAAAAATTAACCCCCAACATGCAAAAGATAAAAGTGAGAAAACCCGTGGTCTATTTTGGGGTGCAGCCCCTGGGTGGGATTTGTCTGCCCTACACGTACCTGAAGGCCCCACAATAAATCTAAAAAATACATATATAAATTTTAAAAAAATGGATAAAAATCAGTGTAAATAATAAATGCTTCTTATGCCCTTGGTTTTGCCTGGGCTCTGTTTTTGGGGAGCCCCCAAAAGGCATCCGAGGGAGGTGCCAGCCCTCCATGGACCAGCAGCAAATGTCAGGCATCCCGTGTCCGCAGCCCCTGGATTATCAGATGTTGTTGTTAAAGCCTAATGTGAGCTGTGGAATGCCGGCTTCCCTGTGGGAGAAGAGAAACCCCAGCGATTCTCGAGGAGAAAGTGTCAGCACGGATTTCTGCTGATGGTCCCTACTGCAGATCAGACAGGGGAATAATTAACGAATCGGGACTTTTGATTAGGGGTTTATTTTGCGGGGGAATCGTGGGGAGTGATTAGTGAGAATAAATTGCGTGACCCCGCAGTTCCCATCCAGCTTTCCCTCGGTTAATGAGGTGATGTTTGAACTCTCTAGAAATCCGGCTTTCCCCGTTTAATAAAGGCAGCGGGTACCCGGTGAAACCAGAGCCGCAGTAACCGCGTTTTACAGCCGGTTTTACGGCTCTCTGGGGTTCGTGCCGCCGGACGCTGCCAAAGTCACGGCGCTGCGGTGCTGGGCGCTGCGGTGCTGCAGCCGCATTCGTCCCTTGGCTGGGGGGGACGGCTTGTGGCACCCCCACGGCAGAGGTTTCTGCAGCTCCGACATCTGCCCGGGGACCGGGAATTCTCTCCTGCTCCTGGAAGGAAAACACGCCCTAATCGCTCGGGGATGGGATGGGGGAATAAGGCCGTGCTGTGATTCCATCGGGGAAGAGCCTGGATAACTAAAACCCGTCAGGAGAGCAAAACTGGGGCAGCTGCGAGGCATTCTTGTGGAAAATCCACCCAAAGAAAAAGGGGAATTTTAGGGCCCAAAGAACAGAATTTTGTGCCTGGAGCCGCAGCCCAGCTGATCCCCGAGTTTTCAGGGGGTGGATAATGGATAATGCCTTAATAACCAGGCTGTCCTGCGGCCGCCTCCCAGCGACACGCTGTCCTTGGGGCAACTGTTTTATTTTGGCATGGTAAACTAATAGCAGGAAAATATTCCAGGTATTTGGGGTTTCTCCCAGCGCAGTTCGGCAGCTGAGGAGGAGCCAGGCCGGGGGCCACGGCTGCATCCCCGGGGTGCGGGCGGGGCTGGAGATGGGGTGCAGGGCAGGGACGGGCAGCCGGGGAACGGGGTCAGGGTGTTGAGGTGCAGGGTCAGGGGTGTTGGGGTGCAGGGGTCAGGGTTCGTGGGTGCTGGGCTGCAGGAGATTGGGGTCCAAGGGCCCTGGAATGCTGGGGAACAGGGGGTCAGAGTGCTGGGATTCTGGGGCACAGGGGATTGGGGTACAGGGATGCCGGGATGCTGAGGGCATTGGGGTACAGGGATGCCGGGACCATGGCGTGCAGGGCTCGGGTTGCAGGGGCGCCGGGGCTCAGTGTGCCGGGGTGCGCAGAGCCGCGGGGACGCTGCCCGGGCGCTGCCCCGCTGCGCGGAGCGCAGCGCTCCCCTCGCCGTCCCCGCTCCGCTCCGCCCCGCGGCGCCTCGGGGGCGGGCAGTGGGCGGTGGGAGGCGGGGGGCAGCCCCAGCCCAGGCCCTGGCCGCGGCCCCGGCCCCGGCCCCGGCCCCAGCCCCAGCCCGGCCCCAGCCCCCGCCGCCCGGGGCCGCCGCGCCGCCCCGCATTGTCCGGGCGGCAGCGCAGGATGCGGCTCCCGGCACGGCCTCCCGGGCTGCGCTGAGGGCCCGCCGGCATGAGGAGGTGAGTGGGGCCGGGGAGCAGCGGGGAGCAGCGGGGAGCAGCGGGGAGCAGCGCGCCGAGCATCCCCCGCTGTGCCCCGAGGGGATCCCGCCCCGCCGGTACCGCCGGGGAGCGCGGCCGCGATGGGGAGCGCCGGGGGTCGCGGGGAACTGCGAGGGAGCCGAGAGCTCCCGAGAGCGGGGCTGCCCCCCTGCCTGGGCCTTTGGAGACCCCCTCCCTTCTCCCCCCGAAAGGGTGCGGGGAGCTCCGGGGGACGCGCTGGTGACACGAGCGTGCCCCGAGCGGGGAGCCGGGGGTGTGATCCGGGGAGGGTGATCCCGGGGCTGTGAGATCCCGGGGCTGTGAGATCCCGGGGGTGTGATCCGGGGTGTGATCCGGGGAGGCTGATCCCGGGGCTGTGAGATCCCGGGGGTGTGAGATCCCAGGGCTGTGATCCTGGGGGTGTGATCCCAGCGGAGCCTGGTCACAGTGGCTGACCTAATCCTGATCCTAACCCTAACTGGAGCCCAGAGGGTGCACACGGTGCAGTGGATTGTCCGTCCAGTCCATCCCTGCATCCATCATCCATCCATCCATCCATCCATCCCTGTTCCATCCATCCCTCCCTCCCTCTATCCCTCCCTCCCTCCCTCCCTCCCAGGAACAATGCCGGCTCCCGCAGCCGCTGTCGCACGTCAAGCGCACGCCGGAGCGCTCGCCTTCAAAACAGATCCCCCTTCATCGAGGGGCTGATGGTGATTTTTAAACAGAACCTTCACCTGAAAGCTCCTTTTTATTATTATTATTTTTGGAAGTGGGCATTTCTCACTCAGGGGAAAAGAGGTGCTTGGGAAGAACATCAGGAAGGGTTTAAAATCACTTTATCCCATGTATTCCAGCATAAATTCTCCTGGGGTTGACGGCGCCATGTGCTGGCTCACGTCATTCCCAGTTTAACTCGGGGATCACAAAAATTAACGTTATCATCAAATGGATCTTGGTTTTGTGACAGATCTCGGGTGTGGGGTGGAATTCTGGACAGAACTTGGGTGTTTGGTGTGGCGGTGGCTCCGTGGAGGGCGCGGTAACGGCTCAGGATGGATTTCCCAATGGAATGGATGAGGTTTCTCCCCGGTCCCTCCCTGTGCTGCCAGGGTTTCCCATAGGGGTGCTGCAGCGCCTGTTTGCTCTCGAGCTGATTCTGAATTAAACATTTCGGTGGGGGCCGAGGCCTGGCAGTTGTTTCATCACATCAAACATTTGTTTTAGCTCTCTCCAGCAGAAGCGTGTTGACATTTTCTCTTGGGGGACTGCTGGGATAATGAATGGCACGTACTGTATTGTGCTCCTCGGAAAGCCACGGGATCCTGCAATAACATAAACACCCGGGGCTGAATCCATCCCAGGGCCAAATCCATCCCAGGGCCGAGAGGAGCGGGCTGGGTGTTCACATCCACGCTGCCCTGCGCCACAGCTCTCATCCCAAGTTCCTTATTGATTATTGGAAATGCCCCTGTTAATACCTACTGTAAATACAGATGGATTTATTTACAGCTGCAGTTTCACTCCCTGCTCCGTGTTTGAGCTTTTGTGGGGGCAAAGGAGAGGGACGGGTGGGTTTGTGGGAGCAGTCTCTGGCTGTCCCTGCTCACAATTCCTGGCTCAGGGCTGGGTTCTGTGCTCTCCATCTCCCCCAGCTCACAATTCCTGGCTCAGGGCAGGGTTCTGTGCTCTCCATCTCCCCTCACTCACAATTCCTGGCTCAGGGCAGGGTTCTGTGCTCTCCATCTCCCCTCACTCACAATTCCTGCAGCAGGGCTGGGTTCTGTGGCCGCCTTTGTTCTCGCCGAGCCCCCGCTGCATTCTTCCCTTTTCCATTATCATTTTGGTTAAACAGAGCGGCGCGTTGTGTACCATATGGATCATGTTAACAATTGCTTATCTGGAGCCGCTGTTTTCTCCCCTCTCCTCCTCCCCTCCCGAGGGCCGGGGCTTTGGCTTTGGCAGCATCTTGCCTTTGGTGCCGGCTGGACGTGGGGCTGTAACCCAAACCTTTATCTGTGGCCCGTCAAAGTTCATTCATTTCCAGGGGAAAACGTGGAATGAACGCTAAGAAATCTCCAAATCTCTGATCTCCGGGTTTTCCCTGGGTGCTGCGGGGTACAGAATCTGGCTGCTGAAGAGCCCAGCGTGGTTCCCAGCCCAGGGATGAGCTTCCACCTGCCACAGCTCCCTCCCTTTCCTTGATTTGCTCGCTGGGATCTGATCCTGGTGCTGCTTTGCCTGTTTGTACAGACTGACCCAAGCTGGGGCTGTGCTCTTCCCAAACTCTGCTTCAGGCTGCTCCCAGATCCTGGAAAAGCTGCCTGGAAGTTTGGAGTCCTCACCCCACACCCAGCCTCCACTCCCAGCAGCCACAGGAGAAAATCCTAAAGGTTTGGGTTTTTTGGGGTGGCAGCCTTAGGCCAAGAGAGTGTCCATGGCATCACTTCATTCTTTTCACATCCTCCTAGTTCAAGAATACCAGGAATATCAGGAATATCGGGAGATATTCCTGAGGACAGGATTGCCACGAACAGCCAAAGGTTTTCCTTCCTTCCCTCTTTGCTTTTCTGACGCTTTGGCCTCCTGTGCCTCCCTGCTTGTGCCTGGAAGGAGATGGGTTTCATGCAGGGAAGCAGAATTCCCTCAGCTCAGCAGATGTGGGTTGGAGTGAGGATTCCTGAGGGGGATTTCCCATGGATGTGTCTGGAGAAGCGCTGAGCCCCATTTCTGCCCTTGTAGACACTCCTCACTTCTCTTGTCTGAGCTCCAGCGGCCCCATGGGTGGAGGGAGCTTGGCCAGGGCTGTCCAGAGGCTCCCGCTGTCATCCCGGGGCAAATCCCATCACATCTGGCCGAATGCCAGCGGAAACCGTGCAGCCTCCCAGGGCCTCGTCCTCTTCCTCCCTCCCCTGCTCCTGCAGCAGCCCCAGCTCCGCTGGATCCTTGTCTTGTCATTCTTTGCCAAAAAAAAAAAAAAAAAAAAAAAAAAAAAAAAAAAAAAAAAAAAGAGAAGTTTTCCTTCTTTTTTGGGCACAGAGGGTGGTGCTGGTAACTCGTGTTTGTGGTGCTCTGGCTCGGGAAAGCTCCTGCCGTGCTGGTGGTACTGGTGGTGGTACTGGTGGTGGTGCTGGTGGTACTGGGAGTGCCAGAGGTGTCGCCCAGCTCCAGGCAAAGGGAGCTGCTGGGGCTAAATCTCAGGAGTCTTCAGCACGAAAGTTCCCATTGCTGCATCAGGGAAGGGTTCTGTGCTCACCAGCTCTCCCAGCTCACAATTCTGGAGCAGGGAACAAACAAGCAGGACAGGGAATAAACAAGTTTTCCCCAGTGCCAGCCATGGCAATTCCCAGTCCTGAAAAACCAATTTATCCCCTTGCAAAGCTTCGCCACAGTGAGCGGGTTGCCACAACGGCTCCTGGAATGTTGGAATTCCCTTTGGAGTTGGCTGTGGGGGGATTCCCCCTTTCCTCCCTCTTGCTGCTGCCCTCAGTGGGATCCTGGCTGTTTTCTGCTCCAGGAATCCCATCCTGGGTGTGCAGAGCCCAGGCTCTGGCAGCTGGAGTTGCAAGTCAGCTCCAGCTCTCCCAGCAAAGTTTATTTTGCTGTGTGATGAGGGTGCTGTAAAACCTCTCCTGGCCTTGTGTCCCAGCAGCAGCTGGAGTTAATGTCAGTTAAATTGCACCGATGGCCTGGGCAGTTCCCCCAGCCCAGGACTGGCCTGGGGTCACTTATCAGCAGCCCCAGATCTTTATGGTGGCCCTGATAAACCCACGGAGGCCTTGTGAGAGCTGGAGGGTGCCAAGGGCAGCTTTTCCCCTGGCTGCTCTCCCCCGAGCACAGGCAGCTCCAGCAGGGAAAAAGCAGAAATGTTTATTCAATTCCAGCGGTGTGGGGATGCCCTGCCCCGGGCTGGGGCGCTGGGGTGTCTGCTGGGCCTGGAGGATGGGGTGGGGTGTCAGTGTCCTCTCGGGGCAAGACGCTCACCCCAACCCCGGCTGGGAGCTGGGGGTGCTTCCCTGCAGGGTCCTCCCTGGGTGGAGGTGCTGGGGTCTCCTCCCAGGTCAGGGTGCCGAGATTTCCTCCCTGGATGGAGATCCCGGGGTTTTCTCCCAGGTCAGGGTGCCGAGATTTCCTCCCTGGATGGAGATCCCAGGGTCTCCTCCTTGGCTGGGATTTCGAGGTGCCCTCCCCAGGGTGGAAATCCCTCTGGGATGCTGGGCTGCCTGAGCTCTGCTACCCAGACAAACGTTTTCTTGCAGAGAGAAAAGAGCCAGGGTTCTGTTTGTTTTTTGGTTTCTTTTTCTTCTTTTTTACCCCTAGAAAGTGAAAACAAATGTCAGGACAAACTGCACTTTAACCCACACTTGTCTGCCCTACAAAAAGCAGCTGATCAAGGAGCCTCTCCCTGCCCTGCTGGGCACAAAGGCTCTGCGGTGTCAGTAAGGAGACGGTGACGGGCACTCGCGGCACCGGGGGTTTTGGAGCTGGAGCTGTTCCCTGTGATTAAACCTCAGGTGCTGCCTGAGAACAGAGGCCAGACAAAATCAGGTACATTCAGGGCAGACAAAGCCCAGCCCAGGGCTTCACCCCAGAACAGACCACGGGTTTTCACACTTTATCATTTCGGTCCATTTGCATGCTGCGGGTTCAGCTCCCGGTTAGAGCTGCAGGTAATGAAGTCATTCACCCCAAGTTCGCTCCCCTCAATTCACTTTATTTCCATCTCTCAGGGCCTGGGGCAGTGAGGTGTGCTCGATCCCCAGGCCTGGAGAGGAATTGTTGTGTCCCAAATGGGGAAGCAGCAACTCACAGTGCATGGAGTTCAGAGTTACACACTAAAGAACTGCAGGGTTACAAATAGATAAAAATAAAAAAGCTGAAATCCCGAGGGGTCAAACCTTCCCCAGTCCCCAGAGAGCAGCAGGACCTTTGTGAGCTCTGCCACAGCGCTGGGATGTTCCCATCAGAGGCATTTTCCTCCTTTTGCCAAGCCCCTGGCTGCGCTGGCTGTGTCCCGGGAGCGGGATCATGTGGGTGTAATTGATGGGGAGAGCTCTAATGGCCGCAGAAATGTGTAATTAAAGGCCAGGGGTGACACGCAGCCAGGTTGGGCCACGCGCCGGGGGTGACAGAGGTTGAGTTTTGAAGGGCTCATCCTGCACATCCCTCTCCAGGAGGGTGCCAAGGGCAGCTTTTCCCCTGGCTGCTCTCTCCCAAGCACAGGCAGCTCCAGCAGGGAAAAAGCAGAAATGTTTATTCAACTCCAGTGGTGTGGGGATGCCCTGCCCCGGGCTGGGGCGCTGGGGTGTCTGCTGGGCCTGGAGGATGGGGTGGGGTGTCAGTGTCCTCTCAGGGCAAGACGCTCACCCCAACCCCGGCTGGGAGCTGGGGGGGCTTCCCTGCAGGGTCCTCCCTGGGTGGAGGTGCTGGGGTCTCCTCCCAGGTCAGGGTGCCGAGATTTCCTCCCTGGATGGAGGCTGGAGGCTTTCCCTTCTCCCTGGAGGATGGGCTGTCCTCCCCAGGCAGGATTTCGGGGTGTCCCCCCTGGAAGGGCCGCTGGGGCCCAGGGTTACCAGCTCCTGCTGGGGTGGGGGTCTCCAGGAAGGGCTGGGGTGCAGGAGTTCCTCACCTGTTCTGGTGTGGCTGCATCTGGAATTTCCTCTCATCCCCGGGCTCAGGGCAGCTCCCAAAATGTCGCTTCCTCCTCCTCCTCCTCCTCCACCTACACCTCCTCCTACACCACCATCCAAAGGTGGGCTCAGGTCGGGTTTTGCCAGCAGGAATCTGCCTGAATTCCAGGGTGTTGGACTGAGAGGGCTGGGAGCTGCCAGCTGTGCTGCTCCTCTGTCACTGTGCCAGCTGTGTCACTGTGCCACCTGTGCCATCCCTGTCACTGTCCCAGCTGTGTCACTGTCCCAGCTCAGTCCCAGCTCTGTCTGTCACTCCTCTGTCACTGTCCCTGCTCTGTCACTCTGCCATCTCTGTCCCACCCCTGTCACTGTCCCATCTGTGGGGACGATGGCTCCGAGTCCTGTGGCTGCCCCCTGATCCCAGGGAGCTGCTCGTGGGCAGGATTTTGTGTCCAGGGCTGGATTTTGGGAACCCAGGGTGTCACCAGGTCAGGAACTGGGTCCCAAAATTCTGTCTGACCTTGGGCTGTTCCCACCCTCCTCCTCCTCGTGATCACTTTTAAACAAGTGGCTGCTGAAAAGAGAGGAAAAGGAATTGTTCCTGCTCCAGGATTAGCTCGAGGAGAAGGGAGATTTTCTCCTGGCACCACATTTCCCCATTTCCCAGCAAAACTTTTGCCCCCACCCTGTCATTCTTTAACATTTTTAAACGTGTTTTTAAAATCTGTTAATATGTTTAAATGTGTTTTATTGGGCAGCAACCTTGTGGTGGCAGGTTGAGGCGTTTAAACACCGTGACATAATATTTATATGAATATATTTATATTCATATATTCTTATTATATGAATATGAATATAAATACAAATACAAACCCTGGGGTAGAGATGTAAAATATAATGGAATAGAAATAGAAATAATAGAAATAACTGTGTGTAAATGAGGGTATATTTATACAGATAATGGTTATGACCGGTTTGCAGTCTGTGCAATCTCAGCATGCAGAAGGTGGCTGCTGCAGGGGACGATGCTCCAGGCTCCCAAAATCCATCCATCGGCAGCCACAGCCCCGGGCCGTGCCAGCAAAGAAAGGAGCCAAAAAAAGGGGGACTTCTGGAAAATCCATTAGTGAATGGAGGGCAGGAGGGAGCTGGGCTTTTCAGGCTGCCGGGGCCGTGTTTAAAAAAGAACCCGCGAGTCAAAAGGCTTGTGAAAACAAAAGGCACCGAGAGAGGCCTCCGGCACGGTTTGGTGGGGCTGGGATGGATCCCCAGGGATGGGAGCGGGATCCATCATCCTGCAGGGCCGGGGGCGGCCGGAAAGGAGGCGCAGAAATGATGGAGAAGAGCAGGTTTTGCTCAATTCCCTTCGGAGGAGCACCGGGGCAGAAAACACAACGGCACTGGGGCACTGGCCGTGCTGGATGGGGCTGGGAGGCCCCCCAGTACCAGCGTTAATTAATATTCGTTGCTGGGAGGCTCTCCAATATCAGCATTAATTAAAATTAATTCCTGGATGGGACTGGGAGGGTCCCCAATATCAGCATTAATTAATATTCATCCCTAGATGGGGCTGGGAGGGTCCCCAATATCAGCATTAATTAATACTCATTGCTGGGAGGTCTCCAGTATCAGCATTAATTAAAATTAATTCCTGGATGGGCTGGGAGGGTCCCCAGTATCAGCATTAATTAATATTCATTGCTAGGAGGGTCTCCAATAATTAATTAAGATTAATTTGTTAGGTGGAGAGCAACCTGGGAGGGTGGGACTTCATAACGTGAGGCTGTAGTTGGACAATTAGTCCCAATATTTAAATGGACCCAAACTTACAAAAGTGTGAAAACTCCACCTTGGGTCCAGCCTTGGCCAGGCTCCTGCGCTGCCCAAGGTCCATCCTTTGAAGGCTTTTGAATAAAAACCCATTTTATTCCTTTAACTCTGTTCCTGGCAGCCTCTCAACGCATCGCGACCTAAACCAGAGGCTAGAGAAAATGAAGGGAATAAAAGTGGGTATTTATTGAAAGCATTCTGTTCTATTCTATTCTAGCCTAGTCTAGTATTTCACTTTGTTTCATTTCATTTCATTTCATTTCATTTCATTTCATTTCATTTCATTTCAATTTCAATTTCATTTCATTTCACTTAATTTTTATTTCTTTACTTCTAATTTTTCTCCCACCTGCCTTCCACGGAAGCACAGAGCAGAATTCCTCAGCTGCAGCTCTTGCCTCAGCCCCTCATTAGCAGCACCTGGATTTTGTTGCCGCGTCCCCTCAGCCCCGGAATTCCCGGATCCCTTTTCCCAGGGCTGTGGCTGTCCCAGCACACCCGGGTGAATTTCCCCTCCAGCGGCCGGGCCGGGGGAAGGACAGACGGACAGCGGCCCCTCGGTCACTGCCGCCCGTGCTGTGTCCAGCTGCTCTGCCCCTGGTCCAGGAGTGACCGGAGCAGGGCCGGGATGAGCCCGGGACAGGGCTGCTCCTGCTGGGGAGCCACTGGGCAGAATGGTTTGGGCAGCAGTGGAAGGTTCGATTGCAATGGTTTGATTGCAATGGTTCGATTGCAATGGTTCGATTGCAATGGTTCGATCAGCGTGGGAGATTTGCTGTGCACATCTCTGAGATGGGAAATCTGCGGTCTCAGGGTTTGTGAGAGCTGTGGGGGCCTTGGGCCAAGGCTGGGCTGAGGAAGGAGACTCCAGCACCTCCTCAGCCTGCTCATTCCTGACCCAAAGTTTGCACAGCAGAGAGTTAAAATCCTGGGGAGTCAGGCAGCCCCCGAAGGAGGGCAGCCCCCAAAGGAGGGCAGCCGCCAAAGCACGGCAGCTCTCTGCAGCAGCCGGGGCTGCGCTGCTGCTGGAATTTCAGGGATAATGGAGCTGCTCCATGGGTTTTGTATAAAGCCTGGATCCCCCAAGGTGACAGCTCAGCAGAGGAGGAGCCAGCAGCGGCTAAACCGGCGTGAGAGCGGTGTGAGGACCACGGGGTGTGAGTGACCACGGGGTGTGAGTGACCATGGAGCTGTGGCTTGGCAGCTCAGCCCGGCGCCCAGGTACCAGGACGCTCCTTGGGAATGCTCCAGGGACGCTCCTTGGACTAGGGCTGCCCAAAGGGATGAGACGCACCTGGATCACTCCCTGCATGAGCCAGCCCCTCTTCCTGGGGCTCAGGGGACTTTGACTGGGTTTAAACCCCAGCTTTAGCGCATCCTCAGCCTGAATGTGTTTGCTCTTCTCTTTTTCACCCTCCAAATCCATTGGAGCCCCCTCCTGATCCCTGCAGGGATGTGGGGCCATGCAGATGCTGCCTGGGGGTGATTCCGGTGGGATTTTTCCCAGAGTTTTTCATGCACCAGCATCAGCACCGTGTGTGTGTGGGACTGGGGCGTGGGAGAACCTTTTATACTTGTGAGTGTGAGTGTGGGTGTGCAAAGGCGGTGTGCTCTGCACACGAGGGCTGAGGACGGGCTGGGCCGGCTACAACAAAGCCTCCCGGGGCTGTCCCGCATCCCAGGCCTGGGATGGAGCTTTTCCCAGGGGGAGGCAGCGCACCCCATCCCCGGGCCGAGCCGTTGGACACCCTCAGCGGTGCGCCCGCTAAAAACCCCGAACAAAGGCCCAGTTCAGACTCGCTGCTGAATAGATTAACAAGATTTCCATAATTAGGGCGGGCGGGAACAATGGGATTCTCCCTGCCCAGCCCCCCTGCCCGCCTTTGTCTTGTGCTGGGGATAATGGGCAGCAGCGAGGGTGGGAACCAGCCCGGCCATTTGGTCACTGGACAGTAATTTTCTCACACTGCCGAGGGGAGCATTGAAACATCTGTCCCGCTCCGCCACTCATTCACGTCCCATTTCAACGCTGACAGCTCTCCCTGCCCGCCGCCCTCCCCCTCCGTGGGTTTTCCAGCTTTTCCACGGATTTGGGTTGTTCTTCCCCCAAACTCATCGTGTCTTTCGGGGGTTGCTCGGTGCCGGGGACTTGCAAACCTGTGCCGGTGCCTTCTGCTCCTTGCGGCAGCTCCGGGATCACCCGGGGCTTGGGAACAGAGCTGGAGGAGCTGTGCTGTTGTGGTGGGCTTCACCCACTTCCAGGACATCCTCTCTCAGGTTCTGGAGAAGCAATCCCGTCGCTGGGCCACCTCTAGATGCCATTTTTTTAGCTGCTGTCTGAGCAGTGGGGTTCATCGCTGTCGTGGGCAGCTGCTCCCTGTCCTCAAAAGCCTGGGAATGCCACTGGGATTGTGCTGGTGTGGCCAGGAGTGGTCAGGCTCCTCTCCTGGTGCCCCCAAACCCCTGACATTTCTGGGGGAAAAGAAGCAGCAGCAGCACTGCACAGCGCTCTGCACCCACCGAGCAGGGATGGAAACTCCTGGTGTTTTAATTCCTTAAAAAAATGAAAAATATTAAGGGAAACGCCCTACTCATCCCAGAATTGGCCAAAAGCTCATTTTCACTTTAGAGCTTCAGGGTACCTTTGCCCCCGTGCCCAGCCAACCCCAGGGGCAGCTCCAGGAGGATCCGAGCGTTTGTCCATCAGGAGCACTTTGCCAGTGGCTGCAAATGCAGGAGGCCAGCTCAGCCCCACAGATCCCTCTCGTGGAAGTTTGATATCCAGAGCGGAAGCACAAGTGCCCCATAAGTCAATTAAAGCATTAAATAATCTCATTGTGCAGAGTGGCTGAAAGGCTGCGGGGGCGAGGGAGGGAGGGGGACACGGGGTCCCCGTCCAGCTCCGGCCTCAGCGACCCCGAGGCTCTGGATGTGGGGTTGGATGAGGGGGAGCTGCCGGGCCTGCAGGGACAACTGGACGTGGCACTCGGTGCTCTGGTCTGGGGGACGAGGTGGGGACCGGTCAAAGCTTGGACTCGATGATCTCGCAGCTCCTCCCGGACCTGGATGACCCTGTGAACATCCAGAGTCAGCTGAGGTGGGCGTTCACAGTGCGGGGGTGCAGGACAGGGAAGTAGAGCAGGTTTTGGGGACGCAGAGTCCCCGTTTCGCCGCTCTCACCGGTGCCGTCCTGTCCCCACAGGTCTGTCGAAGATGCACTGGTCACCAGAGCATGCCCAGTCCCTGAACCAGTGGCCGGAGCAGCACCTGGACGTCTCCTCCACGACCTCCTCCCCGGCCCACAAGTCCGACCTGTACCCCAGCACCCGCCAGCGCTTCAACTATGCCTGGGCCAACGATGACATCTCGGCGCTCACGGCCTCCAACCTCCTCAAGAGGTACGCCGAGAAGTACTCGGGGGTGCTGGACGCGCCCTACGAGCGCCCCACGCTCGGCGGGTACGGGGACGGCGCCTTCGGCCCCGTCAACGGGCAGAAGGGCGACGGGGAGCCCTGGCCGGGCGCACACGGCTCGGACGGCGCCTACCCCCTGACCCCCATCCACGACGGCCTCGCCGGCGCCAAGGCCGTGGTGCCGCCCGCCGTGCCCGGGGGCAGCGGGGCCATCGCGCTGGGCGGCTCCCCGGTGCTGCCCGCCAACCTCGGCGACGCCGCCTACCCCGGGAACTCCTGCGGAGCGGCCGCTGCCGCCTCCGGGGGGCTCGGGGGGTCTCAGGAGTACCCGTCCGGCTACGGCGGCACCTACCTGCCCTCCGGCTACTGCACGCAGCCCGCGGCCGCGCTGCCCCCGCCGCACCCCCCCGCCCTGCACAGCTCGGGGCTCCTGCAGCCGCCGCACCCCTCGCCCGCCCTGGTGCCGGGCTACGGCTCCTCGGGCCCCGTGTACAACTACGCCGCCGGCAGCTACCCGCCGCAGCCGGGCTACGGGGGCATCCACCCGCCCCATCCCTCCGCCTCCTACCTGCCCTCCGGCATCGCCGCGCCCACGCCCATCCCGGCGCCGCCGCCCGCCGCCCGCCCGCCCGGCGTGCCCGGCTACGGCTACCAGGGCGCCGGGCTGGGCCCGCTGGCCGTGCCGCCCCTGGGCACCGAGGCGGCGGGCACGCTGAAGAGGAAGGCGTTCGACGTCGGCGGGGACGAGGACGGGGAGGGCAGGTACAGGAAATACGGCTACGAGCAGCCAAAGTCGCCCTACCCGCTGTCGGACGGCGGCGAGT
The DNA here is from genome assembly GCF_015227805.2 of Hirundo rustica. NCBI lineage: Eukaryota > Metazoa > Chordata > Aves > Passeriformes > Hirundinidae > Hirundo > Hirundo rustica. The sequence continues at coordinate 61,698 of NC_053479.1, forward strand.
GCCGCGGGAACGGCTTCGGCGGCGGCGCCGAGTCCCCGCAGGTGCCCTTCAAGCCCGGGAAGCGGCCGGCGAGCGACGAGGAGCACGGCGGCAAGTACGGCGGGCAGCAGATGAAGGGGTTGGCCTCGCCGCCCTACGGCGCCCGGGACGCTGCCCTGCGGCCGGCGGAGCCCTTCGAGAAGTTCAGCCCCCCCCTCGCCAACGGGGAGCGCGCGGCCGAGCCGGGACCCCCCTTCCCTCTGCGGCTGCCCTCCAAAGCCCCGGCGTTCGGCGGAGCCCCGCCGGAGGAGCAGCACAAGAACGTCGACCCGCTGGTGCTGGAGCTGGTGAACGCCAAGGTGGTGGAGCGCGGGCCGCCGGTGCAGTGGTCGGACATCGCGGGGCAGGTGTCGGTCAAGGCGGCCATCGAGGAGGAGCTGCTGCGGCCGCTCCTGCGGCCCGGCTCCGTCCCGAGCCGCCCGCTGCGCACCCTGCTGCTCTTCGGGCCCCGCGGGACGGGCAAGACGCTGCTGAGCCGCTGCATCTCCACGCAGCTGGGCTCCACGCTGCTGAGGCTCAGCGGCACCACCCTGCTGTCCGCCTGGAAGGCCGAGGCCGAGAAGATCCTCCAGACCGTGTTCTTCGTGGCCAGCTGCCGGCAGCCCGCCGTGGTGCTCATCACCGAGGCCGAGTCCCTGCTGGACGGCGGCCAGGCCGGCAACCTCAAGTCCCAGCTGCTCTCCTACCTGGACAACGTGGCCGCCTCGTCCGAGCGCAACGTGGTGGTCATCGGCACCACGGCGCGGCCCGGCAGCATCGACGAGGCGTCGCAGCGGCGCTTCGGGGCGCGGCTCTACATCCCGCCGCCGGACGGGGAAGCGCGGCGCCACATCCTGCGCCGGGCGCTGGCGCAGCACAGCTGCTGCCTGAGCGAGCGGGAGCTGGCGGCGCTGGCGCAGCGCACCGAGAGCTTCTCCGGCGCAGAGCTGCTGCGGCTGTGCCAGCACGCCGGGGCTGCGCGCCGCGCCCTGCCCGGACCCCACACCTGCTACCAGGACCTGGAGAAGGCGTTCTGCAAGGTGCGCCCCGCTGCGTCCCAGAAGGAGCTGGACCTGTTCCTGGAGTGGGATAAGATGTACGGAACCAGGCACTGAGGGCAGCGCGGGGACGAACCCCAAGGCGGCGGGGACAGACCCCAAAGCAGCAGGGACAGACCCCCAAAGCGGAGGGGACAGACCCCAAAGCGGTGGGGACAGACCCCAGAACAGCAGGGACAGACCCCAAAGCAGCAGGGACAGACCCCAAAGCAGCAGGGACAGACCCCAAAATGGTGGGGACAGATTTGGGACATGGATTGGGACCCGTAGGGGCTCCGGTTCTCCGAGCAGGGTTGGGTCCCGACGCTGGCCAGCCCTGCTCCATACCTCACCTTTCCTATTTTGGACTCATCCAGGGATTTTCCAGGCTGTGCTTTTTTTGGGGAGCCTCGCCCACGACTCAGGATAACCTATTTATTGTTTTCCCGACCCTCCGTTCTGGATCGGTGATGCCGGTGGGGCCGGAGGCGCCCCGGGAGAATTCCGGCATCGGGATCCGCTCCAGCGCTGGAGTCAGGAGCTCCCCCATCCACCCCAAAGCTTTATTGTTGTTTATTTTTGTTTGTTTTTAATTGCTTTTATTATTCCCAACAGAAATACCTCGGGTGTCTTTGGAGCCCCTTCTCACCTTGATCAGGGAAAGGGGCAGCTGGGGGAGAGGCCCAAAACCAGGGAATTTCACCCCAAAACAAGGAGGTTGCACCCCAAACCAGGGGGTTACACCCCAAAACCAGCGGCATTTGGAGTAAAAGGCTGTAGATTGTTGAATATCCTAGACTTGGGTTTTTATTTTTGTAAGGTCTGTAGTATTTTTTTTTGTTCGTTTGTTTTTTCTTTTTAACTACTCAGGAAAATAATTACCTCAGAAAACTAAAGAATGTTTTTTTAAGAACACTTTTTATCTTCTCAGAAAAGGAAAAAGGAGATTTTTTAAAGAGTTTTCCGACCTGGGACAGAGCTGCCTCCTGCATTTGCTTCTGAAGGGGGTGAAGAAAGGAAGAAATAAAAGGAAAAATAAACTTGAAGCTGTTACAAAGATGAAATTTGAATGTATTTCAGGTGCTTTCCATATATATTATGCCATAATTTTATTTGAAATTTTGTTGGTTTTTTTTACATCGTTTATTGTAGCATTTGGTGGAGTAACGTGTCTTCAATGGAAAGTTTAGTGCTGTAGGTTGGGAGCTGTCGCTGGCACCACTTTTTGGAGCAGATTGGGCAAACCACCTTTTTTCCCCTTCCCAAAAAATAAAAAAGTCCAGCAGGGCTGAGCGAGGGGCTTTGCACAGAGCGTGACCCCCCAGCCCATCCGCTGGCCCCTCTTTGCGTCATGGTGGGGTTTTCCCCATTTAAAAAAATGTTAATTTGTTATTTTTAAATTATTTTTCATGCTCTAAAGGCCCTTAGAGCAGCCCCCCCCAAACCTCAGGGTCTGTGCCTGCAGAGAGAACAGATCCCTCACTGGGGCTCCCCCCAGAGGTGTCTGCCAGGTTTTTTCCCAATTCTTCTGAATTTTTCCAGTTTCCTACTGCATCCAAGGGCATTACCAGGGCACCCCTTTGCCTCCCACCTCCAAAAAGTCGTGCTGGGTTCCTGAAGACTTATTATTATTATTATTATTATCCTATTTGTACACTCTCTGTAACCATTTCTACCTCATTTTGCAACGTATTGTACATGAAAGTATTTAATTCATGTCTTATTGATGTCTGAGACAGACAAGCTCTAGGGCTGGGATGGTCTACCTCAAGAAATGCTGTATTTTAAAAAAAGAGGGAAAAAAAAGAAAAAAAAAAAAAAAAAAGAAAAAAAAAAAGTATTACACAGTATTAAAGAGATTACCTGAACAACTCCTGTCCTTGGGGTGCTGGGGGGATCCAGGGGGGTCCAGGTGGAAAAGGAGCACAGTGCCAGAACTGGAATCCTCTGCTGGGCATTCGTAGTTTTGTGTCTGTATAGAATACATGGACATTAAAACTGAGGGCATCACAGGAGCCAGGGGATGTGACACGGGCACGGGGCACAGGTCACGGGGCACACGGCACAGGTCACACAGCACAGGTCACGGGGCACACGGCACAGGTCACACAGCACAGGGCACGGGGCACACAGCACGGAGCACAGGTCACACAGCACAGGGCACACAGCACAGGGCACGGGGCATAGCTGACACAGCACGGAGCACAAGGCATGGAGCACAGGTCACGGGGCACAGAGCACAGGTCACACAGCACGGGGCACGGAGCACAGGGCACGGGGCACACGGCACAGGTCACACAGCACAGGGCACACAGCACAGGTCACACAGCACGGGGCACAGGGCACATGGCTTGGGGCACACAGCACGGGGCACAGAGCACATGGCTCAGGGCACAGGGCACATGGCTCGGGGCACACAGCACACGGCACGGGGCACACGGCACGGGGCACAGGTCACGGGGCACACGACACAGGTCACACAGCACGGGGCACACAGCACGGGGCACACAGCACATGGCTTGGGGCACACAGCACGGGGCACACAGCACGGGGCACAGGGCACATGGCTCAGGGCACACAGCACATGGCTCGGGGCACACAGCACGGGGCACACAGCACGGGGCACACAGCACGGGGCGCGGGGGCGCCGCTGCTCTGTGAGGTCAGGGGGGTTCCACGCTCCCAGGACACCCCGATGCTCAGAGGCTCCACGCTGGCAGTCGGACGATGCCGGTACCCCTGGGGCTCGCCCTGCTCCTGCTGCTGGCCCTGCGCGGCCGCTGCGATGACTCGGTGGCGGCCGCCGTGGGCCCCCACAGCATGGGCCGCATCGCCCAGCTGCTGGCCGGCCCCGAGTGCCACCAGCTGCGGGCGGAGCTCGAAAGCCCCGAGGAGGAGCTGGAGCTGCCTGAGCCTCTCCCCGAGGAGAAGAGCCCCGTCCGCCGCCGCCGCCGCCGCTCCCGCAGCGCCCGGGGATGCTCGGAGACCCTGCGGCTCTGGCTGGCCACCGCGGGAGAAACGACCACCTGGGACCGCCTGGTGCGTGCCCTCCGTCAGATCGGCCGTTCCGACATCGCCCGGGAGCTGGGCAAAAACCTGAACCAGGACCGGAGCCTGCAGCTGCGCAGGAACGTGCAGGGCTACAGCCGCAGCGTGCAGCACCTGAGCGCGGCGCAGCTGCAGCCGCGGGGCCGCAGAGCTCCCCCGGGCGCGGAGCTGCTCCTGCAGCGGCACCCCCCGCCCCGCTACCGCCGCGGCCTCCTGGCCTGGGTCCGCCCCGTGCTCCTGGGCGGCCTGGGAGCCTTCCTCACCGCCGTGCTCCTCACGGGCACCCTGATGTATTTCTGCCACTGGAGGAGGCTCCTGGGCGCCTGAGACCCAAACTCCGGCTCCCGGGAGGCGCTGAAGGGAAAATGAGACCCAGTAAAGCCTCGTGGAGGGGCTGAGATCCAGAGATGGACTCTGCGTGTTCTGCTGGGCAGGGAGGGACCCGTCCTTGGCCCACGCAGGGCGAGGTGACCCGGGGCCAGCTGGAGGTGTCCCTGTCCCTGTCCGTCACCGGGTGCAGAGCTCCCTGTGCCGGGGATAGATCGGGACAAAGCTCCCTGGGCTGCAGCCTTCCCCTGGGACAGGAGCTGCCAGGGCTCCTCGGGGCTCAGAGGAGCCAAAATTCCCCAATTCCAGGTGAAAAAGGAGCACAGGGCCAGGACGCACCTGGGGCTACTTGCTCACAGGTGAGAGGTTAATTCTGACCAAGGGTTGTGGCAGAGGCGTTCTGGGATGACAGCTGTCCTGAAGCCAGGGGCTTGCTGGGGGTCTGGGGTTGTCTCTTACTGTGGGTTTGGGTTTTTCTCTTTTTTGTCCAAGGTGCTCCTGTGATCCCCAGCAGCTGCTCCAGCGAGGCTCAGGGGTGCTGGGGGTGCCTGGGAAGGGCAGGATGGGACCTGCAGGAGAAAACTGCAAACTCTGCACCTCCCAGTGAACCGCCCCAATCCACCTTTCACATTTAACACAGAATGCGTTACCCCCGTATCCAGCAGAAATTCCACAGCGTCCTCCTCTCCCCTGGCACCGGGGCTGAGGCAGGGACGTGTGACACGGGGGGGGGGACGAGGTGACAGATGGCAAAGCAGCCCCTGAGCCCTGGGACTGCACGGAGGAGCCAGAGCAGCGGTGCCACCCGAGGGGACCCGGGCACAGCTCGGTTTTATTATGGGGGGAAAAAGCGTTATCTGAGTTCTATACACCGGAGCTGGTTTTAAAGGCCACAGGGCATTTCTCCCAGCTTTAAAGGGTAAACTGGGGCGCTGGGCAGCTGCTGGGCACGCCGCAGTGGGGCAGGGGCGGTGGGATGGAGCCTGGTGCCCGCAGCTGCAGGTGTGCAGGAAGCAGCAGTGCAAGGGGCACGGGCAGGGTGGTGGTGGTGGCAGGAGGCTCCTGAAGCTGCCCTGGGCCTCCCTAAAGCAGAACTCGCCAGGACGGGGCTGGGAGGAGCTCTTGTGCCTGGGAGGGTTCGAAGCTGCGACTCCCTCCCCACACCCCAGATAATCCCTGGGTTCCCTTCCAGGGCAGGGGCTGGGGCTGGACGCCCGCATTTCGGAGCAGCCCCATCTTGCAACGCCAGGACCTGTCCGAGCTGAGGGCTCGGGCACGAGGGACAGCGGAGGGAACAGAACGACAGGGCAGGCAGGAGAAGTTGTTAAAACAAGATGGACATACCTCTTTATTGCAAATTCCAAAGTAAAAAGATGTACAGTACAAAGGAACTGAAAAGTTCAGCCATGGAACTCCCAGCCCGTCCCTTCCATCCCTTCCTCCACCCTGCCCCGGCTCCATCCTCCTCCTCTCCCCGGGTAAAACACCGCAGAGGTGGAGGGGAGCAGCAAACACCGGCGGGGTCGGGGGGAGCAGCGGCCCTGCCCTGCAGCCGCAGGGTGCGGGACTCGGACAGCAGCGGCTTTGTCACCGCCTCGGTGCTGCACACACCTCAGCCATGCTCAGCGCAGCACCCCGCCACTAACGGAGCCTCACAACACCCCTGTGAGGTAGGGAATGAGCCACCGCATTTACAGATGGGGAGAACTGGGAATCCTCCATCCCTGCGCCCAGTTAAACCAGTGGCACCAGCGTGTGGGACAGGACGGCACAGCCACGCTCTGGCTTTGCTTTGGCCGGCCCCAACCCAGCAGCAAAACTCAGATTTGTAAAATAAACCGGACCAGAACTCACGCTTCCTAAAACGACTCCAAAGTGACCAGAATTCAAACATGAAAAGCAATCCTGAGGCAATGCCTTGGACATTCAGCTCCAGTTAAATCCTGCTCAGGCCCAGCTCTGTCTGCTCAGGGCTGGGAGGGGGTGGCAGGGTGCAGGTGAGGGGTCACAGCCCCACGCCAGGGCCCTTGAGCACCACTGAGCAGCAGGAAACCCCCCGGCGCCAGTGACCCAGTGACCCAGGGAGCACTGGGAGGCAGCAGCTGTGCAGGGCTGCTCTGGGGCTCCTGCTGCCTCCCAGTCCCCCAGGGAAGGACTCCAGGGGCCTTTGGGTCATTTCTTGGGGCTTTTTAGGGCACTGATGGGGCTGCAGGGTGAGGGGTTGAGGGGTTAAAGGTGAGGGGTTAAAGGTGAGCAGTTACAGGGTGAGCCATCACAGAACAACGTCCGCCCCTGCCAGAGCAGATCCAGCACGGAGAATCCTCACCTGGAGCTCTCACCTGCCTGAGTTCTCACCTGTCTGAGCTCTCACCTGTCCCAGCCAAGGCAGCCCCAGCAGGCTCAGACCCCACAGACCCAGCTGGGCTCTGCCAGGCTCCTGCTGGCACCCGACAGCACCTGACACCGAAAACCAAAACAGCTCCTGCACCTCACCCTGCTCCACCAAACCCCCCTGAAAACCTCGGGGGAAGCACAGAGGGGGAGGAAACGGGGAGGAGGAGTGAGAATGCGAGCAGGGAAATAACCGGGACACCGAGACAACCTTCCCTTGTACAGTGAAAAGGGTCACGTTTATTTCATTTTCTTTTGGCTTATAGTAATTGCTAATCCTGTTGGGCAGGACCGTCATGAGCCACCATGCAATTCCTAATACACTAATCTTCATACTGAGCTTTTACAGCTTTAACAGGTTGTTGGTTTGGTTGTTTTATTTTTTATTTTATTTTATTTTTGCAGCAGAAGAATCACTCAAACTCAGGTGTGGCCTCCTCTAAGAAACACCATGGGGTTACCTGATTTCATTTTTTTTCAACATTGGTTGAAATTTTAATTTGAAATATTTTAAGAAAAGGTGAAGAGGAAAGTGAATAAAGCAGCCTGGACTGACACTTCATTAACACCCTCCCCTCCATGCTTTTGGAGTCACAAATTCACCCAAAAGGGATTTTAGAGGCAGGAGAGGGAAGGGAACTGCTCGGCGTGGTTGTGAGTTTTGGCCACATCTTTCTGACGCCACCCCCTGAATCCAGAGCGCGAATTCCGTGTTGGAATCTGGAGATTTGGGTGGGACACGAAGGTCCCTGAGGTCCCACCTTGGCTCCCCGCCCTGGGGAGGAAACCAAAGGAGAAAAGCGGCCCCAGACAGCCCTGAACTCAGCAGGAAGCAGCTGCAGAACCTCCTCCCCCCGCCCCTGGCGTCTCACACTGCTAAAACACTAAAAGAAATCAATAAATATATATACAGTTTGAAGGGACTTTTTATTTTAAAGTCATTGAGCAGCTTCATGAGTTGCCAGCACAAACGCCAACGCACCGAGCGTCACCTACAAGACTCAGCCCAGCCTAAGAACAATTATGAAGTTCAGCCAAATCTTGCATAGAAGTGGTCAACTTATTGCACATTGGAACCCAAAAATAGACACTTTTGCTGCTGCAAATACCGCTTGCAATAAAGCTTTTGTTAAAATCTATTTTGAGGGGACTGGGTTTTCGTTTGGAATTTTTTTGTTGTTGTTGTGTTTTTATTTTTTTTCCTTGGGGGACATTTCCTGGCTATCTAAAATCTAAGGACAACAGAAAAATCTTAAAAAAATAAAAATAACCATGGACAATGGCATAAGCCAGAAGCCATTCTATAATTTTTGTAATTCTTTGTATTTACAAAAAGGCATGCCAATAAAATAAAATGATATATTACAGTATTTATAATATTCTCTTAAAAAGTTCAACCACACTTTTCAGCTATTTTTTTTTCCTTTTTTTTGTTGGTTTTTTTTTTTTTTTTGTGCTGTTTACAACGTAGCCTGTACATATGTATGTAGATTTGTTGTTGTTGCTGTCTGTTGTTTTTGTTATGATACATCCCATCCTAGGAGCAGGGGGGGCAGGACAGAGAGGTCCCTGCTGCGGAGCGGAGCCGCTCCCGGGGCGGCACAGGCGGCTGCTGGATGGCTTCACGCGTGGGTTTGGTTCTTTTGGGCGATTCCTGTCCTTTCTCTGGGTTTATGGGATGCTGCAAACTGAGACTCATCCTCCCATCGGGCTCTGCTGTCCCGGGGCTTTGCTGATTTTTCATTTCCCCACTGGTTCGGGCGACGCTCGGTTGGGACGGGGGCGAACGGGAGCACGGCAGTGTCACCTCGCCCAGCGCCACCAGCCCGGCCCTGAGGAGACCCCCGGGCTGGGGACCTGGCCTGGGACACCCCAAAATGAACTGGGGACACCCCAGAATGTACTGGGACACCCCGGAATGTACTGGGACACCCTGGGCTGGCCTGGGACACCCTGGGCTGGCCTGGGACACTCCAGGTCATGCTGGGGAAACCCCAGGCTGCACTGGGACACCCTGGAATGTACTGGGACACCCCAGGCCCCACCCTGGGACACCCCCAGCCCCTCACCGGGGACTGAGCCGGCCGTGGCTCGCGCCGCTGGCGCCGCTGCACCGGGGCCGGGTGGAGCAGTGCCCACTGCCCGTCGCCCGTCGCCCCCAGAGCCCCGGGGCTGCAGGGCTGGGAAATGGGCACGGTGAAGGCACTGAGCCCCCCCGGGCTGCACCCCCAAACCCCTCCTGGCTGCACCCCAGGCTCCAGCCCTGCATCCCCCGAGCAGGAGCCAAGGGCGAGTCCCAACCCCGCCCTGCACCTGGGGCTGCCGCGGGCGAGCTCCCCAAATTCCTGCCAGCACACACGGCGTGCTGCTTTTCCCCTCTCTTTTCTTTTTAACATTTATCTCTACCAAAAGAAGTGCCTACGCTGCAGGATGGAGGCTGAACGATAATTAATATTAATGCTAAATATTGCAGGATACAACTGACCTTGCTGGCTGGTTGAAGCCCTAGGTTTTGGATTTACAGTGACATGGATAACAAGCCATTCCCAGATTTATCCTCTCCCCTTTGGTGAGGTCCAGAGCAGCATTTTGAATTTTGTTCTGTTTCAGTGTGCAAAAAACCATGGCTGTATGGAAAAAGAAAGTCAAAGTTGTTAAACAGACACACACAATTCATTCACCTGCTTGTTGGGTTCTGCTGGGGGGGTTCTGTGGTTTTGAGAGTTTGGGTTTTTTTGGTTGGGTTTTTGTTGGGTTGTTTTGGTTTTTTTTCTTCTAGTGGCAGGTTAATGGAAGATTCTCTAGGAACTGGGACGTACTGGTGCCGGGCAGGAGCATCACTACGGCTTCTCTCCAAATACAGTGTGCGGTAGATACTCAAGGGGAGTGCCTCGACTTTATGGCTTTGACACACCTCTGTGGACAGGTGACTCCTGGTGGTGGTTCCTCATGCATGGTCCCTGGGCATGCCGTCATGCAGAAATCGCTTCCAGGCGTGAACGAGCACTTCTGGGATTCTCTGGGGGGGATCAGCCCGAGCTGGCTCCAGGCTGAGGGAACCCCATCACCCCATCTCCCAAACCAAGTAAAGCCCATGGAGAAAACAGGATGCAAATAATAAATCTCAAATAAACTATGGTAACTCAGTGGGCTCAATGGGTGCTTTGTTTCATTTCTCCTTTTTTTTGTTGTTGTTCTACTTGTTTTAACTCTTTTTCAATTTTTTTCTCTTTTTTTTTTTTCCTCTTTATTTTTTGTTTGCTGCTTAACTAAATGCAAATCTAGTTTTGCATGGACAAACCCATTAACATTGTGACTTCTGGGTTTCCTTCAGAGAATAACCAACAAAATGGGAAAATAAAATCCACTTGGGGCTGCTTTGGAAAACACATGAATCCCAGCAGCGGGTTTTGTTTCTCTGTGTGTGTGTGTGTGGTTTATTTTGCTTGCTTGTCCTAAGTTGCATTGACTGATGTGGAACATGCAGTATCCACCTGCCCAAACAATAGAAAATCCTTTTTTTTTCCTTTTTTTTGTGTGTTTAAATGTTTGTTTACAGGGTCCTTTAAACAGGTGGTAGGTCACTGCTTTAGATGCAACGCTGTCACACAGTAAGCAGACTATGTTTGGTATAAGATCTTCAGGTAAGTGTCTCCACAGCTGTTCTGTATTGATATATTTCAGGAAGTTTGTAAACAATCTTTTTTTTTTTTTTCGCTTGCAAATATTTTAATTCGTACAATTCTACTATTTTTTTTATTTTTTTTTTCTCCTTTTTTTTTCCTTTTGTGTGTGTGTGTGGGGTGGGGGGGTGTGTGTGTGTGTGTGTCTCAACACTTGGCCTCCCTGGCGTCCTTTTGTCTCTTTGCCTTTTCTCGCCTCCCCTCCTCGGCGCGCTGCTGCTTCTCCTTCTCGGGTTTGGTGACGCTGTCGTAGGAGGGCAGGGACGCCGTGGACGGGGTGCCCTCCTTCTTCTCCCTGTTAGCTCCCCCGTTCTCCAGTTTGGCGGCGGCAGGCCTGCGGCCGATGAAGCCCCGTCGTGCCAAGCGAGCCCTGTAAGCCCTCTGGATCACCACCGCCGACACCTCCTCCTGCTTGCGCCGCAGCGTGGTGGTGATGGGCTCGTAAGACACTTTGGAAGGGTTGGAAGCCACAAACCTCTCCTCCATCTGCTGCCTCAGGATGTCCAGCTCCCCGCTGTCCCCCAGGACACGTTTGGTGAAGGCAAACAGGATGTCCAAACAGTGGATCCTGTCCCCGCTCACCATGGGCAGGTCCATGGCGATGAGTTCGATGGTGTTGGGTTTGGGGACGCGGAGCGGATGCTCCAGGGCGTCGGCGAAGTCCGCCAGCTTGCTGTACTCGATGAACTGCGTGGCGTCGGGGTCGAACTTCTCCCAGATCTCGTAGAACGTCTCGAAGTCGTCCTCGCTGAGCGGATCCGCGCTCTCCTCCGTGGCCACGCTGAAGTTCTCCAGGATGATGGCGATGTACATGTTGACCACGATCAGGAAGGAGATGATGATGTAACTCACGAAGAAAAAAATCCCCACCGAAGGGTTCCCGCAGTCCCCCTTGAAGCCGCTGCCCGGGTGCTCCTTGTCCAGGTCGCAGTCCGGCGGCCGGTTCAGGATGGGCAGCAGGAGCCCGTCCCAGCCCGCCGACGTGGTGATCTGGAACAAGCAGATCATGCTGTTGCCAAAGGTCTCGAAGTTGAACATGTCATCTATGCCGGCCTCGTGCTTGACGTAGGCGAAGTTCGACATGCCGAAGATGGAGAAGATGAACATGACCAGGAAGAGCAGGAGGCCGATGTTGAACAAGGCAGGCAGGGACATCATTAAGGCAAAAAGCAGCGTGCGGATCCCTTTGGCTCCCTTGATCAGCCGCAGGATGCGGCCGATGCGCGCCAGGCGGATGACTCGGAACAGCGTGGGCGACACGAAGTACTTCTCGATGATCTCAGCCAGGAACATCCCTGCAGGAGAGAGGCAACGAGTGTGACAGTGCAGATGCACAGGCTGCTGCCTCCTCTGGGCCCAGCGATGGACGGGGCACGTGGAACACCTCAGCTGGATTCCCAGAGCGTGCCTGGGACCGGGAGGTTCCGGCAGGTAAATCCTCCCGAGGGGCAGTGAGGGGCAGCTCCGCTCCCTGCTCGCCGTGACAGCGACAGCACACGAGGGAGCGGCTGGAGCTGTGCCAGGGCAGGGTGAGGGGGGATGTCAGGGGGTCAGGCACTGCCCAGGCTCCCCAGGGGATGGGCACAGCCCCGAGGCTGCCGGAGCTCCAGGGGTGTTTGGACTGCAGGGGTGCCCAGGGTGGATTGTTGGGGTGTCTGTGCAGGGCCAGGGCTTGGGCTGGATGATCCCTGTGGGTCCCTTCCCACTCAGGACACTCCATCATTCCGTGACTCTGGGTCTTAACTCCATGCTCTGGCTCCCAAAACAGTTCTCCAAGGAGAGGGGAAGAGGCTCAGCCACAGGATTGACTCTCCTGGATAACAGTGAAGCTGCTTCTCAGGGGTGTCTGCCCTCAGAGCCTGACCCTGCCATGGCAGCCAAGCTCACTTTTAGCTGAAGGTGAGTAAGATAAACCTGATTTCAAGCAGCAGAAAAAACTGGGGCTGAGTTTTAGGCTGCAGGATGGTCTGAAGGCTGGTGGCTTGTCAGTGTCCCTCGTGCCCTGCCAAGCTTTACTCCAATTCATTTGTGAGGTTGTAATTTTGCAGATTAGATGCTAAAAACCCTCAAAACCTGTTGGAGGAAACATGGATTTAACATTCAAACAAACTGCAAACAAGATGGCAAGTCCTGTGCAGTGGCAGGAAGCCCTGCAGGGCAATTCTCAGGGTTACTGAGCATGGAAATGCTCTGATGAGGTGAGGGAAACTTCAGTTTCTGAAGACAGAGAGAGCAGCTGTGAAGTGCTTTACTCCACACAGCTGCAAAGGAAGGTCAGCACAGGGAAGGGGCATCAGTCAGGACTTCAGGCAGACAAATTCTGCCACGGCCTCTTGCCAAGGCCCAAAGAGAACCTCCAAGTCCCTCCCAAAGACAAGAACACGCTCCACCCTGCAAACACCGAAACTGCCTGGCACTCAAAGTCCTCTGAGCCGTGCCACACTTACCCACGATGGACAGAATCACAACCACGAAGTCAAAAATGTTCCACCCGACGGTGAAATAGTAGTGCCGCAAGGCGAACATCTTCAGCACACACTCACAGGTGAAAAAGATGACAAACACAAAGTTGATCCAGTAGAGGATGTCCTCCATCTGCTTGCTCTGCGTGTCGGTCTCCACCATCATGGTCACCATGTTGAGGCAGATGAGCATCATGATGACGATGTCAAAGGCTTGCTGAGTGACAAAGTCGAAGACGGCTCCTTGGATGCGGTTCTGTGGGACAGGAGAGACAAGGAGCCGGGTTAGAACAAAAACCATGGGAGTGTGGAACGGTTTGGATCGGAAATGTCCCTGAAGCGATCCCACTCCGGCCCCTGTTGTGACAGGTGGAAGAATTATAAAAGAAAGGCCTCACAAAATCAGGCCTGCTCTATTAAATCAATAGCTGGCCTGTCATCTCCCCCAAGTGCAGGTAAGCAATCTGCAGGTTCCCATGGGAGAACAATCTTGGTGTGAAAGGTTCGTTAGCACAAGCACCTGCTCTGGGGGTGGAAAAAAAGTGCATCCGTGTGAGCAGTGAGATCTGTTCCGTGAGAACCCATGAAGGAAAAACGTGAACAACCTGAACCTCAGCATGCACACACAGACCACCTAAAGACAAAACATCAACTAGTAAGAAAACACCAACGGGTGTTGCACATGAGGTCTGTGAAAACTACATAAAATAAGTGATGTGAATAAAGAATTGGCTTCTCCTGCACAAAGAAAATGGAGTTTCAGCTAAGTAATTGTCATAACTCCCTGCCCTGTCCAGCCTGGCTTTGGGCACTGCCAGGGACCTGGGGGCAGCCACAGCTTCTCTGGGCAGCCTGTGCCAGGGCCTGCCCACCCTCACAGGGAGGAGATTCTTCCTAATTTACCATTAGTCAACAAATGATTTCACCATTGGTGGAACAAGGGACGCAGTTTTGTCATTATTGAATAAAACTCTCAAGCCAGTCTGGTTAGGGCAAAGGCAGGAAATTGCCATTTTTTATAGCCCAGCATGTGATTACAGCTCCACCAGCAGCACATCTCCCTCTCTGTTGAGCCCTGCCAGTCACAGCTGGTCCTGGCACTGATCCTGCAGGAGAATCCACCCTCCTCTGTGTCCTGGCAGCACCACGGTCCCAGGAGCAGGATGCTTTATCCATACAGCATCTGAGGGACTCGACCCAAACCCCTTTTGGGCTTCCTGAGGGATTCAAAGTCTTTCAGGAAGCAGGGGAATGAGCTCAGTTCTCCCCCAGTGAAGCCCCCAAGGCTGGATAATTGCCAAAGGTTCTCCTGCAAGTGCCGGGAGGTTGCTACTCCACATCCATGGGGAAATTTTGGATTATTTTCCTGATTCACACCCACCCCAGTGCAAGTGTTTTAACCTTTGCAGGTGACACCTGAGTTACAACAGCAAGACCAGGGTGATGAGGAGCCTGGCATGAGTTAGAACAAAGTGATCTGGAGACAAAGCTCCTCTGAACTCTGCTCCACAGGTTTCCCCTGAGCTCCCTCCAACGTACTCACCAGAGGTCGGGGAATGGGTTTTTGAGGCTTCTTTGAGCCCAGTTTTTTCATGGCATTATAATACTTCTTCTGTTCTTCTGTCATGAAAATATCTTGACCTCCAAAGTAAAGGGGCAAAAGGAAAACTGGTTACAATCAGCTCATGAAAGAGAGGGGAGAGGAGCAAACCCCAGCTGAGGCAGGAGGGCACCTGCCAGGTGAGAGGACAGGAATAACTGACAGCAACAGCCAGGGTGCACTGACCGCTCTCTAAAAATCACTGTTTTCCCACAAATGAGCTGTTTCACTGCACTGCCTCATTCCCCATCCCTCCCTCCCCTCTGGGGTGTGAGGGCATTCGCAGGATGCAAATCCTCAGCTTGACTCAGAGGAAAAGCAGGATGAGGGACAGAGACAGAGGCAAGAGCACATCTTGCTTCCAGTCTGTATTTTAGTCAGGGCACAAAAACCCGCCAAATGCACAAAAATGTGGTCTAGGGAACACATTTATTCTGGCTGTAGTTTAATCAGCCTTGGGCTGCATGTTGTGCTCAGCCATTCCTGTGATTCACCAAGAGACCCACAGCTCTAAAAAAGGAGGTTTATGCCCCAAAATGCCTTTGTTTGCAGAGAAAACCCAGCAGCCTGAAGAGCCAAGGCTCCTGGAACAGGCCCGAGCTCGAATCAGCAAACACAGATCACTTATCTTTTTCTTTTGTTGGTTGAAGTTGTCGATGATGACACCAATGAACAAGTTCAGGGTGAAAAAGGAACCAAAGATGATGAAGATAACAAAATAAATGTACATGTAAATGTTGTCCTCGTACTTGGGCTGCTCTTCTTGCTGAAGGGGAGATAAGAAGAGCAACAAATGACATTTCAAAGACATCATACAAATAAAGGCAAAATAAGATTGGTTGTGTTCCCAAACTTCCTTTTGAAGATGTAGGACCAAAAAGATCAAAGAACAGAAGAACATTTTAACCTTTTCCTGGCACAGTCTCACTTGTTTCAAACCTGCATTCAGTGCAGGACAAGAAAATCCATTTAAAAATATCAATTTTATGTTTGATATAAAACCAAGAGCACAGAACGGGGAAAAAAAATTGAAAGCAAAAATGAAGTCATGGTATTTGCATGATTCCAGCACGCAGGAACCAGCAAAGTGCCTGGGGAATGACCTCCAACCCAGACATAATTCCACAGTTGGATTCACACTAATGCTCAGACTTCCACACAGACATAGGATTCACTTCTGGCTCATTCCTCCCCATAATTTATTCTAATTATTAAATCTGTAACTTCATTGCATTCCTTCCTCCACTGTATTTCTACTCCAGCTGGAGTAGAACAATAAAAAACCAACCAGAAGAACCTGCTCTTTTTGGGATTTTCTTCAGCATCTTTTAACTCATCAGACCACCAGAGCAAATGAAACAACCACAGCACGAAATACGTGCTACCAACACAGCCCTACAGCTTTTAATATTGATTTTACCACAGCAAAAGAGCAGAGAGAAGCAAGGGGAGGGGAGCGTGTCCTGCACGTTACCTTTCTGGAATCTACAGCTGCGTACATGATGTCCATCCAGCCCTTGAACGTGGCCTGGCCAAGAAAACACAGAGACAGAGTTCACCCAAAATGCAGGAGCAAGCCTGAATCGTGCCAGCTCTGCCGAGGACTCCCTGGCACTCTTGATGGCCCTGTATAATGAACTTCAGTGTTATTTAAATATTTCTCTTTTCATTTAATGTGAATTACACACATCAAGCTCAAGTAGCTGAGCCACGGGAACCTCACGAGGTTCAACCAGGCCAAGGGTGAGTGGGCAGACCTGGGCCCTCTACGGTGCTGCAAGACCCATGGATTAGGAAAGAGAAGAAATATAAAATGAAAAATCCATTCCAGCCCCAGCCCCAGCGGAGTTTCAGAGGGAGGGAAGCACATAAAACGCACCAGGAGCATTTTGCATTTCCCACCAGCGGGGCAATGGGAGAAAGCCACTTACAACTTGCAGGAGAGCCAGATATCCTGCCCCAACGTTGTCAAAGTTAATTTTCACATTCTTCCATCGGATCTCCGTGGAGTTGGGCGGCATCAGAGCTTCGCAGTCTGTCTTGTTGTTAACAACATCTATCTCAAAGCGATGCTCAGCTGTTTCATTAAAGCAGTAATGATATTTCCCGGCAAACAGGTTAACCCCCATAATGCTGAAAATCAGCCAGAAGATAAGGCAGACCAACAAGACATTCATAATGGAAGGGATAGCGCCAACCAAGGCATTGACAACCACCTGTGTTGGAAGGGGTGGGAAAAAGTTTCAGTATAAAACACGAGGCAGGAGACAGCAAGCATCAGTACAGCTGTTTTTGGGGGGGAATGGGGGACCAGGCCGCTGACACACTGGAGGCGGTTGCCCCACGCAAAAGTTGGCAGGGAACTTGTTCCAAGCTTCAAATTCTGCTTCAGAGCCACCCAGGGGAAGCTCTGTTTTCAAAACAAAACAGGCCACGCTGTTGGATTTACAGAGTTTGGATTGTTTGTTCTTCAATTAAACAACAATTACGTTATGCAAATTTAATTGCCCAAAGGTGGAAGGGGGCTCAGGCTCTCTGCTGTAATAAACAAGCTCCTGGATGGAATCTTCTCAGAGCCAGGTGTGAGGACACTTCTGCTCGTGGATTTGGGAGGTTTTCTCGGCCAGCAGCCCCTCCAGCCATTCCCCACATTCAAACAAGGCTGTTTTCACTCCGGGGCCTGGTCCTGCTCCCACCAGGGGCCCCAGCAGTGGGGTCAGGACCAAGCCCAGCATCACTGTGGTCACACTAAAGCACTGAGTAACACCAAGATCGTACTGTGGACTAAGCAAGGCCAGTCACGTTGTGCCAGGCAGAGCTGAGCATGCAGCCTGGCAGGCTCCAGAGGACACAAAAGCCATGTTCCTTCCTCCAGCGGGCAGCAAACGCGGCGGCAGCGAGGATGGGGTCTGTGAGAGAGCTCAAACCTCCCTAATTTCAGCCTTGCACAGTTTGGGAGCACCGTGTCCCTGAGCATCCCCGGCCAACACACCACCGAGATGTAAGCTTTTAATAGAGGCGGGTCAGCAGGCCGTTAAATCTTTTATTACGCTCTCCTAATTTAGGTTCCTTTAATAGATGATCATAACCCTCAACTGTCGCTATCCCTTTGCCTCAGCTCTGAGAGGCAGCTCAGCCACTCGGGGAGCCTGGGGAGGAACAGGAGCCACAGCTCGTGCTGGGCTCTGCTCCCGCAGCAGCCCCGCGCTGGGGCCACCAGCACACACACGGCAGCAGCCTGCGCCGGGGCTGGGCTCAGCTGGGAGCGGCCAGGGCTGGGACTGCACAGGATTTAAGGTCCCTCCCAAGCCCTGGGAAATGGATCTGTAGAGGATTCTCAAATTCTCACACAGTCCTGTGCATGTGTGTGCAAACCCAGATAAAATGTGCTGAGAAAGGCCATGGGAATTGTGAATCTGCACCGTCCCACCCTTCTGATGGGACTGAAAATGGAATAAAGGCCTTTAAAACACCCCTCAGGAGCCCCCTCTCTGGGTCAAAAAAAGGGATAATCCGACACCAACCCAAACCACTCAGAGATAAAGGAATGAGGAAAGTTGAAGACCACAGTGATGCAGTGAATCCTCTGTTCCAGCTGCTAAATGATGTCAGGAATTCATCACTGCACCCAGGCAGGCACAGGAGAGAGCCCCAGGCTGCAGTGGATGTCTGTGCTCTCACTCCCTTCATCCCAACAGGACACTCAGCTGCCGGACACCAGCCCCACACCAGCAGGACTTCCCGGGTCACATCCTCCCAGGAACACACGGAATTATTCCAGCTACTGCATGAAGCAAAAAAAGGGTAAAACCCTCCTGAAATATGGAATTTCTGATTCATTACCTCTACAGAGCTTTCCAAAAGGAGTGAGAGAAGGAACATGGCTTTTGTGTGCAGGCTGACAAGAACACATGCATGTCTCACAGCATCACTATCAAACTCCCTGACCAAGTTCAGAGCAGAGCAAGCTCCTGGAAATGCAGATTGCTATGGAGAGAAAAGCAAAGAACTACAGTTTCAGTCTCCTTTGCAAAGGCATTTCAGATCTCTGTTCCCTGGCTCACAGGAATTGTTTTGGTCGGATGGGGCAGTGACACTTGTCTCCAAATCAAAACAAAGGAAAAATAATTGGGTTTGGGAACCTCACAGGGCTGCAGTCATAACCACCAACTTCCCCGTGGTGAAAATCCCCCAGGTCAAACATGAGAATTTCCTAATTTCTGATTGTACACCAGAAAGCTTCTCCCCAGCACAGCTTAAAAACAGCTTTTAGTTTCTCCAGGTTTAGTGCCAGGCCTGTTCCTGCTGATCAAACTTCTGGGTGGGACCCAAACCCAGCCCAGAAAAGCTCCACCTCTGTGCCAATGGAAACTTTTCTTCCTTGGTGCCTCTGCTGTGGATTTCAGTGTAGAACTAAACTAATGACACAAAGAAATAACAGCAGGAGAAGGTCTCAGAGAGAAAACACCTCCTCAGGGTTTGGAGCTCACATATTTCTGTTACTTCCCAGGGGATTTGGGGAGCTCACTGCTCCTCTGGGGCTGGATTTTGGGCTACAGCAAATCCAAAGACCAGGAGGATCCAGGTGGAATTGCTCCAGAAGGATCCAGATGGAATTGCTCCACACAGACCCTGAAGTAAAACTGTGACTGCGATTCCCTTCCCTCGTCCTTTGAAATGTGTGATTTCCCCTCTTGCAGTATCTCTGGTTATGAGCTACATGAGATTTAGCACAAAACCCCAACTCTTGTTCTGAGAGCACCTGGCAAATCCATTCATATGAAACACCCTTTATTTCATTTTTTTCACTACACAATTTTTTTTTTGCACGTTCTTAGGAGACTATTCAATCCCAAATGGGGGGAAAAAAAGTGCATCAAAATGACAGAATATTAGTGGCAAAGCAGTGAGACACTGCAATAATTGAAACCCCCAAGGGAGCGGTGCCAATTCAAGGAAAGCTCGTTAAGTTCAATGCTTTGCTTGTGCTTTGTTCTGGTTCCACAGTGACAGGACAGGGACCAAAAAAGCATGGAAAAAGGAAAGGGACAGAAAGGAAAAGCTTCACTACCAGACAAGGCTGCCAGTCACCACCAGACTGGACCGAGAACAACAAGGTGCAACAAGAGGAATGAAACCAAAGTTTCCAAAGAGCTGAGCTCCCCCCAGCGCCTTCCTGCACTGAGCCTCAGAGGCAGAAGCCTTTTCCCTGGATATTTTTTTGAAACCCCCTCAGACAGAGTCTTTCAATCCAATTCCACCAAGAGCCAACACCCAGAGGGGCCCAGAGACCCTGAAGGTGGTTCCAATTCTGCTTCTTTGCACCTGGTGATTCTCCCTAGATCCAAAAAAATAAAATAATAAAAAAAAATAAAATAAAAAAAGTAAAAAAAAAAGTAAAATAAAAGTTCCAGCTGAGAAGCCCCTCGGATGCTCGAGGTCAAAGCCAGGCCAAATGAGAACAGCCAAGTGTGGACATCGGCTACGAATGGCAGGTGGTTTGGGCCAGTAATTAATGTAATGAGGCAGCTTGTGCATCTCCCTTGCTTAGAGGGGAGGGTGCAGCAGGGTGAGGGTTACATCCACAGAGAGGTGATCAAGTCAGCAGCTGCATCATGATTCTAGTTTGGAATTTTCTTTCCACCAGTTTTGATCAGTTCTAGCATGCTTTTAAAAAAAACCGCTCGCCGGGCATGCAGAAGGATGGGCTGCTAATGGCATCTTACCCTCATGCCCTCAAATCGGGACAACGCTCTTAAAGGCCTCAAGGCTCTTAGTGTCCTAAGGGATTTTATGGCACCTAGTTCCGAGTAGCCCAGGGCATTAGCTATAAGGCTGACTAAAGAGACCTACACAGAAAATAGAAAAAAAATAGAAAGAAAAAAGCAGAAAAAAACAGGAGAAAAAAACCCAAAACAACAACAACAAAAACAGAAAGAAAAAACGAGAGTAAAAAAAAAAACAAACCAACAACAACAAAAAGAGAAAAAGGAAAAAAAAAAAACTAAAAACAAAAAAAAAAAAAAAAAAGAAAAAGAAAAAAAAGGTTCCAGACTGTTAGATTGGATCCCCTAGCCCTGATTGCCCAGCCCAGGAGCCACCTGGGCCGCCCCAAATACCGAAGCCATGACACCAGCTGCCTACTTCACTTGACTGAACCGACCTGGAAGGAAATAATGCGGTTGAGAAAAGAACAGAGGGGAGAGATCAGTGAGAGAGAGAGGCAGAGACACACACGGAGAGGGGCTGTGGAAGGAAGAGCCCAAACGATGACAAAAACCCAAAAACCTTACCCTCGCCCTTTACCGGCTGCACGGATCCCGGCGGCGCCCATGAAATTTAAGCCAGACAAATGTTAAAGGTACCTATGAGAAAGAATACAGATAAATACACACACTGCACACCTGGGCCGAGCTGTCCCGCCTCACTCTGGACATCCTGAGCCTCGTCCCGGCTCCTCCTGCCTCACCAGACGAGGCTGGGGCTGCTCCCTGCCCGTCACACCACGCATCCCTATTTCCTGCCCGCTCCAGCGGCGATGCCCGGCACCGATCCTGCTCCTACAGCTGCCCAGAGGCGTGTGCTGAGCTACAGCGGTTTGTGATCCGTGCTCCAGCGCTTTTCCTGCCGAGCAGCCACAGTCAGACCCGGGCTCTAAACCTGAATTATCAGATATCCTTAAAGGCAGCGAGCCCCAGACACGGCCTGGGCACGTGTGGACAGTCGCAGACACGGCACAGCAGCGGCCACTCCTCCCTTTTGTCCCTAACATCACACTCCACACAGGTAACAAAGAGACATGAACCCTTTTTAGGGAAAAAAAATAGACATCCATATACAGCAAGAGACAAAAACCACGGGACCTCCTCCTGGAACAGGTGGGGCTCCAGCTGGATTCTCAGAACAGCACACTTCCCATGGATCAGTCTTTTACAGAAAGATATTAAAATAATAATGCGGAATTAATTACAAGGATGATTCTTATTCCACGCGTATTTCAGGGAAATGCCAGATTCGGATTTGAAATGCATAAATGAGTGGGAAAATTGAGATTTCACATTAGGGCATGTGGCTCACGCGCTTTTTGCATCTTCATATGGAAGGTTTGGCCCTGTCCACAGCAGGGACTTGGAATTAAATGATTTTAAGGTTCCTTCCAACTCAAACCATTCCACAATTCCACGGCATCTTCCCCCAAAATAAGTGGCCACAACAGATCACAATAGATGGCCACAAAGTGCTTTGGTTTTTCCATCAGACTTCAAAATTCCATGGATGTGAACCATGCCAGTGATGTCCCAAAGGTTCCAACGAAGCCTTTGAGAGGCAAAATCAGCTCAGTCAGGCCAGGGCTGAGCCCTTGGCAATGCCAGTATGTAAAAATCTTAAATATAAACGTAATTCAATATAAAAATCCGATGGATTTGGAGGTGCCATCTATTTACCCCGTGGATGTAACACTGAAGTGCCCCACCCCTGGGAGCTGCCCCTGGATCCCTGGCAGTGCCCAGGGCCAGGCCGGGCAGCGGAAGCTGTCCCTGCCCAAGGAACAGGACGAGCTTTAAGGGCCCTTCCAGCCCAAACCATTCCATCATTCCATGAACAAAGAATTCTCATTTTTAGAGCTTCTTCCCCTCGGGATAACACCTTACTCCCGAGCAGGACACTTAAGACCAGGACAGGAAAGGCTGTTTGAGATTTTTAGGGGTCTCTGAGGATCATTCCCTGAGGACATTCCAACAGAAGACACGGCAGGCACCGAGGTCGGACAAAGGGAATCCCAGATTGACTGGAAAGCAGAATCCTTCATTATTACCCAGTAAAAGTCTTCACAAACACACCCAGGAAGCTTTGGGGATGAGGGGAATTGGACAATGCTATAGCAACCTGCAAAATAACATCCAAGAGCGTTGTTAGGATGCAAAGGCTCATTCCCTGCTGCCCTGGCTCGCTCCAGCCCCTTCCACAACACGCCACGAAATTCAGGTTCAAAGTTGTGATTCAACAGATACAGGACACAAAGCACTGCTGAGATTTTGCTGAGGGATATTTTGGCATCTCAAAGTCACATTTCAGATTTCTTTTTCCAGGGAAAAACTCTTCTGTCTGTGACACCAAGGGAAAACAGGAATTCCTCCTTGAGCCCTGGGAATTCCAAATCCTTCTGCACTTCCCTTCCTGCCTGGGAATTTCCTGATCTTTACTCCACTCCCAGATACATGGGAAGGAAATTAAACTTGTACCACATCTGCCCATTAAACTGCACTTAAAACTACTGGAATGAAACTCCTGCTTTACCTTCAGGCAGCGAGAGAGATCCAGGGTTACTGTCCGAAAATAAAACTTACAACCTGCAGGTTGTGTCCAAAGAAAGGTGCTGAGGGGATCAGGGAGGATTTAAAAAAAAAAAATTAAAATTTCAAATTTCAATTTTCCTACAGGAAACACGGAGTTTGAGTCAGTTCTGCCCCTGAATTCCAAGCATAGCTCCTTCCACCTACTCAGGAATATTTCCAGAGTGGTAACGGTGCTGAACAGCAACTGAATCATACACAGAGTGTTCCAAAGGAGAAGCCTGGAAAAACTTGTAATTCTTTTTTAACATACTTGCTCCTGGGGCAGTCACTAGAGCCACTGAATCCCAGATGGATGTGATGAAACACTTTAAAGGAATCCAAGCACTTGGGATTCTAAATTCCCGGAAATTTCCTACTGCATTACACAATTTTCAGCCACTTTGGACAGCAGAAATTCCATTTGATTTAAATTCCCTTGCTGTGCTTCAGAGCGAAATTTACTGTGAAAACTTCTCTCTATTGTCTTTTTTTCTTCTAATTCTACAATTTATCCTCCTTTTTTTTTTTTTTTTTTTGTTATTTCTCAGATTTATCCTCCCTCCCGAGATTTCTGCAGGGGGATCCCAGGGTGGAGCAGTCCCTGACTCCACACTACAACCTCTGAGCTTCCTTGTTTGATATGATCCTGCTTTTTTCCTTCCTGTTTCTTTCCAACAGGAGATGGATGCTGCTGAGCTTCACTGTGCACGAGGAGCTCTCCAAGGACCGAGATTCCCACAAATCCACGTGCCCAGCGCTCAGAGCAGACCTGGTGGGATGGGGAGCTTCTGCTGCCTCATCACCCCCTCACCATTAATAATGCAAGAAAATGATTACAGAGAATGGAGCTCCTTGGAATGTCACCAAGGGATGCCACAGCTGCACAGCTCCCCACTGGGAACAGGACAGGTCTCCTGGAAATTCTATTTTCAGCAGAGCAAAAGAGTCAAGGGCTGGAAAATCCTCCTTGGTCCCTGCAGGGCAGAGATCTCACAGCTGCACAGGAAACACCCCAAGGGCTCAAGGGTTTTATCCTTGATCTGGGAACTCACAGACATCTGGGACTGACCCACTGTAACTCTATGACCCGGTTAGGATCTGAGGAGGAAACATTCCCAGCAGAGCTTTTCCAGGCAGAAATAAGGAGAGGATACATACAGCCACGATGAGGAAATCCAGCCAGCACCAGGCGTTGGTGAAGAACTTGACAAATCCATAGGCACACCACTTCAGCAGCATCTCCAGGATGAAAATGTAGGTGAAGACCTTGTCTGCATACTCCAGGATGGTCCGGATGGTTTTCCTCTGCTCGATGTAAATGTCCTCAAAAGCCTGGGAAATGACCAGGAGCTCGTGTCATTGTGTGGAATTTATTCCAGTTATTCCAGGAGCTTCAAATGATACTGAGGTGAGTTCAACACACAGTGACAGGTGAGCTAAATATTTTTATATATATATATAAACATATAAATCAAACAGAAAACTGATTTTGTTTTAGTCACGGGTTGGACCTGATGGTGTTGAAGGGTTTTTCTGACCTCAGTGGTTCTGGGAATTTGTGATTCCATGAAATCAGACACAGGTACAGGCTGACTTTTCCCAGATCCTCACACTTCTAGTCAAACTAGGATCAGAACCCAGATCTGAAGGCTTTGTTCTTTATTTATACCAAACTAAAAACATTAATAAAAGCTTTTGTAGAGTACCACCAAGGAGTTGTTTTCCAGAGTTTGCTTTTTCCCACAATTTCCTGCACACAATTAGATTTCCCTGAGCCCAGCACCTCTGGACTACACATATTTTACTTACCAGAGCACCACTGCTGAGGAGGATCATGAAGATGATGAAAGTCTCAAACCAATTGTGCTCCACAATCAGGAAACAAGTTTTCCTCAAGGTCCACCACGACTTTCCCAGCCCCTCCTCAATGTTGACCTGACAACACTTGCAGCGCTGCATACAGCCTGGAACAGGGACAGGGCACACCTTCCCTCAGCAAACACAGGATTTCAGGTGAAAACAGTAAATTCCCACTGTCTAGAACCAGTTTTGGTGTCGCCAACACGAACCATGCCGAATAAGTTTTAATGTGAGTTAAAACCTTTGCATTCTTGAGGATTCTAGGGTTGTTTGGCCCCTTCTGTGCCTGTAACCAGAATTAACTTCAGTCTGGGAACAGAGCAGCTCGTTCTATTTGGTGAGGTCCATGCTCTTGAGGAGACAAATGGAAAACTTGCTGATAAAATAACCTTGAACCATTTAAAGCATCTTTGCCATGGGAATTCCTGTAACGGATCGGCTCTTGACAGACATTGAGGCCAGTTACAGGAAAGGAAAAGTACTCTGCTTCTAAGTACTCCCAGCAGCAGCCGTACAAAAATCATCCTGTTCTACTACAGGTCATCCCTAATTCTTTAGAAATTCCCCCGGGAGGGTGCCAGGCCCTGGCACAGGGTGCCCAGAGCAGCTGCAGCTGTTCCTGGATCCCTGGCAGTGCCCAAGGCCAGGCTGGACAGGGTTTGGGATAACCTGGGACAGTGGGAGGTGTCCCTGCCATGGCAGGGGGTAAATTTGGATGAGCTCTGAGGTCCCTTCCAACACAAACTATTGAATAATCCTGTGACTGACATCCAGCCATGGCAGCTGCACCTCTGAGAGCTTCACTTTGCAAACTCCTCAGAATTAGTGCAGCAGCACCCAAGGAGGGCCTTGAGGTAAGCTGAGAGCCAGGCCTGCTCCAGGCTGACCTAACCCAGAGCCTCTCCCTTCACTCCTCCTCACCCTCTGTGAAGCAGGCATCGGGGTCCAGGTACTCCTCAGGTGCCTCCACCGGGACCTCCTCCACCTCGGGCTTTATGTCAATGGTGCTGCCCTCAGAGGAGCTGGTCTCGTCGAGTTTCTGCAACACAGAACCCCACTCCAATCAACAACCAGCTCAAATATCAAACCTCAGCAGGACTCAGCCATTTGTTCACATCTACTGGCACCAGAGCTGTTTCCTCCCTTTGGTCGCTGAGATCCTGACCCAGCTTATGTCCCACGTTACCAGGACAGACAGGATGAAGTATTTATCAGTATTTATCAGTATTTATCAGTATTTATTATGAAAGGTGTCCATGGAAGGGGTTGGAACCGGATGATCTTTAAGGTCCCTTTCAACCCATTCTATGATTATATATATCTTACATTATATAAGTATTTGTGACTTTCTACAGAGCATAAGAAACTTCTGTCTTGAGTGCAGAGGCAGCATCACAACACAAATACAAGTTTAGTGCTGGAACTATGCAGTTCTCCCTGCCAAGAGGCTCCCAGGCACTCACAGCGGGCTGAACAACTTGAATGAACTTTCAGCACTCCTCCCTGTCGCTTTTAACTTCTTTTTCTGCCAGAGTCAGGATTAAATGTGACAGACAGTATTTCTTGTTCAGACTCAGATGTCTACCAATTCTTGTCTCTATTACATTCTCATAAACTGTGAGCTCTACAGCACTTGTAGCTAACAAACTAAAAAATGGAGCCCTCTCTCTCTCTACAAGGCCTTTTAAGGACAAACTGTCCAATTAAGAAGTGACACCTAAATTATTTTTACTTTTAACCCCATAACCAACCACCCATGGCCTGCACTGTGGATTTTTCTATCCAATTATAAAATCCCACCGACCCATAAAGAAGGTGAAAAAGAAGGACTCAGCCTCTGCCCTAAATCCTCCACTTGCTTTTTATCTATTACTGTATTCTGAACCCCTAAACTCTGAGTTTTGCACGCTGCGCTATCACACGCTTCTATCCAAACCACAGACCCACAATCCCGGTGCTGTCACTCAGTTTTGGGAGCTGCTCCACGCCCTCAGGTCAATGCAGCGTTTGCTGGGGTCAGCGCTGGCAGCACAGAAAGCCTGGAACTGCCAGGAGCAGCTCACCTCCTTGCTGCCGTCGGGATCCGTGTCGCTGCTGAAATCCTCCGTGTTGAGGTTCTCGAAGTCCGACTCGCCGACGGCGATGGGGACGCGCACGGTGAGGTTGGGGTTGTTGATGAAGGACATGTGGTCCTCGTCGATGATGTACTTCTCCACGCTGCTGCCGATGCCGCTGGTGGTGCCGTTGCCGTTCTTGAGGAAGTCGATGTCCCTGTTGATGTCGGCGCCGGTGTGGTTGGCGATGCAGTTCACCTTCTTGTCGTACAGCTCGTCCAGAGGCTTCACCTCGTCGGCCTCTCTCTGCTTGAAGTGAGCCTGCATGAACTCCCGCACCTTGGCCTTGGTCCAGGCAATGCCCTTCTTGATGCGGATCACCGAGATCTGCAGGTTGTTCATCTCCCCGTCGTCGTCCGTGGCTGCCAGGTTGTCCGCGCTGAAGGAGCTCAGCAGCAAGGCCAGGAACAGGTTCAGCACCTGGAAGGGAAGAGGTGATGCTGGACTGACACACAAGGGGGGGATTCCCAAAGCTGCTCGGCCCCCGAGCCCTGCTGATGCTGCAGAGCTTCTCCAGAACCAGCTCTGGTGCCCCACAGGCTCCTCCAGGTGCCCAAGGTTCGAGGTACCAGACCCTGATGCTGCAGAGCTGCCTCCAGAACCAGCTCTGGTGCCCCACAGGCTCCTCCAGGTGCCCGAGGTTCGAGGTACCAGACCCTGATGCTGCAGAAGGTTCCCTGACCAGGGGTCCCTGGATCGAGCCCCTTGCTGATGTTAGAGAGATTTAATCCCCATGGGATTTAAATTCAGCCTTGGTGATTTAGTCCCATCTCTGCCTCAGAGAAAATGGGGAGAATCTTGGCGTTTTGAGTGATGACTCCCAGCTCTATTTCCTCGCCCACACTCAGTGACCATCCCCAAGGCTCATTTTACCAAAACCCTTTGGCAAGACAGGACCTCTCAGAGAGAGCTCACAACTGCTGTGAAGAATTGCGACTGTGCACGTGACTTCATTCTTGCTCACATTTTCCTCCACAGGCTTTTCTTTGTGAAATTTGAGGCCAGAAGGAACCATCAGGATCCGGCCCAGCCTCCCACACAGCAGGCCGTGCAGTCTCACAGCTGATTCCTGCACACAGCAGCACCTCATGACTGAGCCAGTGGGCAGCTTCCAGAAGAAACCTCCATCCTCGTTTTAGCACCTCAGGACCTGCCCCTGTGCACCAAACTATCTCATTTTCTGCCAATTAAAACGCCAGGGTTTGCTTCTTTTAGCTTCTTTTTCCCCTCAGCTCAGGTGTAGGTCTGCCTCCTTTGACTGAGGCTTTCATACCTTCAGCTTCCATTGCAAAATGTTTTTATTTACAGGTGACTGTTTAAGGTCCTCACGGAGCACAGAACGTCTTTAACATTGTGCAACCCAAATCTGTGGGACTATTGATGCAGCAAAGGCCAAGAGGAACCTCCAGAGAGCAGGAACGGACTCACACAGCATCGCTCCCTCAGCCTGGGCTCTTCCCAGTCCTACCCCACCCAGAGGCAACCAAGAAAGCCCATCAGGAACCATTTACTGACCACTAAATTTCCGATGACCATGACCATCATGAAGACAATCAAGCACATGGCCTGTCCTGCCACTTCCATACAATCCCACATGGTCTCAATCCACTCCCCACACAACACACGGAAGACAATAAGGAAGGAGTGGAAGAAATCGTGCATGTGCCAGCGGGGTAGCTCACACTCCGGATTGATCTTGCAGACACACTCCTTGTAGCTTTTGCCAAAGAGCTGCATCCCCACCACGGCGAAGATGAACACGATGATGGCCAGCACCAAGGTCAAATTCCCCAAGGCACCCACCGAGTTACCAATGATTTTTATCAGCATGTTCAGAGTGGGCCAGGACTTGGCCAGTTTGAAGACTCTCAGCTACAAAAGAAACCCAAAACAAAACAGACAAATCGTAAACAAAGAGGAAAACAAGGCAGAACTTCCTAAACAACAACCAGCTTGTATTTTACATAAAGTTCATGCTTCTGCCACTGAGGTTACAGGGAGCAGAGAATGCTTAACCCTTCTGGAAATTTGGGCTGCTGTATTTTGTACTTCGTTATTCCCCACACCCTGATCTCCCCTCCCAAAGGAAAAGCCACCCTTCCCTGCCCAAATGCAACAAGCTGCTGCTCAGATCTCATAAAGAGCAGTCGTGAAGAAAGAAGGGACCACGAAAAATGGCACCACTCCTTCTCTGTCCTCCCCAAAGCCAGAAAAAGTGGGTCTTCCCTTGTCCTATGGGAAAAACTCCTTCCCTTTCCCTAAATGGGAAAATTCCTCATGTGAGGGGAACGGCTGCAGCCGTGTCAGGGGAGGGAAAGGATGGATGTCAGGAAAAGCTTCTTCCCCTGTCTGGGCACTGCCCCAGCGCTGCCAGAGCTCAGAGCCACAGGGAGTGTCTGTGCAGGCCCAGGAGCTGCACTGGATGTTCCTTGTGGCCCCCTCCCAACTCAGGACATTCCATGATTCCCTGATTCTAAGCTCCGTAGCAGCCCCACGATAACAACACCAAAAAAGAGCTGGAATATGGAATACCAATCGGAAAGATCGCAGCACAGAAAGTCCTTCCACATCTGCCAGACTCAGCTCCATTAAACTGAGGGAGACAATAAACCCATCAAAGATGTTCCAGCCTTCTTGAAAATAATAGTATGGATCCATCGCAATGAGCTTCAGGAACATTTCTGCTGTGAAAATCCCGGTGAAAACCTGGAGTGGGGAGGAGAGACAGGCAAAGAGTCATTTCTGGTTTATTTTCTGGTCCTCAGGCTAAGTCTCGACAATGCAGCTGATTCTAAGCCCCAGCCCACATCAGTCCCCCAGGCAGCCCAGCAGGAGCAGCTGTGGGCAGCGTTTCGCACAGCTCTTACCAGGTTCCCCACGGAGAGCACGTGCTCGAACTCGGGGGTCATGGGGTGGTGCTCCATGGCCATGAAGAGCGTGTTCAGCACGATGCAGATGGTGATGGCCAAGTCCACAAAAGGATCCATGACTATTAAGTTCACGATCTCCTTCAGCTTCATCCAGTACGGGTGGCACTCCCAGATCAGGAACGTGTTGGCAAATTTGTACCAGCAAGGGGGACACTTCCTCTGGGACTCCTCCAGCTCTGCAGGTACAAAACAAAACAGAGTTCAGGCTCCATCTCTGAGGCTGAAGGATTACAAAGCCGTGAACTTTGTGAAAATGGCCACGGAGGTGACACCAGCGAGGAGCTGGGGGCAGGCTGGACATCAGGAGGAGTTTCTTCATGGCAAGGGGTGTGAGGCTTTGGAGGTTTGGATCCACATCCCTGGGGTGTCCAAGGAAGGACAGGATGTGGCACTCGGTGCTCTGCGCTGGGTGACAGCATGGGGATCAGTCACAGGTTAGACCCAATGACCTTGGAGCTCTTTTCCAACCTCAAGAATTCTTGGATTCTGGGATTTCATGATTTCTACTGAGCTTCATGACTTCCCCTCGTTCCCTACACAACATCTACATGACACCTGCACAGGTCACCTCAGCCGCAGCTCCAACCCTGCGCTTCAGCCCCGCCAGGATGATTCAGTGCAAATGATTCCAAATGAAGGCTACATTTACCTCAGAACTGATCAAGGCAACACAGTAAAAACCAAAGTCACAGATTCCAAACTGCCTTTGGTGCCAGTTTTTAAATAACTGAGATGAATTCTGTGCTGAACACAGACACGGTCTAAAAGAGGAAAGAGATGACATAATGCTGCAAAGGATTTTCAACAGGAATAACCTGATTAAGACTAACTACATCCATTTACAGAAATCAAACACAGAAATGCTGTGTCCATTTTTTTTTTTCACACTGGCTTACCTCAAGTGCTTAGGGGGAAAAAAAAAAAGTACAAATGAGGAGTTGCCCCCGTTTGTTGACTTGCTGGCTCCAGTCAGGCTGTGCAGCTGTGCACCCTCACCTTTCATATTTTATGGGAAGGGAAAGGACCACTGTGCTCTCCTTCCCATTGGTTCCCTGGTTGCTTAGTGTTCAGTTGCCTTGGAATTTCTGAAGTTAAAAGAGGCCCATGGCGCTGGAGCCCGTAGGCGTTTGCGCAGGAGGGGAGCGGCAGCGAAACCCTGCTCTGTTTCTAAGTATATTTTAGTTTTCATACAATTTTATTGCAGGAGACAGCAGGAATTTGAGATCATCAACCGCATGTGGCTGCTGTTCATGAATTCTCGCTGGCTCCTGCAGAACATATTGGGAAATCTCATCTCCATGTGCTGTCCATTCCAGAATCCCCACCATCCAACAGCCCCTTTCTCTTCTGCCAGCTGTCACATTGCAGCTCCCAGAGCAGCTCCAATCCTTCTCTCCCACGGACTGGAGCAAAGAAAAGTCTCTCCAGTGCTTGGGAGATGACAGAACATCCGTACCTGACACCCCCCTGCTCCTCTGACCTCCACACTGCATTCTCCCTATTGGGAAGTTACAACTCTTTGCTGCCTTCACCTCCATCTCTATACAACTTGGATGCAAAAACCAAGTAAAACAAACTCTAATAAATATTTCTTTATGAGTAAAGATCTAAAAGAAGCAGATTTAGGCAAAACCATGCATGAATATGTGCTGCTCTAAAGCAGGGGGAGCGGAATTCCACCAGACCACGTTGCTCCAAGCCTTGCCCAACCTGTCCCTGGACACTTCCAGGAATGGGGCAGTTTCTCTGGGCAACCCCACCCTCACAGGGAAGAATTCCTTCCCATATCCCATCCAGCCCTGCCCCCTGGCAGTGAGAAGCCATTCCCTGTGTCCTGTCCCTCCAGCCCGTTGTCCAAGGTCCATCCCCAGCTCTCCTGGAGCCCCTTTAGGCCCTGGCAGGGGCTCGAGGGTCTCCCCAGATCACACCTACCCTCAACCAGGGTGTTGGTCAAGCCAGTCATGACACTGTTGGTCCGATCCTTCCTCCCATAGGATGCGTTCACCTGATCCATTGAGACCAAGAGAGACCCGCCAGGCTTCTTCCTAATTTCGATTTCTGTGGTACCCTGAAAAATCCAGACGATGATTAATACACACCTGAGTCTCCTCTCTGACACACCCTCAGCCCAGAAATGCAGCACTCAGTCCGCATTTCCACATCCTGTATTTTCCATATTCTGTGCATCCCTCTGTCCTTCCCACCCTCCTGCAACATGGAAGTGGTCAAACCAAAACTCAATCCCTGTTTTCTGCTGGAGCAGTGCTCTGTAGCCTCTGTTTATCATTGCTGAGTTTGGGAAGGAATGGAATGGAATGGGGCAGTGGAGGCCTGGGGTTCATTGCTGAGTTTGGGAAGGAAGGGAACCTGGGGTGTTCATCAGCACAAACACTATCGCTGGCGGTCAGACAGACTGACCCATCCTGCTGTGATCCTGCTCTGCTGGGAAAGGAGGAGGATGAGGAGGATGAGGAGGATGAGGATGAGGAGAATGACAATGATGATGGAGGATGATGACGATGAGGATGGTGATGACGATGAGGAGGGGCTCAGCTCCGGGGCCTCCCTCCCAGCGCAGCCGGCAGTACCTCGGGCAGGATGCGGCCGCCGGGCATGCTGGAGGGGGGCCCGCCGATGAGGGAGACGACGCCGTTGCAGTCCACGGTGCTGTTCCTCTTGACGCTGCGGCGCAGCGTGGGGAAGATGCGCGAGGAGCGGCTGCCCACGCTGTAGCCGCTGTAGCCGCTGTAGCTGCTGCGCCGGTCGCGGCCGCGGATGGGGATGAAGAGCGAGTCCCTCCTGCCCTCGCTCTCCTCCACCGTGCTGTGCTCGTCGTCGGCAAACTCGTTCTCCGAGCCCGGGTCGCGGAAGCGGCTCTTGTAGCTGAAGATGCTGCTCTTGCTGTTGTGGCGGGAGAGGAAAGGGGAGCCCGGGATGCTGAGGAGAGACTGGGGGAGAAGGGGAAGGATGGAGTGAGGAGGAGGACGGGCACCAAGCGCTGCCGGGGTGGGTCCCAGAATCACGGAGTGCTTTGCTTTGGGAGGGACCTTGAAGATTTGTACGGTTGCACTCCAGGTCATTGTGGGGTGGAATCACTGCCTCAAGCCGCCCCAAGCCCTGTCCCACCTGGCCTTGGGCACTTCCAGGAACGGAGCAGCCCCAGCTCCTCTGGGCACCCTGTGCCAGGGCCTCCCCACCCTCACAGGGAGGAATTTCCTCCCAGTATCCCAGCTGCCCCTGTCCTGGCGCTCCAGGCCTCTCTCCATCCGTTTCCCTCCCTCTCCAGGCCTGCACTGTGAGAGCTGCTCACTCCTGGCGGGCTGAGCTGTCTCTGGAGGAGTCACCTGGTCAGATTCCTCAGGAACAGTTCCTGCCAGGGGAAGTGTGTGTCAGAGCCATAAACCTGGGCCTCAAGTGTTCTCCTAACCCAGCAGTGGCCAGATCCCTTGAGGTGCCCACAGGAATCTAAAGCAGAATATTACCCTGACCTCAAGCAACCACAGACACGAGTGAGGGAACAGAAAGCTACCTGGTTCATGATGGAAAATTTCCTTCCCAGCCTGTTATCCGGCAGCCTGAATGCTTTCCTCCTCATGCCATCCTCAGATTCCGACTTGAACACCTTCTCATTGTCACACTTCTCATCCCCTTCCGACAGCTCCTTGTCCTTCCTCTTTTTCCTCCTGTTCCGGCGCTCCTTGGCACTCTTGGAACTGAGTTTGGAGATCTCCGAGGAGCTCCGGGACATCCTCCCCCCGCCATCATCTTCCACAGCATCTTCAGAGACCGTCCCCGCCGAGGTGACCATGGCAGCAGCCTGAGGTGCAGCAGGGGAAGGAAAATAAATCACATCCACCACCATTAATGCTCCATGTTCTGCCTTAAGAAAGGGCTTGGCTTAGTGAGTAAAAGACTTCAGGGCAGGACTGAGATGTTTATTCTCTCCTTGGAAGAAGCTTGCAGCCAGAATTTGTTAGAACTTTTACAGTTTACATGCACAGGTGGTAAAATCAGCTTCTCTGGCAACCTGGGCCAGGGCCTCACCACCCTCACAGCGAGGAGTTTCTTTATTTTCTCTCACCTGTGCTTCTTCCTGTTGCTTTTTCAATTGTTCCAACATGGCCTTGAATTCTGCCTCCTTCTGCTCTGCCTCCTCCAGCGTCGCCTGGTTCTGCTCCTCGTAGGCCATGGCCACCACAGCCAAAATCAGATTCACCAGGTAGAAGGATCCCACAAAGATCACCAGCACAAAGAAGATCATGTAGGTTTTTCCTGCCGCTCGTAAAGTCTGGAAGCAGAAAGGAACGGATTAGAAAAGGGAAAGGGAAGCAACTTCAGGCTCCCCTGACACGAGATGCACGAGCTGACCCCACGTTTCTTGACCTGAATGTTTCTAAGAAAACCCAGCAGGGCTGAGTATTCCACAGCTCAGCATTTCCCCTGCAGAGCGCTGAGACACTGCACACTCCTCAGCCATGAGCACAAAAGGTGACATCCACCTTCCTCCCTTAAGGGAACATCCAAGCCATACAAACTGAAAAGGATTCAGAGGCACAGTGAAACCCAACGCTCAGACTCCCTTAAAACAAACCAAATCGAGAAAAAGCTGCTTCAGCAAGGTCCCCAAAGCACCCTCAGGTCACGAGAAAACTCTCTGCCCTCCAAAGAGCCTGAGCACCCTCTGTGAGCAGAGCAGAACGCCCACAGCCTCCTCCTCCCGAATTAATTCACAGCTCAGCTGGACACAACCATCCCTTCTGGACTTCAAGTCCAACACCTGCTGACAGGTAACGTCCCCTTCCTCCCCCCCAAAATCACACTGTGAAGCTTTATTCACGCTCTTCAAGAGAAGGAATCAAAGAAAGCTGCTCTCATTTCCCTCCCCTGCTTTATCCCCAAACCCTCACCACGCACACCACCAAAGCCAAGTGTTTACTTACCAACTGATACAAGTTTTCCCAAAAGTCCTGAGTCATAAGGCGAAACAAAGCCAGAAAAGCCCAGCTGAAGGTGTCAAAGCTGGTGTAGCCGTAGTTGGGGTTCCGTCCTGCCTTCATGCACGTGTATCCCTCGGGACATTGGCTGCGGAGGGACAAGAGCCGGTTCAGGGCTCCCCACGCTCGCTGCCCCCGCTCCCAGGAGCAGCAGCTCCCTCCACGTCCAGCACGGACAGCGGACAGGAGACTGGGAGGCACGCTGCAGGAGAGCCCTGCTATCCTACGGGAGCAGCTTTTCCCTCAGAGCAGGAGCCTGGGCCAGAAGCGTCTTCAGAGCTGAGGGTCGGGGTGGAAAACCAACAGCACACGGCAAATTCCCATTTCTGAGCCTCCATCCACCCTCCTCTGATGATCCTTGAGACTGGATCCAGAGGGAAATCACGCCACTGGCAGCCAGACCTGCTCCTGACAGGGAGAATGTCCCTCCCGTTGCAGCAGCAATGGATTCAGAATCAGATTAAGGAATTTGAAACCTGGTGAAGCAACACCAGAACCAACAGAGGAAGAGACAGGGAATATTCCAAACATATTCCAGCTTTGGGCAGCATCAGTGATAGCTGATTGCTAATGAAGCTCAACACTCACCCTGCATCTGAGCTGTTACCACAGAGCAAAGGGTCGGGGGCGCCAGGAATGATGTAAAAATTTGCTGGAGATGAAAAAGAAGAGATTACATTCACACCCATACAGAGTTAGAGGACTTAACAGACTATAACACTATTAAAACCTTCACTGAAAAGCTCCCCAAAACCACTGCTGAGAAATTAATCAGTGAAAATATATTTTGGACAAATTATTTAGCTAAAAGAGCACATTCAAACCCTTCTAAAGAATGAACTCGACTAGGAACATCTCAGTGAGGTCAAATCAAAAAAAAAAACTTGAAAAACTTCTGCACATGGGTTTTCCTGTGAAGACCACAGCATGAGCCACGCTGGAACTCCTGGGCAGCTGCATCGAGCCAAGTCAGGAGGTTTCAGGGTTCTCACTGCAGAAATACCTACACATATTGTTGGTGTATTCCTCCCAGTCGAAGCCCCTGGAGCCGTTATCCAGGAAGGTCTCGTTCACATTAATTGGCCAAATCACACATTTGTTCCTTAAATTGCCCATGAACAGCTGGAGCCCGATGAGGGCAAAGACACTGAGACAGAAAACTGTCAGGATCATCACATCCGACAGCTTCTTCACAGACTGGATGAGGGCACCCACGATGGTCTTCAAGCCTGTGGAGAAGGAAACAAGACTAGAAATCACTCCTGTAGAAGGAAAACACGCTGAAAATCCAAGTGATTACAGTACCTCAGAATGGCTCTAGGTGGAAGGCTGTGGCTATAAAGGGTGTGGGATCCTGGGAACAAGCGTGTGTGCTGAGCTTTTCCAGCCAGAACAAACAACGCTGGGCTGGAGGCAAGGAATGGCCAGACCAAACCAAAATCCAACGTTTGTCCCTGAGAATGCCCGAGCCCCGCAGCAGGACCGTGGGGAATCGCTTCCCACACACAGTCTGAGGATCCATCTGGGATTTGCTGCCACCAATCCCCTCGTGGGCACGTTCAGAGAGATCAAACACCTCGCACTCCCCACTGCCCGGGCTCCTCCTGCTCAGCTCAGCACCTCCCTTCCCCTGCAGGAGCAGAATCTCCCCTTCCAGCGGGGGTTTGGTTACAGCCAGGGCCACTGGGATCATGAACAGGATCAGGACCAAAACTGAGATATTCCCCAAGGAATCCTCCACTCCAGTCAGTGAGAGGCAGAACTCGTCATGGGGGAGAACTCGGCATTAAGTTTTAGGTGACAGGTCTGAGCTAGGTAGGATTTTGGTTGCAGAAACAGCACTGAATTAGGCCCCTTTAATCAGCCTTTCTGGTGTTAATAGCATGATTCTGTGGTTTATAAATGAGCAGTGAAAGGAGGAAGGAGAAAAAAAAAAAAAAAATCACAGCTGGATTTGGGGGCAGCCAGATCCAAGGCTCCAGCTGAGACCACACAAACATTTTGCATAAATCCTGGACCACAAACCTTGGTCCTTCCCAACCTCCTCCTTCCACAAAACCTTTGCAGACCCACACCAGGAACACGAAGATCCCAAAACAAACAGCTGCAGACACATTCCTCATAAAGGAATTCTACTCCGAAGCGCCATTCCCTTCCATGACCAAACTTTCCACGGATTTTCCGAGGCAGAGCAGTTTATTTCCTGCCCCTGTGGCACCTGGTGCCATGCTCATGCCACGGCTCTGCACATGCACCCAGGGCGTCAGCACCGGGGTCCTGCTCTGGATGCTGCTCCCCCACAGCTGGCCCGGGAGAGGTTT
The DNA here is from genome assembly GCF_015227805.2 of Hirundo rustica. NCBI lineage: Eukaryota > Metazoa > Chordata > Aves > Passeriformes > Hirundinidae > Hirundo > Hirundo rustica. Next base: position 98,819 of record NC_053479.1, read on the forward strand.
GGAACTGGGATAAACCTGGCAGCAGGAGAAATCCCACAAAATGGGGGGTTGGGGGAGTTTGGAGCTATTTTAGGGTGTTTGGGGTATTTTGGGGTGGTTTGGGGGCTATTTAGAGCTGGATTTTTTTGATTTTTGGATATTTCAGGCTGGGGTTTTTGTTTGTTGGTTTGTTTGTTTGTTTTTTTAAAATTTTATTTTGGGGTATTTTGGCTGGTTTTTTGTTTTGTTTTAGGGCAATATTGGGGCATTTTGGGTTTGGGGCATTTAGGGGTAGTTTGGGGATCTGTTTTGATGGGTGTTCAGGTGTTTTGGGCTATTTTAGGGTGTTTGGGGTCTGGTTTCTTTGGGTTTTGGGGAGTTTTGGGCCATTTTAGGTCTGGTTTGGGGACCCCAAACACCCTGAAATAACCCACTCACAACAAACCCAACTCCACCACGTCCCAGGCGCAGCCGTCGCCCCGAGCTCTGCGGGCCCAGGTTTCCCTGGATCCTGTGGAATGCAGATGTGCCCCAGGTGTGCTCCCACCTGGCATCAGGCACTTAAAATAGAACTCAAGCGCCAATACAGAAAATTTCTCGAGACCATCAGGGTTTCACACAGGTTTTCCACCAGAAAAAGACCAAAGGGATATTTTGGTGGTTTAGCTCACGACAGTTTGCTCCTGTCACACAAATCCACAGAGACCACGGAATTCTGTCCATGGCATGTGAAATTCTGGTCATATTTCCCCTTTTTATCTTGTCTCAAACACACCTTAACTCCAGTTATTGACAGGAGGTGTAGATGGCACTGGAAACACTAAAATGAGCTTCTCAGTGGCTCAGCACAGAGTTAAAATTCCCATTCCATGTGCTGAAGCAGAAGGGCAACCCCTTTAGATTTTAATATTCAATGTATTCTAAAAATCACCTTTTCCTTGCAAAATGATAATGGTAAAACCCATAAAAAGCACTTTATGCTGTCATATTAAATAACCCCAAAGGCCAATTATTCAGATGCTTTACATTCCTCCTGCTGTCACAAAATGGAGGGGGCCAAGATTTGTGCTGCAGAAACACACCTGGACAACGCTCCCCCAAAAACAGATACAAAACCCCAAATTTTGCCATTTCAGGTCTGTTCAGTGTCCCCAGCACCCAAAGAGGATCTCCTTGGCTGCGTGGGGCAAATCACCCCCTACATTCAATCCAGGTAGGCAGCACATCATCCCTCTAATAAAAATGACATAAAAAATGTGCTGTTCTAAGCAGGGCTCAGCCCCAAGCCCTGCCATTTGAAATAAAACTCGGCAAGTTTGGGATTGTGTGGAGAGGATGATCCAAAACGGAGCTGCTCTGCTGCCTTCCAGGGGAGCACAAGGCATGCTGCACACAGTAACCAGCTCCTCCAAGCTGCATCATCTCCACTTTGCTACGACTGAGAAAGCAAAACACAGGCAAAACTGGTTTTAACATCGCTGCTTCTCCTGTGAGCAAGGCAGATACTCTGTGGAGCAAGCTGAGAGAACGACAACCGCCCTCAGAGCCACTGCTAACAGCAACCACCAATGTCTTCTGCTCTCAAATATCACCAAACATGAGGAAGGCTCAGCAGGAACATCACTGCAGCACGCTCTCACGGGGTGCAAGGACAACAGGAGGAGCAGCATCACCATCACCATCATGCACAACAGGCAGGCACAGCTGGTGGGGTTGGCAGTCTGGGACGGGACTAAAGGGATGTACCCTAAATCCCACAGCCGGGTCCCTGGGAAAGCAGAACCAGAGCTGCAGTGACAGGGAGTGCTCGAGGGAACAAACCACAAAGGAACTGAGACCAAAACTCCTCCAGGAGTTATTCTGGGTGCCCACCTTGAAACAGGATGAGCACAGGAAACCAGGAAGCCTCTAAGACCTGAGCCTCGAGCCTGACCTCAGAATTAGGGGCACTTTTGAGAAGCACGTGCATGAAGCTTTTCTGTACAAGAACTCAGGCTCAGGAAGCGTTCCAGGCTGGACAGAGCTGTGATTTAAACTGCTCTAGTGGAAGTGTTCCTGCCCATGGCAGGAGGTGGAACAGGATGAGCTTTAAGGTCCCTCCCACCCCAATCCAGACCGGGATTCTGTGATTCTCAGCCCGTAACATCTCCAGGGTGTCTCAGGAAAGGAAGGGCACTGCTCACCCTGTGACATCCAGCTGTCACAAGTGCAGAAGCAGCTTGCGAAGGGTGACAAGTCTCCAGTTCTGGGCTGGCACAAGAAACGGCCAAAAAGGTTTTAATCTTGGTTGGGTTTTGCTCTGCTGCTTTACAAAATTATTCCAAAAACACTGACAATAACAGGGCAAGTCCCTGAGCCAGAAACTGTTCAGCCTGAGGAGGAGCCTGATCCTTTTCACCTTAGAATTAAACTTCTGAGCCTGGCTTTAGTTTCAGAGATCAGTAGGAACTGTGCATACAAAGGGACAGGAAAGTCTGGAGTAGCAGCCTGTCCATCCCATAATCTGATGGCCTTGATTCCAAACTGCTTTGTTACACAGACTGCAAATCCCATCCAGAAGTCCCAGAGCCATTTTTGAGGAATGAGCAGTGCAGGAGGGGAGGGGAAGACGGAGAGGAGCCACACGCAAGCCCAGCCTTTAATGCTGAACGGTTCTCACCTGGAATTACAGAGATAGTTTTCAAAGCTCGGAGAACTCTGAAAGTTCTCAATGCTGAGACATTCCCAAGGTCCACAAACTCTGTGACATATCTGCAATGAGGGAGGTCACACACAAAAAACACCATGACAATACACACACCAAAATAAAACACCAACTACAGACAAAGCAATACATCACTCACAGGGGCCTGCACCCGACAGCTAAACACCAACCGGGGCCGCCTTACCTGGAATTACAGAAATAGTTTTCAAAGCTCTCAGAACCCTGAAAGTGCGCAGAGCTGAAACATTGCCTAGGTTTACAAACTCTGTTATATACCTGCAGAATTAAACCAGAGTTAATGGCACCGTTGGGGTCACCTCCCTTTGCACAAATTGTCTGCTTGTAGGAAACAGCTCGTGATTTAAAACGCTTCAGAACTGGCATTGCAAAGAGAGAGAGAGACAAAGTTGTAGAAGCAAAATGTGGTTTAAATCTCTGCTCCTCAACCAGCTTGCCCAGGTACCTGGCTGGGTACCCAACCTCACCTGGAATCAGGGAGTGTCCTGAGTGGGAAGGGACCCAGGGGATCATCCAGCCCAAGCCCTGGCCCTGCACAGACACCCCAACAATCCACCCTGGGCACCCCTGCAGTCCAAACACCCCTGGAGCTCCGGCAGCCTCGGGGCTGTGCCCATCCCCTGGGGAGCCTGGGCAGTGCCTGACCCCCTGACATCCCCCCTCACCCTGCCCTGGCACAGCTCCAGCTGCTCCCTCGTGTGCTGTCGCTGTCACGGCGAGCAGGGAGCGGAGCTGCCCCTGGGGATGGAGCTGCAGCTCCCAAGGAGTCTCCCCTCAGTCTCTTCTCCAGCTGAACAGAGCCAGAGCCCTCAGCCACCCTTGCAGACCCTGCCCATGCCCCTGCTCCGGAGCCTCTCCAACAGCTTTAGATCTTTGTGGCATCGTGGTGCCCCGAACTTCACACAGTCCTACAGGGAACCCGAACCTCTGCCATCTCTGCAGAAGCAGGCAATTGTAAAAGTGCCAGCTGTTTGAGATTTGGTGACACCACCCTGAGCAGCCTGGCCCAGTGGGAGTGTCCCTGCCCAAGCAGGGCTGGGACTGGGTGAGCTCTGAGGCCCTTCCCAATCCAAAGCAATCCATGATTCCGTGACTGTACGATCACCTGAGGTCAGGGCTTTCACGTATATTCGCTTCACTTCATGTTTTTAAGAAAACATAATCATCTTCTGCTTTGATTAACATCCTTCAATTTAATTAGCATCCTTCATTTTAATTAGCATCCTCCATTTTTAATCCTTTCTGCTTCAATGTCTGCTTGTGGGCCACCGGAAGGTTTGATCTCCTCTTCTCCAAGACACTCAGGGGAGAAGAGGCTCAGTGCAAAGTAACAGGGTTCTATTTTACCCCAGCTCAGGGAATATTTCCTCTGTGCTGCCTGGTATGAAAAGGCAAAGAAATGTTCAACACTCAAGGTTTTTCCTGGTGCAGAAGAGCCTCAAGGGCTTCAAAAAACCCTCGGACCCTCTTAGTGTGGTTTAAATAATGCCCTTGACACAAAAAGGATTGTACCAGAGCCTACAGGCACAGCCTGGCCTCTGGAGAGGGTTATGGACACCAGTGAGGGATTTAGGACACTCCTTGCACACCAGCGCCCTGGGCCCTTCAGAGCTGGTGGGATGATATTTGGTAATTTCAGGAGAAATTAAGGAATTGCCAGTTCCTGAGTGGGATTTGGTCTGTGTGCACCCACACTGGGTGTTCACACTGGGCACAGCAGGTTCCTGACTGCTCTGAGGTAAAACTCAGGTGCTGGGGAGCTGCTGGTTATTGGCTTTCCATGGACAATGTTCAACTCTTTGTGTATCACTTCAATAAACAACTAAAAGGTAGAAAAAAAATGAGAAAAACTCAGCAAACTCAACAAACTTGGGTGCAGAATCCAGCAAAATACAATTAAAGCGTTTTACTTCAACTCAAGTGCTCTGAGCCCTTGGAAACGCAGCTCCTGTGATCTCTGCCCCATCAGACCGGTGAGTCTGGGAGCCCGACCACGCCACGTGCAACACTCCAAAAGTAAGTGTAAAAGGGCAAAAATATCTCTGTCCACCAGCAACTCCACGTGCCAGTGCCAAAGACCAGGTTTCCATCGGCAGGACAAAGTCTGAGCCAGGATCAGCTCAGGGCAATGTGGAAACCCCAGGAATTTGGGGTGCATCTCCTGATGTGACTCAGACACGCCCGTGATCCTCGGTGTCAGCCCAAAACAGCACAAGGGAAAAGAAAGAGGAAGGAAAATCAAGTGTCTCCTTTCTGACACTGCAACTCCATGGGAAATGGGTTAATGCTAGCAGGTCATTAATGGGTCATTAATGGGTTAATCACAGTCCAACCTACAGTCACAGCCCAAGAGGGAAGCATGGGTATAGACTGGAATTTAAAGATTATTTGGTTCCTACGCTGATCTGCCCCTCTGGTGCGTGAACCACCTAAAATCTTCAATTAATCAAGGCAATTTTCAGAAAATCCGATTTTTTTTTTTTTGCAGCAGCAGCTCCACTAACTCTGTGCTGTTGCAGTTTAGAGCTGAAAACCCATCAGGCTGAAGCTTTCCTTGGGAAAATCAAGGGGGCTCATTTCAGTTTTTTCCTTGATCTTGTTTTTCCTTACAAAGCCACCCAAGGCCCCGTCCCCTCCCATGCACACAAATCCCTGGAATAACTCCACTTACGCCATCATGATCACGCTGAAATCCAGCCAGTTCCAGGGATCCCTCAGGAAGGTGAACCCATCTATACAGAAACCTCTTGCAATGATTTTCACGAGTGATTCAAACGTATAAATCCCGGTGAATGTGTACCTGTCACGAGGAAACGCGAGAAAAAGGTGAATTACAAAGGCTTCAGTCTAAATAAAGGCTCCAAAACATAACGTGCTCATGCAAAAAAAAAAAAAAAAAAAAAAAAAAAGGAAAAAAAGGGAAAAAAGCACAGGGAGGAGCAGAGTCCTCAAAGGAACAAACTCAGCATTTTGGGAGGTTCTGACAAACAAAAGGTTTGGGGCTTAAACGCAGAAATTCATACTTACTCCACATTCTTTGACCATTCTGGCGGGTTACTAAAAGTCATGAATACACAGTTGGTCAAAATAGTGCACATAATGATCATGCTAAATACTGTGGGACAAAGTCAAGGAGCAAAGGGACACACGGTGACTCCACACCCCCTGAAAGCCCCCAAAGGTCACAGAGTGAAGGAAAATTCAGCCATTTCCAGGCTACTCTCTGTGGGCTGCTGAAATACTTCCAGCAGTCATGGGAAATAAGACTATTTATATTTTTATAAACTGTATTGCATACAACATCTATATCCTATGTGCACTGTATTGTAGACAATATTTATATAGTATATTTTCTAATACACTGCATTATATATACTATTTATATACTACATAACATATACACTGTATAACACATATGACTACATAAATAGCATTTTATGTCACCATTTGATGGAGTTGCTGTTTTAAATAAATTTAATATACTTTAAAAATTGCTTTAATATAAATCAATGTTACATTTTTTGCTATGTCTCAGCCACTCAATCCAGAGGCCTAAATGAAAATGTCCCCAAATTCCTCTATCCAGCAACATCAAAATATCTTCTCTGCTGCCACAGCCCATGGGAGAGCAGTGAAAATCTCAGGAATCCTTCCAAACACCTCTGCTCCCTCTGCGTGTTTGGGATCTGGGCAGCACAATCTCCAATTTAGAAGTCTGAGTGCATTTTAACTACTGAATTAGTAGCAGAGTGGTGAAATCCAGCTGTTTGGCCTCCAGAATTATTTCAGGAGACCCAAGAGCCTTCGGCAGCACCTCGGGCTCCTCCCTCAGCTGCATCCCAGCACATCCAGGGGAGGAAAGGCCTCGGGAAACAGCACAGAGCCAAGGAAAATATTCCCAAGCCAACTCTGGAAAGATGGAAAAGCTTTTCCTCCACCTGAGATACAGGAAGGGAAATAAAGAAGTCTCTAAACCATGTGGACGTTTTTCCATTTCAGAGCCACTTTCTAAAAATAAATAAATAAACAGGGTGAAGCAGCTCAGTCGATAAAATACATTCCTTTTCTCCTAATAACAGATCAGCATTACGAGCATCAGATGATGCTCCCAGAGCTCCCTGAGCCCTGCAATGGGACAGCTTGGAGGAGCTCTCCCATTAGGAGGAAGCTTCTGAGAAGCCAAAAGAGCAACAAATTAGCCAGGGTCTGACTGCAGACAAGGTGGCTGTGGCTCGTTCAACGGATAATAATTCCATTTCTTTCCATATAATATTTTCGTATTTATTTCATTATATTTTAATTCAATTTAACCATTTCAGTAGCTCTCAAAGCCTAGCTCTCCTTCACATGAAGCACAACCTCCAGTCACATCTGTTCCAAAACCCATCCACGTGTGTGCGCTGAGGGAAAATAAAGGAGAATTTCCCTTCAGTGGATGTGGCTGAAGAACTGCTTTTCATCCAGTAAAAACCCGGATTTTGTGCATGTCCTGAGGCCAACCCACACCTCCAGGCGCAGGACTGGCACTCATATTTGTGAACCCAGCAAAAGTAAGAGATTTTCAATGAATACACAAAGGCAGCGGTAACTCAGTAACAAAAAGGATATGAATGTATCAAAATTTTAATAGCTATTCTTCTAAACAGATTAAAAGGACTTAAAATGTACAAGGCAGGTGTGGCACTAAATCGGAAGAGTGTTTTCCCTCTGTTTAGTACTACAAAGGTCTGCAGAGAAAAAAAGAAAGAGAGAGAGTTAAAGCAGGAAAATTACAGCAGGAATTGTACAAAATAGACAAACAATGTCCAAGGGAAAAAACCCAGCATTTTCTGTGTTTTTTTTTAAATAATCTCCTTTCTGAAGCTCCCATTAGGGTCCAACACACCTGCACAGCACGGGTCCCAGCCACCAGGGCACCGTGGATAACTCCACTCCAAACATCCATTTCACCAGAGACCTCGGCCAGGGCAGAAGCCAAAGCCCCCACCCCAGCCCTCCTCCCTGCTCCCGGGATTCCTTCCCAAGGGACGGGAACCCAGGTCCGGAGCGCTCAGGACCAGCACGGAGGAGAGATGGGGCACGGCACAAACAACCCTCCCAATCCTTCCCAAGAGCCACAGCCCTGGGAAATGGGTTTGTAGAGGATTCCCAAAGCCCGGCAGCAGGCTCACACAGTCCTGTGCACCCGTGTGCACACTCAGATAAAATCTGCTGACTGAGAAGGGCCACGGGATGGGACAGACACTGCTGAGGGAGAAATGGACCTGCAAACAACTTTCACATGATGGCCTGGCAAATAGAAACAGAACTGTGAAAGATGTATTGTAGCAGGAGCCACGAGGGGTAATTTTAGATGATTGGCTTTAAGGCATCAGCAGCATGGTGTGGCAAAAGCTGACAGGCCAAGAAATGCTTATAATGTATTGGAATTAGGAAATAATTTGGCTTCTGATGGTGATGGTGTGAACTGTAACATCTGTGCAGTCTCACCCTTCTCCTGAGACTGAAAATGGAATAAAAGCCTTTAAAACACCCCTCAGGAGCCCCTGCTCTGGGTCACAGAAAGGGATTTTGTGACACTGCCTTCCCGAGGCACCAGGAGCATCACGGGCAAACTGGGTCTGTGGGCGCCCCACAGCAGCCCACCCAAAGCACCCACCACCCCAGCCGGGGGGGAAGAGCAGCCTGTGGGCACTGGGAAGCCGAAGGCCTCTCCCTGGCACCGTTTAGCCCATTTTTATCCCCTCCAGAGTGCAGCCGGCCGCGCTCCTGTCCCCAGCCCCCGGCTGGCGCAGCCCCGAGCTCGGAGCCCAACCCAAGGGAATCCACCAGGGCTCCCTGCCAGCACCGGCTTCCCCAGGAGACTCACTCCGAGGAAATTTGTCATTTCCATCCTCGTCAATGAAACAACGTATTTGAGCTCGTTTGGCTAAATTAGACCATTGAGCAGTAAATTATTTGCAAAGGAAATCAAAATCAGATTGTGGTTCAGCACGGAGAGAGGAAGGTTTGTTAGCAGAACCACTAATGCAACCCCACCAAAAGCACTTTAAAGACAGCCCTGGACAGCTCTTAAATTGCAGCATCAAGAATTAATGACCAGATCACCTTGGCATGGACAAACCTTCTAAAAGGCCTGAAGTCTCGCAAAATTGCCATTACAGAGTGCTCAGGGGACACCCAATTCTAGGAATCAGCTCTCCCCCTTCCCTGGCACCTTCCAGGACCCGCATCCCCTTCCTTTTAAAATCTCTTTTTGCTCTGGAGCAAGACGCTCATCCCACCAGGATTCTCACGGGCTGCTGCCGTGTCCCAGCTCAACAGAGGTCTCCCAATTCTCCCACACCAGCAATGAACCCCCAGCACGACTGCGGGGCAAGGTGAGCTGGAAAAAGACAGGAATTTCCCAAAGTTTCACTGTGTCTCCATTCCCCACGGGAAAACCCCCCAGGCAGGAGCCAGTGGCTCGTTCAGCCACAGCCAGAAGCCAGGAGGAAAGCCATCCCTCCCCTGGGGACACGGGAGCAGGAACCCAAAACCCAGAGCAGCCAAACCCGGCTGGGTGGGTGGAACAGCCCCACCCAGGGCTGGGAGCCCTTTGGCCCGGCACAGGGATCTCATGGAACTTCCCCATGGCAGCAGCTCCTTCACAAGGCCTGAGCCAGGAATTTGGCACTGCCTCCCGGAGTGCCGCAGAGTCCCAGGATCCCCCAAAACTGAGGGTGAAAAAGGGTGAAAAAGGCCTCCAAAAGTGCAACTTGTGAGAACCCAGAGCGCCGAGTGCCACGTCCAGTCCTTCCCTGGACAGCTCCAGGGATGGGAACTCCAAACCTCCCTGGGCAGCCCCTGCCGAGGCCTGACCACGCTGTCCATGGGGAAACCTGAGCTCTCATCCCACTGCCTACCAAACATGAACTCCACGCTCTCCCAGTCCCTCACCTGTTCTGTGACTGTACCTAAGGCAGTTCCTCATTCTCTCTCTGTGCTCTGCCCAGACTTCTCCTTTCAGACCACAAAACTTGTTGAATTATTCCTGCCTGTAAAGCCCATCGTCCCTGGGCCTTTCAGAACAACCCTCACACCTATGAGGTGCCATAATTCCATCTGCTCATCGATTAGGACTGTTCCAGCATCCACCGTTCCCCCGTGTGTCCCATAAAATCCCAAGGAAATCTCCACTCGCTCTCATCAATAGAAAGGAAAGCCCGAAAGCCAAGAAGTGTTTGGCAATTTAAACCCTCTCTTAGTTTTCTGTTCTGCTGCTGACATATTAAAACTCCATTTCAAAATGGCTGCAAGCTCTTAAAACATTTTCTGGATCTGGGCCAAGAACATCCTTAAGAGCTTTTAAGATGTGCTGAAGCAAAGCTCAAAGGAAGGGGATACCTGGAAAAAGGTATTTCACAGTCATTTTAAGGGAGGGCTGTGTCTGGCTGGACTTCCCAAAGCCTCCTTTTGTTGTCAGAGCTCCAAAAAAACTCCATCAGCTTTAGTTTCCATCAAGTGGTCAGGACCCACCAAAACCTTGGAAACAGGTTTCATAATAAGAAGGAAGGTCCCAAGATAAATTCTTGGGAAGAGTAAAGATAAATTCTCTAAATCAATCCTCAAAACGATGACCACGCTTGGGAGAGCAACAGAACCGACTGAGGGACGGCAAGAATCATTCCAGCTCCAGAAGATTTAAAACATTCCTGCTTCCTGCAGGTTTTCCACGGAGCAGTTCTGTAATGGCTGAGGAGTGAGGGGGAGTGGGCAGGAGATCTCAGAAGCAAACAGCTTTAGGAACAGCCTCGGAACAGATGGAGCACATTGCTGCAGCAGTGACACGCCGGCGGCCCTGGCGCTCGGTGTTTGAGCAGGGGAGAGCAACGATTCCCCGCTGACACCCGGAGCGAGGCCCCGGAGCTGCTGGAAATCCAGGTACAGGGAACTCGGGACCCTGCGGGCTGGAGTCACAGACACCACCGGCCCTGAGACTCACCCCAGGAGCCCCCCGAGCCCGGGCTGCGCCCCCAGCCCCGCTCAGTGCGACCCCACCTGCAGAGCTGCCTGCAGCCTGGAGAAGAGAAGCTTTGGGTGATCTAATTGTGGCCTTCCAGTGCCTGAAGGAGCTGCAGGGAAAGGCAGAGACACCTGGAGTGCCAGGACAAGGGGCAAAGGCCTCAAACTGCCAGAGGGCAGGGCTGGCTGGGATACTGGGAAGGAATTCCTCCCTGGGAGGGTGGCAGGCCCTGGCACAGGGTGCCCAGAGCAGCTGGGGCTGCCCCTGGATCCCTGGCAGTGCCCAAGGCCAGGCTGGACAGGGTTTGGGATAACCTGGGACAGTCAGAGGTGTCCCTGCCATGGCAGGGGTGGCACTGGGTGGGCTTTAAGGTCCCTTCCAATGCAAACCATTCCGGGATTGTCTTATACAAGAGACAATTTTTTAATCTAAATTCCATTTATTACACCTCCAGCACAGGAAGGATGTGGAGCTGCTGGAGAGAGTCCTGATTTTTAAGTTTTAATGACCTCACAACCTGCCTGTGCAAGGAAATCCACTCTGCCTCGGGGCCAGAAATAATTCTCCAGTCTTTCCCCTACCACGAGTGGGCTGCAGTTATTTAGGAGATGGGAGCAGAGATTCCACACCCGGCATTCCCTGATCCCAGCTCTGCACTGCTGCATCCACAGCACCTACAGCCACACACAGCCAACAGCTCCAGCACACTCTGCCTCCCCTCCAACACCTGGAGAGGGCTGGAGACACTGCCAGGGAATCCGATCTCCCTCCTTCACTCTTTCCCTTTCACACTCACTTTTCCTGCTCCTTTGAAGCCAGCTGGAGAGACAGAGTGGAAGATAAATCACCACTAAGCACTCACGACCTGGAAAAGGCAATGAGACTCTGGAAATAAGAATAAAAAGCTGATTTTTGAGATGGTTCCGACTCTTCCGTGTGTTTTGGTGACTTCACTGAAATGCAAACCCAGGAATGGTGTCGTGACCTTGCAGAGTCACCACAGGCACATTCCAGAGCCAGACGTGCCTCCTGCAGCTGGTCCCTCGCAGCCCTGCCGCTGTCCTGGGCCAAGGTGACACTGGGGACCCACGGGGCCCCTTTCCAAACCTGGCACGTGACCTGACAAAGCTGCAAGTCACTGCCCTGGCACAAAGGCTCCGGAGGGATCCTCAGGTGCTTCTCTGCCAGCCGTGGGTGACCTCGGGTGTCCCACCCCACCTCAGAGCTCTCCTGGATCCTCCTTTTTCCACCGAAATCCATCCGCCCAAACCGAGCTGCAGCCCCACAGAACATCCAGGGACCTTCTGCTGCCCCCAGCTTCGCACCTTCACCTCACTCTGCAGCACAGGGGAAGTTCCCGCCCGGGGAAACAGAAGGTGCTCGAGGAAAAGGGGCACAACCTGGCAAGCACCACGCTCAGAGGGCAAGAGCAGCGTGAGGAGACGTTCAGCAGGAGGGGTGGGCTGGGCCACAGAGGGATCAGAAGGAAAGAGAGGTGCAGAAGGTGGGAAAACATTCAAAATGGAAATCCTGATAAGGCTGTAGGAATGAAAGAGGAAGGCAGTCCTGATATCTTGTTCAATAAACACTGGAGGATTTAGGGCCATGAAGCTGCTCTGCTCCCACTGCTGGGCTGCTCACACAGGGGGTTTTCCTGAGTTTTGTCTGCACACGTGAACAAGGAAGTTCATGTACCTGCCTTTTGGATAAAATAATTGAAATATTTGGGGTTTCCATAATGAAAATGGGCAACTGTTGCTCCTGCCTTGTGCTTCAAGCCAGGAACTGGAAGGCCATTACAAGTTATAAAACATGAAAAAATCCTCTCTGGTCCTTACACAGAGACAAAAAGGAACTAAATCAGCTCCGAAAGCCACTACCTGTGAGCAGAGGGATTCCAGATTCCCCTCAGAGTAACGACTCCCAGAGACACCGAGGGGCTAGAACATGTCCCAGGCCTGGGAACAAGCTGAACTCAGTCCTGGAGGTCTTTTCCAACTCCAAGGATTCTGGAATTGCGTGACTCCCATTTTGCAAAGATGAAACCGAGCAGAGAAAAGAGCAGCACCTCGGACAAAACCACTGCTGGGCTACAGACCCAGGACTTGTGACCCCCTGTGCCTCATTCTGTTTCCAGGTCACACCGTTTCTCCTCTAAATATCAGTTTACAGGCGCTGGGAGGTTCAGCTGCTCTGTTAAAATGCAGTTTCAGTTTCCTTAGACAAACCAAGATCACCGTGTCCTCCTGCAGGGAAAAGCAACCAGCTGATTCGTCCCTGTGCACGCTGCAAAAGCAAAGACCTGTGATGCAAAGCTTTCTGGAGAGGGGGGAAAAAAAAAAAATCTTGGAAAACTTCCCATGATTCAAGCAGATTCGCAATTCCTGATGATTCAGAGAAGGGCCTTTTTTAATGGCCTTAAAAAAAAAATTCTTTGTGGAAAGTCACTGACTGTTGGAAGCAGCAAGGAGCACCCAAGGCACAAGAGGAAGGGAGCAGTGGATGTGGGCTGTGGGGAGAGCCAGGCCCTGGCTGGAGCACCTGTGAGGTCAGCAGGGCTGGAGGGGGTTGCCTCCCACCTTCCAGAACCTTCCCTGCAGCTCAGCCCGCCAAGGATTCCAGCAGGAACGCACGGCGCTCCCGGAGATGTGACAGATGCCTTCAGAGCGGGGAACGCAGCTCATTTCTCCCTCTAAAAAGGAGAGGTTTATTAATAGCCTTGTGTGGGGAGGCAAACACGGAGCCGGCTGCGGCAGGAGGGTAACGGGGTTCCCTGCGCCTCCCGCTCCTGCTGGAATGTCGGGAAGCGCCGAGCTCTGCCCGCTGCCCCTTCAGCACTGCCACCAACCCGAGCTGGAAAACACCCATCAGCCCACTCCTGGCACCTGACAGCCCCCCTTCAACGGCACGGGCACAAAGAGGCTCCCAAAGTCTCCCAGTGGGATCAGAGACATTTCCTGACACCTCTCTGCTGGGTGCCAGGGGACCCTGGGAGTTCTCTTGTGAGGGTGTTGAGGCCCTGGCACAGGGTGCCCAGAGCAGCTGGGGCTGCCCCTGGATCCCTGGCAGTGCCCAAGGCCAGGCTGGACAGGGCTTGGGACAACCTGGGACAGGGGAAGGTGTCTGTGCCCGTGGCCTTAGGATGCGCTTTAGGATCCCTCCCCACGCAATCCATCCTCTAATTCCAAGTCCTGGTCTCACCAGAACCAGACTAGTTTAATAAAGAGAAAATACTGAATAAATAAAAGGTATTCCTGAGGATCACTGGGCTGCCATCCTCCACAGCAGCTCGTGGTCCTGCATCTCCTGAAGGAGCACATCAGCCGGGCACCATGAGGAGACAGATCCCCAAATTTCCCTGCCCTGAGTCAGAAGCCAGCACTCTCCACACAAGAAACAAGCACTGGATGAATCAGTGTGAACGCAGCACAGAAGGGTCAGCCACACTCATCACTGCCCAGATCCAGCTGATTTGGTGTGAACTGGGCCCTGCCAGGCGCAGAGACCCCCCCGAGCACGGCACAAGCGCGTGTCCCAGCACAGAGCCAGCAGCACCGGTGTCCCCGGGCCCGGACTGCGCAGGCAGCCCGAGCTCTAGCAGCCACTCACAGCTCAAGCTGCAGCTCCCCAAGGCACAGCTGAGCCTCCCTTGCCTGGTGCCTGCCTCAGCTGCCTCTATTAGACTTGTACAAGGAAAGCAGTGAAATTAAACACTAAAGAACCCCGGTTTCAGCCTTCTAAAACAATCAGTGACCTCGCTCCTCACTCCATCACCAGTGGATCCCTCCCCTTCATCCCAGCAGAGTTCACCAGCTGCTCCCCTCACGACACCACTTCTCAAACACCTCAGCACCCACAAATGCCTCCTGCCACATCACCTGAGTTCCAGACAAATAAAAATTAACATGAAAGCGAGTTAATTAGTCTCTTTTTTTTGCCATGATTGTGCCCCAGTGCTTCATCACCATCACCTTCAGACTGAACCCCATGTAAGTGATGAGATACACACTGAAACCCTTACTGTTACCCCACAATTAAATTCTGCTTGTTGCCCTGGTGGTTAAAATTGGCACATTAGCACAACTTGAACTATTTTTCGTTTCCAGAGCTTGTTCTCCTTACTCCATCCTTAAAGACTGATCATATCATCTCGATTAAATCTCGCAGAAAAACATATAAGAAAGCAGAACAACCAAACCAGCCCCATCCAAGATTCCCTTCCTTTGCCTCCTGTTTAAACCATACCCAAACCTGCGATTTCCCAAGGCAAAAAGGCGCTTTAGCAACTCCTTTCTCGCAGACTCACTTTCTGGGTCATATAATAAGGGTCAAAGTCCTCCAGCGGCACAGCAACCAGCCCTTTAGGGATGTCCCCGTAGATGAAAGGCAAATTCTTCCCCGCCTCAAGGTCACTGTTTGGTTTTGGTTTGCTGTCTTCGTCGTCATCCCGGTGGCTGCTGTCCTGCTTGGAGCGCTGCTTCTTCTTCAGCTCCGCGATGTGTTTCTCGATGTTGGCCAGAGACTCCGGAGTGAAGGGTTTAAAACTCTCGGGGCCCGGTGGTGCCAGCAGCCGCGCTGCCATCTTTTCATCCTGCAGCAGCTTCTTTAGCGATGGTGCAGCCCGGGCAGCTCAGCTCTGCGGGAGCAAGCACAGGCGCGAGGTCAGAACTGCTCGGGGAGCCCCTGCTCCTCAAAGCCCCACCGGGACCGGCTGGTTCCGTGCCCAAAACGAGCTCCAGGCACGTGCACACCGACACAGCTGAACCCTTGCCACTGCCCCTTCCACGAGTTCTGAGCGCAAGCAAGGAGCAGCTTGTAGGATCTCCCTGCCCCACCCCAACTCCCCAGCACCAACTATTCCAGAAAAAACATTCTGGAAAGCAACTTCATCCTCAAAGCCACTATGTTCCTGCAAAAGCGGTTTGACTAGTCACTGCTCTCAGCCCAAAGGAGTTTTAGACAAAATTCCAAGGCAGCTCCAGCTGGACCAGGTGTTAATCCTGGCCCCTGATCCCAGGGTTGGGTACCAGCACATTCCTCACCCTGCTGGCAAGGTGCTGAGCAAAGCGCTCCCTGGTACACATAGGAGTAACTTGGGGCTGGGTTTACAACAGCACCAGCGCCAATGAGAGCTGAGCATTCCCAAAAAATGCTCCTTGGTGCCCTGTCAGGTGTTACTGCAGCTGTGAGAAGTTCCCTTAATGACTTCACCACGGAACAAGTGTCCAAGGAGAATCCCAAACGCTCGTTTACCAGGCTCACCCGCCTCACCTGCTCCGGAGCACACCACAGCTCTGCGATGGGAAATCAAATCTCACCCTTCCATTTTACAGACAGAGAATTGTATAAAGGAATTCCCCCCTGGGAGGGCGGGCAGGCCCTGGCACAGGGTGCCCCTGGATCCCTGGCAGTGCCCAGGCTCAGGGTGGACACCAGGGCTTGGAGCAGCCTGGGACAGTGGAAGGTGACCCTGCCATGGCAGGGGTGAGACTGGACAATCTCCAAGGTCCCTCCCAACCCAAACCATTCCATGATTCTATCAATTATCAGCGTTTCTATTAATCTGAGGCCATAAAAATGAAATAATCTAAAAATACCTCCATCAAGCACAACAGTAATTTCTGAAAGTTCAACTTCTCTGATTATTTTGGGTTAGACACAGGGCACTGTCGCACCACAAACCACAAAAGCAGAGGGAGAGGTGCAGGGCACAGGTGAGGACAAGCTCCCAGAGCTTCCCCCGGCAGGGTTTGCCCATCCCTGCACCCAGCGCCACGAGCAGCAGCGCTGTGAGAAGTTCTTTCCCCCAGTGCAGCCGCCCACCAACGCTCTGCAGCTCTGCTCCTCGTGCCAGCTCTCGCTCCAGCAGCAGCAGCAGGACGTTGCATTTCTGAGCTGCTGCTCCCACCCCGGGAGGAGGCCAGGGGAGGAGAGGGATGACAGAAACCCTGCACTGATGCAACAGCACTGCAGTGCTGCAGGCTGGAAGGGAACCCAGCCCCAGCACGCTGCTCGGGGAGGGACCCAAACACCACATCCAAGAGGAAAAGCACAAACCCCGTGAGGAAACGGCACAGAAGGAATCCCAAAGCTACCTGGGACAAGGTCCCTCCAGCAAGGAAAAAAGATAACCAGTAAGGTCGGGTATTTTAAGGTGACAGGAACACAGCATCCAAATAAATATTAAAGATCTGGAGAAAAGAATGACTTTCAGGTTCCTTGGAAACCACGACACGGGGCTGAATTGTTAAAATTCAGCTATTTCAGCACGAGGCCAAGCACCCTCAGCCTGCCCAGGCCTTGAGGACCGTGCTGCACTCAGGTGTGAGAATAAACAGCCAATAAATAACTGAGCCCTTGGTCAGAACACCTGGGGATCCCAGCCCTCAACACAGCACCCCCAAAGCTGGGACAGCCAGTGCCAAGCGTTCTGAGGGATCTCAGGATATCCCTTGCAACCCCTCAAACCCCCCACGCACAGAAACCCGAAGCTGCACCACACACGCAGGGCTTAAACGCTGGTTCCAGCTCAGGTTTTATTCGGAGATCCAAAAAAACCTGGAGTACAGATCTCCCTCCTTATGTAATTCCAGAGCGCAGCAGGGCCAGGATTCTCTTCCTACAAACCTGACTGGGTATTTCTGGAGTAATGATAGTAAAGACTCAAAAGAGACGGCAAGAAGGGGAGACAAGAGCCAGTATCTTGGTCACATTATCTCTGAGACATCACCAAATGGCCTGCTGATATTAAGGAAAATTAATTTATTCTATTCTTGCAGCATTTGCATGCATTTAATTACCAAATTTCCCACATACTGTGAAACTATAGAGCAGCATTGGGGATGTGGTCTAATTGAATGGCACAGATAAATATGTAAGGCCTGAATTTAGAAACCAAAGTAGCTCAGGGACACAGCATAAAAAAGGGAAAAAAACGAAGGCATGAAGGAATTTGTGCAAAATTACACAACCCACAACTGGAGGCACCAACTCAGCTGACTGTTCACTTCAAGGAAAAAACACAACCAAGCCCAACAAACCACCAGCATTCCCCCAGCCTGCTTCACAGCTGCACGGGGCAGCAGTTCCTCCACCTTCTGGCATTTTGGAATCACCTCCTGGGCTGTTTCTTGTGTGCTGTCAACACGTAACAGTGACCTGAGGTCTCACTCCCTGGGATGTTCTCACCTGCCCTGAATTCACTTGTTTTCCCAATAAATTATCCCCCATTAAGGTAATGGCAAAGATGTGTGGCTCCACCTCATCTTCATCACGGGAGAACTTCCACAGCTGGTCTGGTGTGGCACTGCCCTGCCTGGCAAAGCTTCTGAGAGCTAAAAACCCCACAAATGTTATTTTCCAGCCAGGAATGGTCCTGCTAGGATTGACATGGACACACACTAGGATTTACTTCAGCTCTTCCCACATCAGGCTTTTCAATCTGTAACAAGAGAAACGCTCTGAAAATCATGCCCCAGGCTCGGTGTCCAGGTGAGCTAGGGAAGAGCATGTGTGGGTTATCCATGGAAAACTGCACTGGAACAACACCACGCTGCCAGGACCAGCAGGGACAGAGCCTCAGCCTCCAGCTGAGCTGCAGGAGAGGGAGACTGGGGTCGGGATCCACGGACACCTGCACTGGGAATGACACTGCACTGCTGCTCCCAGCCTCCGCCGGGAATTCATCCTGGCAGCTTGGATTTGGGTGCACACAACTCACACATGGTTCAAAAGCCACAGATTTTCCACCAGAAACTGCTGCACCGAGGTGCCCAGTTGCTAAGACTTAATTATTTTTTCTAAACGTTCCCAGCAGTCCATTTACTGGTACATTATGAAATATTCCAATAAATTATTCAAGCTGATCGTCAAAATAAATTAAAAAACACTTTTGAGGCAATTTCCGTGCTTTAATACACTTCTTCCTTTATTAATTACCAAGAGTCAGCCATTCACAGTGTGCCTTTGAGAGAGAGGGAGACTTTCTGTGTGAATTTTTATGTAACCCACGTGGACACACGTGTCTCTTGATTCCAACATGAGGACTGAGGCAGGAAGGAAAACATGGCACAGATGAACAGCACCCCAAAATCCTGCTGCAGGAGAGCCTCAAAAGCTTCCAGCAAACCCCAAATATCCATCCCTGGGGAAATCCAGGGCTGGAATCCCCAGCTGCAGTGAATCCCGTGTCCAGAGCAGGCCAATGTTCTCAATGACAAGGGTCAGCGCTGAGGAGCAGCGAAGGAGGGACCTCTCCTTCAGGAAAGCTCTCATGGCACGTTTGATGCTGGAAGGTGGAAGAAAAAGGAAATCTTCCCACTCCCAAGCAGCATTTATTGCTTGGTGCTGGGTGTTTCCCCACCCTCTGCAGAACCTTGTGGAAGTTCCCAGGTGACTTGGGACAGGGCAGGGAAGTGCTCATGGTCTTGAAATGGCCCTGCAAACCTGGACTTGGACAGACACACCTCTGAAGGTAAAAAAAATGAACAGAGATGTACGGAGGAAAGAGAAGAAGCAACCAACAGCAACATAAAAATATTAGAATCATGGAATGTTTGAATGGTTTGGGTTTGAAGGGACCTGAAAGCTCATTCTGTTCCACCTTCTGCCATCCCACGTTGCTCCAAGCCCTGTCCAGCCTGGCCTTGAAGATTTGGCCATACAGAAAACATTATTATTTAACAACATTTTAACGAAGACCGACTAAAGACCGATTCCTGCAGGGTCCTTGCTCCCTCCCAGTAGCTGTGTGGCTTCAGTAACATCCCTCAGTAAGTTACAACAATCAGAACTAGTTAATCCCAGTTAATTAATTAATCTCCAGTTCCCTACTCAAGGCTGACTCCTGTTTATCTCCAAACTCACAAAGAACTTGGAAGTTCACAAACTAAGCAACCTCAAGTGCTTCAAGTTCCCCCTTTTAAATTCCAACTTCTGAACAAAGAACTGTTCAAAATAGCTTTTGTGCAAGAGTCCAGCCACTAACCCAAATTTCATTCCTTGTTTGGTTCGTTCAGCCCATCCATGACCCATGAAACAGGAGTCAGGGAATGATTACTTTACACCGTAATTTGGGGGGAATTAATTTCTCGTTGTGGAGCACTCAGATGCTTTGAGTACAGAGGGGACAAATATGAAAGGGGGGAGAATAAACAACCCCCTTTTAACCTCTGTTAAACATTTCTGACACGTGCTGGAACACAACCCAGGTTCCCCTGTGGAGTGACACTTTTCTTCCCCCCCAATTCCCCCCTGAGCATCTGATAGACAAACACCTCCCTCCACTGTTGTCAGGTAATCCTGGTTATCTCACATCTCCATCCTGCAACTGATGTCACCCAACAGCCAAGAAAAAGTTCCTCTCCCAGGGAAACAGCCCTGGAATGGCCACAATTGTCATCCAGCCTCATTTTCCCACCCGGGTGACAGAGGTCTCACACTGAGGAGCAGCTGAGGAGGCTCAGCCCGGAGAAAATCCCCCCTGAGACTTTCTCACTCCCCTCAGCTCATTGCTCCCTTTCCAGCAAGGAAGGGTTTGTTCCCACAACTTTGAGACCACCTGTACAGTTATTTCTATTTCTTTAATGCACTTTCATACACAACCTGGACAACTCAGCAGTGTCATGCAGCATTCAACAAACAATTCCTCCCCAAATCACCTCTCAGGACACTTCATTATGAACTCCTCACACCTTCCAGCTGGGGCAGAAGTACCAGCAGCATGGAATGGGACTTTTAGAGGGTAGCCAGACCTCTGGATTTTGGAATGGCTCTGTTCAGAAGGAGCAAAGTCCCAGGCCCCTGGGCTGCTCCTTCTCCTCCAGAACTCCCATCTGCTGGAATGCTCCAGCAGGCAGGAGTAACAGTCACAGGGCAAGGCCGAGGGAAGGCAGGAGTTGCTCTGAACTTGGAACAGCATTTCAAGACAGAATCCCAGAATCACCGAGGTTGGAAAAGCCCTCCAAGTTCATCGAGTCCAACCTGTGACCAGTCCCCACCCCGTCACCCTGCCCAGAGCACTGAGTGCCACGTCCAGTCATTCTCTGGACGCCTCCAGGACTCCATCAGCCTCTGCACAGCCCCTTCCACTGCCTGACCACTCTTTCTGTGAAGAAACCCCTCATGAAAAGGAGACTTTTGCCTGAGGCAAAAGAATATTCGAGGTGTTAAAAGCCAGACTGGAACCTGAGCTAATGTCAGGGAGGTTTTGTAACACACTCCTGCAGCAGGAAGCCACTTCTTCCCTGCACAGAAATAGGATAATGAGGCACAAGAGGGACAAGCAATTCCTGAACCCCAGCAGATGCCAGCCAAGGGTCCCACGATGACCAGCTCCCCAGCACACGCGTTTCCTCTCTGGGGCTCCTGAAGTCGCTCCCCCTGCGCTCCTTCCCAACTCGTTTTGTTGCTTTAGTGCTCCTGCTCGAACCCAGCCCCTCGCCCTGAACTCAACAATCAATTATCGATCCCAGCGGATCAGTCAATGTCGGTGGAGCTGCAGCCGCGCCGGGGGAAGGAGGTCGATACTGGAGAGCCACCGTGTGACAGCAGGAGCCCACGGAGCCACACGGCCAGCTCCACTCAGCCCTGGAAAACAGCAACTCCCCAGCGAGATGGAAACCCAGACCAGGTCATCTCAACAAAAACACACTCGGGCAGCCCCACCGCCGAGCACAGACACGGCAACCAACGGCAGGAAGATGATACCGAGATCTGTGTTGTGAAGCTACCTCATTTCCATTCAATGCTGACTTAGTTTCTGCTTTATTTAACAGAATGAAGGCACGGCCATGCTCCATTTCCTGAGGCACGTGATCGCTCGCCCTCCTGCCTTTGGAAACCTCCTCCCACCAAACAGCCACAGGATCAGACTTGTTCCCCTGAGCAGTACAGGATCTGTACCATGATCTACATCTAAGCCATACATACGAGCTTATATAACTTTAAATGATCTGTGATGGGTCCAGGTCCTCCACCCTGGGTGAACAATGCTGCAGAAGCACCCAAACGCGTTAAAATGATCAAAAACCCCCTCGGTCACGTTGTTAGTTTTAAATAAAACACCAAAGTGAAGAACAGGGACTTTCTAAACACACAAAGGATGGAAAACCCCAGCACCGGAGCTGCGGGAGGCCTTAGGATGGACCCATCAGGGAAAGGTCCCAGCGGAGCGCAGGGGCTTGTTACTCCTAAAGGCACCAACTCCCCAAGCCTAGGGCTGGCCAGAGACCCCAAACAGCTCCACCAACTTTATGTGACAGCACCTGTCCCTGAAGAACAGCGGTGATGGGCCCAAGGGGACAGTAATGGGCACAGGGAGGGTCCCATGGGCCCCTCCAGCCTCATCTGCACCTTCTGCCCCAGGGCACTCGCTGGAGGAACCCACCCCAGAGCTCCCCAGAACCTCCATCACCCACACGGGAAAACCAGGACCATTCCCAGGCCCCATCCCTCCAAAGCAGGGCTGCCCAGGAGAACCACCACGGTCCCGCTTTCCTCCCTTTCGGCCGCTAAAGGCAGCGGCAGGAGGGGACAGGGACCCCGCGCTCCTCGCGATTAAAGCTCCCCGGTGTGACAAGAGGACGTCCCGGTCACGGCCGCCGGTGCAGCGCTGCAGTGTGCCAGGGTTCCCCAGCCACGGCCGGCACAAACACAACCGGAGCCGCCGAACGCGCCCCACCTGCGCGGCCCCTCGGGGGGCTCCGGCTGCGGCACGGCACGGCGGGGACAGAGCGATCCTCCCGCACCGGGATCACCCCCCGAAATTCAGCTCGGGGCCCGAGGGTGCGGATCCAGCCGCTGCCCCTCGCACACCCTGCCCTGCCCGGACTTTCCCGACTTCAGCCCGGATCATCCGCAGCCGTGGAGCATCTCCCGGCGTCCCCACCCCCACATCAGCCGGGCATCGGTTTGCACCAGAACGCAGGGGGAGGGGAGGAAGACACCCAGATTTTTTAATAGAAAAACCTCGTGAATGTGCAATTCCCTCCCAGCAGGAAGGGAAAAAAATAATATAAACCAAATCTGCCCTCACCATCCCCCCCAAAAATCTGTGGCGGAAGGAAAAGAGGGAAGAAAGAGCCACAACCGCGATGCTGACCCAACATCTGGGACAGCTGGAACACCAAGGCTGCCCCAAGCATCCCCCTGCCCGCCTCCCCCCTCAAAAAAACCCCCTGTCCTCCAAGATCCCCCTCCCCGGGCAGGGGAAGCTCTGCATGCCGAGCGGGGAGCGCCGGAGGGACGAGGGGGAAGGGACACCCAGGAGAACTCGGGCTCTCCCTTCCTCCTGCACCGCAAAGAGCACGGCCCCGAATTTGGGGCGTGGGAGGAGGGTCCCGTGCGCCCCGCAGGTTGTGGGGTGGAGGAGGGATGCAGGCACGGATGCAGGGAGGGATGCAGGAACGCACGAAAGGATGGGGGCACAAACGGGGCTCCGGGTCGACGGTGGGCGCAGAGCGCTGTTGCCCCTTCGCATACCGAGCCCGCCGGCCGGGGATGCCGATCCCGGGCCCGGCACCGTCCCCCACCGCTCCCCGCAGGGCCGGGGGCCTCGGGCTGCGGCGGACGGACCCTCCCCGGCCCGGGCAGCGGCTGCCGGAGCCCCGCGGGCAGCGCCGAGCGGGCACAGCACCGGCCCCCGACCCCCTGCCCCGGCTGCGAGGACACCGGGCATCCACCGAGCGGGTACCCGAGAAGGGGCAAGGCACCGGGACCTTCCTCACGCGGCGGCTTTGGGGCCGGGGGCTCCGCAGGCCTCCCCCCGCACCGCCCCCGAGCCGTCCCCGGGGCCGCTCCGGGCCGCGCTCTGCGGCAGAGCCCCCGGGGGAGGTGCGCCACGGGCTCCGGGGGGGGACGCGCCCGGCAGAGCGGCGAGCGAGGGGAGGCGCGGGCGCGGCCCCGGGGGTCTCGGCCGCTGCGACTCACCGTGTCGGGCGGGCTCAGCGCGGCCCCGGCGCGGCGCTGCCGGACTGCGGCGCGGGGGGAGCTGCGGGAGGGACTGCGGGTGTCGCCATCTTGGTGCGCTCGCGGCGCTGCCCCCCCGCGGCCCGGCCCCCGCCCGCCCCCAGCGCGCCGCACGGGGGCGCTGCCGAGGCACCGGGAGCGGCAGCGCGGGGCTGGACGTGGTCACCGTCACCATCATCATCATCATCACCGGCACCGGGGCTGTGTCCATCACCATCACCATCACCGGCACCGGGGCTGTGTCCATCACCATCATCATCATCATAACCAGCGGCACCGGGGCTGTGTCCATCACCATCATCATCATCATCACCGGCACCGGGGCTGTGTCCATCACCATCATCATCATCATCACCGGCACCGGGGCTGTGTCCATCATCATCATCACCGGCACCGGGGCTGTGTCCATCATCATCATCACCGGCACCGGGGCTGTGTCCATCACCATCATCATCATCATCACCGGCACCGGGGCTGTGTCCATCATCATCATCACCGGCACGGGGGCTGTGTCCATCACCATCATCATCATCATCACCGGCACCGGGGCTGTGTCCATCACCATCATCATCATCACCGGCACCGGGGCTGTGTCCATCACCATCATCATCATCATAACCAGCGGCACCGGGGCTGTGTCCATCACCATCATCATAACCAGCGGCACCGGGGCTGTGTCCATCACCATCATCATCATCATCACCGGCACCGGGGCTGTGTCCGTCACCATCATCATCATCATAACCACCGGCACCGGGGCTGTGTCCATCACCATCACCATCACCGGCACCGGGTCTGTGTCCATCATCATCATCATCATCATCACCGGGGCTGTGTCCATCACCATCATCATCATCACCGGCACCGGGGCTGTGTCCATCATCATCATCATCATCACCATCCCTGTGAGTTTCAGGAGCAGCCCCAGATCCCACCTGGGGCACGCAGGACTGCTGGAAGCAGGAGCAGCTCAAGCACAGCCTGGCCTAGGGGCTCTGGCCGGGTTTGTGTGAGGGACCCCTGAGGCAGCAGCTGGAATAAAGAGCTGAACACCCAAGGGGGGGGTAGGGATAAGAAACCACAAAAAAATTCCTGATGGACCTCACTCATCCCACCAGAGCCCAGAACAATCCCAGGGGAACACAAAGCCCTGCTCAAGGCAGTGACACTTCCACAGGCTGTCCCTGCACCCTTTGATGGGCATCAGGACCATCCAGCCCACCTTCCTACTCGAGGTGAAAGGGAATCCCTGCAAAATGCACATGTTCAGAGGCTGTGTTTTGATTCTTCCCACCTGAGAAACATGAACATAGAATATCCTTCCCCACATACCAGCAAGAAAGTTATTCCTGGATGTTTACAAAACATGGGATCTCCTCAGCAGTGAGAAACCAAGCATCCCTGGGCCAGACACTAAAATATTTAAGTATTTAGATATATTGAAGTATATTTATGTTAGAATCACGGAATGGCTTGGGTTGAGAGGCACCTTAAAGCCCATCCAGTGCCACCCCTGCCGTGGCACGGACACCTTTCACCATCCCAGGCTGCTCCAAGCCCTGTCCAACCTGGCCTTGGGCACTGCCAGGGATCCAGGGGCAGCCACAGCTGCTCTGGGCACCCTGTGCCAGGGCCTCACACTCTCCGAGTATTAAAATTAAATTTAAAGTAACATAATACTGAAATAGTAAAGTATTTGAAGTCTTTATTTGCCTGGTAAAGCAGAGGAATGTTACAACTCCAGTTATTAACTTGTTTTTTTTCCTCACCTGTAATTTCTGTAAGGTTTAATTTGCTTTATTGCCACCAGAGGGAGGAGGAGACACACCGGAGGTGTTCAAGGGAAAAACAAAACCCCAGCGTACCCCTCAGCAGAACTGTTCCAAAGTCATCAGGGACCACTCATCCCAAGGTCATTAGGGACCTTGGATCCTGCTGTCACCTGTTAATGGCCAAGCCACCAAATCCTTTGGAAAACTGTCAACTGAAAAGTTGACAAAGTCCTCCAGAATGCGTTTGTGGAGTGGTCAGTGTTGATAAATAAAAACCCAAACTCCACACGCTGCACACAGAACTAATGGATCAGAAGTTGTTTTGTCTCTGTCCATGATTCCCATCAGCCTGGAAGATCGCTGGGAGCTCGCTCTCGCCCACCAAAGGATTTAAGGTCTCCTTGAACTGCAAAGACTTAAAACTGCTGTGCAGAGGGAGCAGAGAGCTGCTGGGCAAACCCAGGGCTGGAAAATCAACTCCCTTACAACTCCTTGAACTGAAACATTGATCAAACCCTGACGAAATCCCTGCAGAGGTGCAGAGCTCAGCTGAGCTCCCGAGGGCAGCACAGGCTGCTGGCAGAGACGCGACTGCACCCGGAACCGGAGGAGGGCATTGGAGATCTTTGCCTGGGGTTACACACGAAGTTGCGCTGCCCAGCTTGTTCTGGCTTGGAACGAGCGGGCAGCTCCTCCCCTGGACTCTGGTCACCGCTTGGCTGCACCTGCAGCGTTCAGTCCTCGCCTGTGACCAGACTGAGCAAGCAGCCGGAGAAAAGCGGCCACCAGAGCAACCCAAGCAGCTGAAAATGCTCTGAGAGGACACGGCGAGTACAGGAATGCGGCTGTGACCGAGGACCTGGAGTGCTGACACCCAGGAGAGGCAGCTCTGCTCTGCGTGGATCCTTGGCCCATGCCGAAAATGCCCGAGGTCGGTGCCAGCGTCCTCCTGCTCCGCGCTTGCCTGGCGCTGCTGGCCTCGCCCATCTACCTGCTGTCCTTCCTGGGCATCTGGGAGCCCTTCTGCAGGAAGGTCTTTTTCCCTTTCATCTTGGACAAGATCTGCGTAGTTCACGACAAGAAATCAAAGAAGCACAAGCAGGAGCTATTCCGTAATCTGCCTGACTTCAGGGGCCCCTCCGGGGCGCTGAGGCTGCTGGAGATCGGCACCGGCAGCGGCTCCAACTTCCAGTTCTACCCACCGGGCTGCAAAGTCACCTGCACTGAC
This sequence comes from Hirundo rustica, assembly GCF_015227805.2. Taxonomy (NCBI): domain Eukaryota; kingdom Metazoa; phylum Chordata; class Aves; order Passeriformes; family Hirundinidae; genus Hirundo; species Hirundo rustica. The sequence continues at coordinate 125,491 of NC_053479.1, forward strand.
ATCAACCCCAACTTCCAGGAGGGCCTGGCCAAGAACATGAAGAAGAACCAGCACCTGCAGTACGAGGGGTTCCTGGTGGCGGCGGGAGAAGACCTGGGCCAGGTGCCCAGCGGCTCGGTGGATGCCGTGGTTTGCACCCTGGTGCTGTGCTCCGTGCACAGCGTCAGCAGCACCCTCAGGGAAGTGCTGCGGGTGCTGCGGCCGGTGAGTACCTGCAAAAAACCCCTCTGGTATTACCTTTAACATCTGCTCTAGAGGTACCTGCCACGAGGAAAGGGGGGGGGAAAAAAAACCCAAAAAAATCCCAAGTGAAAAACAGTTGGTTTGAGCTTAAAACCCAGACCGAAAGAAAAAAAAAGTCCCCCAAAAAGTGAAAAAGAGTTGGTTTGAGCTTAAAACCCAGACCCAGGCTGGTTCCTACAACACTCGGTATGGTTGAGTGCTGCAAAGGGTACTGGGCACACAGGATTAGACTTAGAATCCTAAGAGCAACGTTCTGCTGACTGAAAGCGCTCACCAAGTTAGCAGCAATCCCAGCCCATCATTTAAATCAGAATGTCCCTCCCCACTCACCTGATTTTCCTCAGGTGGGAAGCTCTGATTAAGGCATAAAGGCACGTTTTAAATTAACTGCTTCAGCCTCTGTGAAGTGGAGCTGCTCTGCCTGTAGGATCAGAGGAGTCTAATTAAACACCTTATTTCCTTGGAGTTACTAATGAGCTGCAGATTCAAACCAGCTGGTTTGCTGGGGTATTTTTAAAACAGAATCTCAGCTTTTAAAGTGAAATTTTCATAGAACCATAGAACGGTGTGGGTTGAGAGGGTCCTTAAAGCCCATCCAGTGCCACCCCTGCCATGGCAGGGACACCTTCCCCTGTTCCAGGCTGCTCCAAACCCTGTCCAGCCTGGCCCTGGGCACTGCCAGGGATCCAGGGTTCTCCAGGCACCCTGTGCCAGGGCCTCCCCACCCTCACAGGGAGGAATTCCTTCCCAATATCTCACCTAACCCTGCTCTCTGTGAAAAACTGACAGGTTGGAGCAGGATTTACACATTCATCTTAGCTTCCTTTGGGAAAAAAAAAACCCAGTCATGTTAGCAACTGATTGAAACAAAACCACAACAAACTACAAACTATTGCTGGAATAAAAGAAGGATCAAATAAGTCAGTCCTTTGTGCTTTTTGAATGGGCATTTTGAATCTCTGGACGTTTCCTTCTCTCACTAATTCCAACTAACAGAGGGAAGGGAAAAAGGAAAGAAAGCAGGGCAAAGGGAAGGGAGGGGGTGGTGGTGGGAACCACTTGGCATGACCCCCCACACTGTAAGAAAACTCTGTGTTCCCAGGGAGGAGCTTTCTATTTCTTGGAGCACGTGGCCGCTGAGCATTCCAGCTGGAGGTATTTTTGGCAGCAGGTCTGTTACCCGACTTGGAAACTCGTCTTTGCTGGATGCTGCCTCACGAGAGAGCTGTGGAAGAATCTGGAAGAGGCCAAGTTCTCAGAGCTGAAGATTCAGCACATCAGCGTGGCGATGCCCTGGATGCCCATTGAGCCGCACATCGTGGGGTATGGGGTGAAGTAAACCCTGTCCTGCCCCTGTCCCCCAAAATTCCTCATGGTGACCAGCACACCCTGCACGGCACAGGCTCCTCCACAAGTGCCCGAATCAGTAACACAGGGAAGGGCTTAAATCAGAAACCAAACTGTCAGGTGAGAAGAGAGGGTCAGTTTTCTGGTGTTTCTGAATCACACAATCAACAAAGTTGGAAAAGTCCTTTAGGATCACAGTCCAGCAGTTAACTCAGCACCATGTTCACCACTAAACCATGTCCCCAAGTGCCACATGCACCTGTTTTTTGAACTCTTCCAGGGATGGTGACTCCACCACTGCCCTGGGCAGCCTGTGCCAGGGCCTGACAGCCCTTTCTGTGAAGAAATCTTTCCTTCTATCTAATTAAACATCCCCCGATATAACTTGAGGCTGTTTTCCTCCTGAAGCCCTGGCCTTGCCTGGGCTGACCCTGCCTTGCTAGAGCCCAGTGCAGCCAGGGAGGATCCCAGGACAACAAAAAACAGCCTGGGAAGCAGAAAATAAACGTATTAATGGTAGGGGACAGCTGTGTGTGCCTGGTTAACTTTGGGACGGGGCTCCTTCAGGTGCTGCCCAGCTGGCATGTCACTGTTGGACCTGCTGCCCCCTCCCCACGCTCCCTCGTGGCTGTTCCACCCAATGGAACCTAAACCCCCAAACCCGACCCATGGCCCAGGTGAGGGTGGGACCCCTCATCCTCTGCCCAGGTGAGGGTGAGCCCCCCGACCCTCTGCCCAGGTGAGGGTGGGACCCCCGACCCTCCACCCAAGTGAGGTTGAGCCCCCCGACCCTCTGCCCAGCGGAGGCCGAACCCGCGGACCCTTCGCCCGGCTGAGGGCTCCGTGGTCGGTGAGGCCAGGCCGGCGCCTCTCGCCCCTCACCGGCTCCTCCGTCGGTCCGCGCTCCCGCCCCAACGGCCCGGGCCCGGCGCGGCCGTTCCCCGGCTCCCCTCAGGCCCCGCAGCCATCTTGGGCCCTCGCCGGCGATGCGGCGGGCGCTGCCCGCGCTGCCGCTGCTGCTGCTGCTCGCGGGGCCCCTGCCCGCCGGGGCGGCCCCCACGGACCCCGGGGACGGTACCGCGACCCAGCGGGGCCGGGCCGGGGCGGAGGGGTCGGGGAAGGGGGCTGCGAGCGGGGAAGAGCCTGAGCGGAGCGGGGCGGGGCGGAATAACCTCGGGTACACAGAGATCTGGTGAATTCGTACAGCGGCGCTTAACCGCAAACCTATACACAAGAAGTACCCCTCGGTCAGATAAATACGCCGTGTTTCACGAAAGTCCCGGGATCTCCAGACGCCGGGATCTGTGAGGCAGCGAGTTCTGCAGTACAGGATTCGTAGAGTGGTTTTGGCTGGGACGGGGGGACCTTAAAGCCCGTCCTGTCCCATCCCACCCCTGCCATGGCAGGGACACCTCTGACTGTCCCACGTTATCCCAAACCCTGCCCAGCCTGGCCTTGGGCACTGCCAGGGATCCAGGGGCAGCCCCAGCTGCTCTGGGCACCCTGTGCCAGGGCCTGCCACCCTCCCAGGGAGGAATTCCTTCCCAGTATCCCATCCAGCCCTGCCCTCTGGCAGTTTGAGGTCCATTTAAATGGCCCCTCTCCATCTTCCCTGCGGCTCCTTCAGGCCCAGTTAAGGCCACAGTTAAATCAACCCGAAGCTTTTTTCCTCCAAGCTGAACAATCCCAATTCTCTCAGCCTTTTCTCACAGCAGATCTGCTCCCTCCCTCTAAACAACTCAGTGGCCTCGTCTCCAGCAGGTCCATGTCCTTCCTGTGCTGTGGTGATGCTGGAGATTTAAAAATTAAAACCTAAAGCAACTTTAAAAAAACAAACAAAACAAAAAACCACCACCAGCAGCAACAAAAAAGACCTACCAGAACCCCCAAACACCCAACCAAACAAAAACCCTCGAGACAACAGAAAAAAAAAAAAAGACCAATAACCCCGTGACGCCCGCAAACGCTGTCCCAACAGCTGAGTTTTGCCCTCCAGGTGCTCCAAGGAGCCCCTTGTATTTTGCAGAGTGTCAGCAGCAGCTGCCGCTGGCCCGGAGCGTCGCGTCCTGGATCGTGGGGGGCCACGATGCCCCGGAGGGCGCGTGGCCGTGGGTGGTGAGCCTGCAGGTGCTGCGCGGCGGCGTGCGCTTCGTGCACCTGTGCGGCGGCGTCCTGCTGGGCCGGAGAGCCGTGCTGACCGCCGGGCACTGCGTGGACGGCAGGACGTACGTACCGGGGCTCGCCGGAGCCGGGGCTGACCGGTGCTGGGGCTGACCTGGGGCTGACCAGTGCTGGAACTGACCACTGCTGGGGCTGACTGGTACCGGGGCTCGCCGGAGCCAGGGCTGAACGGTGCTGGGGCTGACCAGAACCAGGGCTGAACGGTGCTGGGACTGACCGGTGCTGGGGCTGAACGGAGCTGGGGCTGAACTGGAGCTGACCAGTGCCGGGACTGACCACTGCCGGGGCTGACCAGCGCTGGGACTGACCCCTGGACACAGTGGCTGAACCCCCTGGGCAGGGGGAAGGAGGCCAAAGATTACAAACACTCCAATTCATTAGTTTTAACATTTCCTTTTTTCTTGTTGATCAGAACCAACAATTTGGCTTTTTTCTTTTTTTTTATAATGTATTAATAGCTTCTCAGAACAGAATTTAACCGCACTTACAGCAACTTTGGGGCATTTCAGCTCCCAGCACTGGTCTCTTTTCCAGCCTTTACCACAGTTGCACAATGTGCATCAGTCAACATCGACTGTGTTGACTCAGCCATGACCTGGGGGAAAGTGAACTGTAAAATCTTTGGAATTTCATCCTTTATCAGGACTTTGTTACATCAGCTCCTTGTTTGCATTTAACAAACATTTATTTGCAGTATAATGCCTCTTTAAATTACCATTCTATTTTTTAATCTCAATTTTGGAGGTTAATTTTAATTTTATAGCTCATCCCAGGCCAATTCAAAACTCACTTAATAATTTTTTTTTTCAACATACTTGACTAGAAATTAGATCTGAATTACTCTACCCTCATTTCTAAATTTAATATTAACTTGATAGTCATTATTTTACTTCTAGATAATGGATTTCCTGGGTCTAGGTACAAGCAGAGTCTTTATAAGTATTGGGATGAGCCTCCTTCCTTTATCCAAAATAAAATCATGTTTTCAGCTTTTTCAGACTAATATGTCCTGGTGGCCTCTGCTGAGATGGGGTGGGAGGCAAAATCTGGGTGTCATCTTAAATCCTTAATCTGAATTTTCTTTAACAGCCATAACCACCAGCAGGCAAAGGGAGCGTTCACATGGGCAGAATGGTAATGAGTAACTCTGCTCCAGGAAATATTTACTATGGGAATTTCAATGTGTATTCCTAAAGGTGCATAAGCAAAAGAGGACAGGGACAGATGGGATATTGGGAAGGAATTCCTCCCTGGGAGGGTGGGCAGGCCCTGGCACAGGGTGCCCAGAGCAGCTGTGGCTGCGCCTGGATCCCTGGCAGTGCCCAAGGCCAGGTTGGACACTGGGGCTTGGAGCAGCCTGGGACAGTGGGAGGTGTCCCTGCCATGGCAAGGGTGGGATGAGGTGAGCTTTAAGGCGCCTCCAGCCCATTCCTGGATTCCATGATCCCACGATCCCACAAAAACAAACGGTTAGACCAAGGTGAAACCCACGTGAATTCTCTCGCAGGGATCCGTGTTCCTGGCGAGCGGTTCTGGGCGTGCACAACCTCCAGAAGCACGGCCCACACACAGCAAGGAGGAGGATCAGGAGGATCATGGTGCACTCGCACTTCAGGAGGGAGACCTTCGAGAACGACGTGGCGCTGTTCGAGCTCAAGTGGGCGGTGCGGTACAGCCTGTACATCCAGCCCGTGTGCCTGCCGCCGGCTGCGCTGGTGCGGCTGCTGGAGAACAGCTCCGACTGCTACATCAGCGGCTGGGGACGCACGGCCGAGAAGGGTAACGGGCTCACCCCTCGCCCCGACACCGGGGTAACGCCCACTGCTGCTGCCCAAATTCCGAAACTCCCTTTGCCCTTCCTGACCTTTCAAGGGGGAATGGCACCAAACTGAAAGGGGGCAGGTTCAGATTAGATATTGGCAGAAATTCCTCCCTGTGAGGGTGGGGAGGGCCTGGCTCAGGGTGCCCAGTGCAGTGTGACATGTCCAGGGTCGGGCTGGACAGGACTTGGAGTACCTGCGATAGTGGAAAGTGTCCCTGCCCATGGCAGCGGGGTGGAACTGGATGATCCTTAAGGTTCCTCCCAACCCAAACCATTCTGTGATTCTTACTGGGTTTGTTGAGGTTATGGTCTCCTCACACAACATCGTTTACCTCTGCAGTGAGAATCTGCTTTCAGGGGTTTTCTGTCACAAGCAGTTGTAACCACAGGAATACATTTGCCAGCCTTTCTTCCAAGTATAACATGAAAAAAAGGAAAATAAACTCAGCCAATTTCAGATTCGTGGTGCAGGTCAAGTGGGCTGCTGGAAACAGCTATTGTTATTGAAAAACAACAATTCTGATGCCACATGTGAACTGAGGGCTTCCCATGGGATTTATGAATGACTACACCCCCTCCAATTCTCTCTTTATCCCACTGGGCACAATTTCAATGCCAGTTGGTGTCGTGTGTGGGAGTTTTGGGGTCAGCTGGGATTGTATGAGCCTGTGTGTTTGATAAGTCACCTCTGACATTTTGAGCAAGGCAGGTGTATTATCACTGATGCTTCTTCTGAGGAAGAATTACAAAATCTACATCAAACCTAAGTCTTCAAACCTTTAACCCACTCCACTTCCAATCCATTGGGAACAGGCAGGGTCTGTGTCATATCCATGTCTAAACATGTCCAAGGAACACACCTAGGCTGGCGAAATGAAAAAAAAACCCCACAGTAAAATAGCTACACACCCCAGCATATTTCACCTTTCTAAATTCTGTCTCCGTTCAAGGTAAAACTTCACCTGTGCTAAAACAAGCCCACGTGGGAATCCTCCCTCCCAGCCTGTGCAACAGCTCCCAAGGGTACGCGGGGCTCATGAACGACAAAGCGCTCTGCGCCGGCGCCTGGGCCGGAGGCACCGACACCTGCCAGGTGAGAGGGGCGGCGGTGCCCCGCCTGCCCTGGTGCAACTCCCAAGCCAGAGGCTCAGCAGCATCGTGGTTTGTAGCGTGAATAATTAAAACAGCGGAAATACTAACTGGGAAACGTGTCAAATGCAAAGGAAGCATCATAAAAGGGTGGGACAGTGATTGCAAAGCAGAAACATAAACTCTGGTCTGGGTGACCAGATGGGGATCAGGCAGAGGCTGGACGTGAGGGTCTTGGAGGGCCTGTCCAACCTCAGGGATGCTGATTTTGTGTCTATGAGCAACATCAGATTTACCTTGAGTTCTCCACGTCCTACAGCCCCCACGTTACTGTCATTGTGACTGTCCGGTTAACTGAGCTGCTTAAAATAAACCTAAAAAATAGACTGATTTCTGCCTGAATTGTTTCCTGGAGGGAAACCCTGACATGCTGCTGGTTTTTGTGGTGTTCATTTGTAGGGCGACAGCGGGGGCCCCCTGGTGTGTTACCACCCTGACACTGACATGTACTACCTCACTGGCATCGCCAGCTTTGGGGTGGGCTGCGGCCGCCCCAAATACCCCGGCATCTACGTGCGCCTGTCCCAGTACAGAAAATGGATAAAAGCAAAGCTGCTGCTGACCAACAAGACTCAGAAGCCCGTGAGCACCACGCTCACCATCCTCCTGACTCTGGTACACACAGTGCTTGCACAGGCTTTGTAGAGGGGCAGAGCATCGTGTTGTCCTCGTGGAGGTCTGTCCTGCCTGGAAAAAGCTTGGAAAAACCAGCTCCCTCCTGACTCACAATAAATCCAAGAGCCAAAGGATGTGCACTTACTTGTTAGCAGTCACGTTTGCCATTGTATTTTTTGTTTCCTGCCTCTGATATCCACACTGACAGGAGAGGAAACAGTAACAGCCTCGGCACTAATAAGGAAAATTGAATATAGAAATGTTATCAACTGGAAAAGTTTTCTTCCCACCCCATTTCTGTTTTTCCAGCCACCAGAAAGTTAAATACAGTGAGGCCACCAGGGTTCGGGATGGCAGCTGCTCCCTCTGCTGGGTAAAACCAGAACTGCACACTAAGGTTTTAATTAACTGTTTAATTAACCAAACCTTAACTGTGGCTCAGCTTATTGAAAAATAAGAAGGTAAAAAAGCCCTGCAGGAAGGTAAAAGCTGTTCTGCAATCATGATTTTTAGCACTGGCAGGTGTATACAATTGCCATTTCATCCATTAAAATTGACTATTATTTATCCTGGCTGTTACATGACCCAATCCCACACAGGTATTCACACCTGGTCACCACCGCTGCAGCTCTAACTTCATTAAAAATAAATAGGGACCATCAGAATTATAATATTTTAGCGACTTTATTTACCAAGATCAAAATTTGCAACCATTAATTGTTTCAACAAATATTTACAGTTCATGGAAAGCACGGACTGTTTGGAACCAACCAGCAGAACAGCATCAGCTGCTTCATCTCTTACTCTCAAGGAATGAGATTTTACTCTGCAAAATCGAGATTTTAAAGTAAATCCAAACTAAGAACTTCATGAACAGTGCCTAAAGAGCGAACTTGTGTTACTGTTTAATATTCCCATGATGAAAAATCAGCTGTTCTTTCCAACACACTATTTTAAGAATATAAAAATTGACTCCTGGTGTGTCTGGCAGGACAGGTGCTTCCCTTGCTGGATACAAGAAGAGTTGGCCACCAGGTTTTTACAGTCTTAACACTTGATAGTTTTTGTTTGTTATTGTTCCATATTCCAAAAGAAAAAAGAGAACACAGTGAGGATCAGCTACCACAGAGTTCCCAAAGCAGTTCAGAACTGCAGGTCAAACCCTGTCCCACATGCCTGGTTACACACAGCTGAGGAAAGGTCCTGTTCTCTGAGGTGCATGTTCCAGGCACTTTCCAGGCTGTTCAGTTTCCTGCAATTCCACCAAAGAAACAGAAACACAGACACCTCTCCAGGAGCAGCTCCCTCAGTTTAGGCCTTTCCCAGCCTTATTTCTGATGTGTCACAAAGCTTTTTCCTGACAGGATGGCAACCAGGAGTCACCCTCCAGCCTGGCCTAAAGGAAATGCATTGGGACTCGTGCCCACAACGGAGACTTATGAACTTCAGGGAGAAAATATCCTTTTCTAGCCCTCTAACCAGGAGATTGTGGAATGCAGATTCCTCATGGCAAAGAGCTCTGCTTGCTACAAGTCCATTAATTCCCAAAGGAGTAAAATCAAAAATACTGACTGACCATGGGATAAGCATTACACATCCAGGGAGGGAGCACAGCTTGGAATTCCATCCAGATCTGAGCTAGCACGACACACACGGAGCTCTAACACCTCGGGACAGCGCAGTCCATGGTGTAATTCCCGCTGACAGAACTGGAAGCAGGATCCAATCCCAGTTTATCACCCATGCCAGAGGCACTGCAGTCACCTACAGCACCTGCCCAAGACCACGGCCCCACCACCAGGGCCACCCCTTGCCCAGGACCGTGTCCTCACCAGTCCCATGTCCTGCCCACCAGGCCCACGGCCAGACAGCTCTGGGGATCTCCAAGAGTGGAGATTCCCCAGGTAAAGGAGTCCTGATCATGTCAAACTTTTGGTTTTTACCTGAAACAAATTAAAATGGTACAAACTGGACTCTCTGACAGAATGAGATCTAATGTGCAGATATTGTCATCTCTGGGGAGTAAAAAGCTCTAATTTCTTTCTCTTTTTTTTTCCCCCAATACTCTTCAGGATCCATTTTCTCTGCAAGTTGCCTACAGACATACAAAATTAATTCAAGTATCTCCTACACCAAAGAGGATCTCATTTGACTTTGTACTATCCATAAAAATATATCCTTGAAAATCTGGTTCACAAAATATTTCATTTGGTTACTAAAATGAACGATATAAACTGTCAAAATACGTATAGAAACTCAATTTCAGGTTTTGTAAAGATCACAATTTAGCTACAAAATATACCAACCATCTCCCTGTTTGCAATATAGTATTTGCTTACAAAGATACCGTTACTTTGCAAAATAGCTCCTACCTTACAAAATTAGGCTGGAAACGGTAATTTTGCACTATTTCCAGCAATAAACCAGAGATTAGAACCTCATAACCCTTTGGTATAGATCTTCCATTTTTTACTACATAATTTTCTTCTATTTGGTTTCATGTTCCAAAGCCCAGGAGAATCCCCAGCCAGGACAAGCACTGAGTGTTTAATTGTAAATATGATCGGCACACAATTTAATTTTCAATGATTGATGTTTCTCATGCCCAGAACTAAGATTAAACTCTTGTGAAATTAAAAACTTTCAGAAGTTTAATCTCAGAAATTCTTCAGAACTTTTGTCACCAGTCCTTGTCCCACACAATGTGCTTCAAAATCACTGATGTGTTGAAGTCTCTAAGAAAACCAACACAATTTTCTGTGCCTCAGGCATTTCCAGGATCAGGCCTCTTGCTGCCTTCTGCAGATCCTTCCCCAATCTGATAAACACGGCAAACATGGAAAAAAAATCATCCCAACTTTTTAAATTGTCATCTGAGAAAGAGTAAAAACATAATTTATACCTCGAGCAAAGTATCAGCTTTTTTATCATCTGCACCTGTAAATACCAACTTACAGGTTAAAATAAAAATATTTACAGACAAATAACTGAAGGAAAAAGGCTTGAAAAAGAGTAAGAAATCAAAACATACACTGGTTATAAATGTTACTAATAATGTCAGCTATGGCAAGGATTCTGTTTCATCCACGTTTTCTTTGTAACCAAATTTTGCCTCCCTTATTAGAGGTATTCATAGGAATTTTGAAAGAAACTCTCATCACCTGCCTCGCCACACGTGACTGTCCTTCTGCTGTAGCTGCAATCTTGAATTTATCAGTTTCCAGTTGTGCCAGCAGGAATTTTGGTGAGGTTTTCTTGTTTCCTGTTTGTACTTCGTCACCAACATGTTGTAAAGAAAATCTATAGAGTCTTTGAGCTGTGAAATCTAGGTAGAAAAGTTTCATTTTTGACCTTTCATCTAGTTTAAAAAATTCAGTATATAAAAAAAAATTCTCCTCTGATATTTCACCAGTCCCCAAAGGTTTTTACCTTCTCTTCTTACACACTTTTATGACAGTAAAGATCTTTCAAAGTTTTTAGCTCCTCAATTAGAGTTTTGTTCTGATTTTCCAGGACTGCCACTCGATTTTCCAAACATTTCACATACTCCTTCTTCTTCCTACGGCATTCCCGGGCAGCTTCTCTGCAACAGAGAAGCAGAGTTCTTGATTTTAGGTGTGAGATCTGGTTTCTGAATGTCACAATCCTGACCAATATGGGAGAGCTGGAACTGCAGTGAGAAACAAAACCAAGCCAAAACTGCCCGGGGAGAGCAGGAAATGCAGCGGGATCTGGGGACTCAAGGGAGCGTGTCTGGGTCACAATTCCCCACGTTTGGGTCAAAATCTCCCTTGGAAAGAGGCCAAGGGCGGCTGGGCTGTAGCAGCCACGGTGTGGCACAGGACCAGGGCAGGGATTGCCCCCCTGTGCTGGACAATGTTGAGGCCCCTCCAGTTCTGGACCCTCACTGCAAGAGAAATATGGATAGGCTGGAGCGTATCCAGAGCTGGGAATGGAGCTAGGGAAGGGGCTGGAGCACAAGAAGGGTCTGGAGAACTCCTGAGGGAGCTGTGGGGGCTCAGCCTGGAGAAAAGGAGGCTGAGGGGGCCCTTCATGCTCTGCACAGCTCCCTGAGACGAGGGGCAGCCAGGGGCAGGGGTCAGGCTCTGTTCCCAGGGAACAGGGACAGGACAAGAGGAAACAGCCTCAGGCTGTGCCAGAGGAGGTTCAGCTTGGAAATCAGGAGGAATTTCCATGGAAAGGGTGGTCGGGGATTGGAAGGGGCTGCTCAGGGCAGCGGTGGAGTCCCTATCCCTGTAAGCGTCACTCAGTGCTGGACTGGACGTGGCTCTCAGTGCTCTGGAGGAGATCGGACACAGGTTGGACTTTTTGATCCTGGAAGTCTTTTCCAACCTCGGTGATCGCACTGCGATCTCAGCACATTAAAGTCACGAACCCCGGCGGCTCAGGGGCGCTCACGTACCTGTTCTTCATCAGCCTGATCTCTCGTTTCAGCTGTGGATCATCCGTCTTGCTCGTCTGCGACGTCAGCGTGACGGGGGACGTCATCACCACGGTCTGGGGCAGGGAGGAGGTGGTGGGCGTGGTGCGGATCTGGTACGTCTGCATGTCCCCCGAGGCAGCTGGGGACACAAACGGGGCAGTGAGCAGCCACACTCAGCGTGACGGGGGTAACCCTGTCCCCAGGGGGAGGTACTCACTCTGCACCACCACCTGGTTGCTGGGCACCAGGATCTGCTGCCCATCCGAGGTCTGGGCGTACTGCAGGATGGTGGTGCCGGGCTGGGAGCCGCCGGCGTTGGCCATGGTCAGTGTCTGCAGCCCCTGCACCCCGTCCGCGCCCGGCCCCGCCAGCTGCAGCCCGTTGGCTGCGATGGCGACTGTGAGGGAAGGCAGGGGACAAGAGGATTTGTAACTGGACAGTATAAAACAGGTACATCACAGGATCCTAGGATGGGCTGGCTGGGAGGGACCTTGAAGCCCACCCAGTGCCACCCCTGCTGTGGCAGGGACACCTCCCACTGTCCAGCCTGGCCTTGGGCACTGCCAGGGATCCAGGGCAGCCACAGCTGCTCGGGGCACCCGTGCCAGGGCCTGCCACCCTCACAGGATGGAGAGGAGCAGGTGTGAAGCACCACAAACACCAACTGGGAACATCAAAGGAACAAATCCTAATTTTGTGTACCTCTCTGATACCACAGGAGCCTTCCTTTTAGTATGACCAATGATACATATATATATGTGTGTGTGTCTTCACTGACATGTTGGGTTAAATCCAGCAAAGAACACTGCTGTGTGCTCCATACCAACACCCTTAAATGTCTTAATGTGCAAAAATTAAAATTACAAGACACTGAGTTTATCTGAAGTCTGTAGATACCAGTTACTTCTATGTACTAACTTTACTGACTACTAGATTATAAACAACTTTTGTCCTTCATCTTACTCAAATATATAACAAAATCTGTATTTTGAGGCAAGTTGAAGAAAAACTGTGAGGATGTTTTGGGTAACGTACTGTACTGTCCAGTGCTTGTCTGGTAGATGGGCGTGGGGACAGACATGGAGGTGACAGTGGAGACCCCAGGACTTTCCTCATCTCCTTTTCTATCCCGTGTGTCTTCAGAAGAGAGATCTTTCAAAATTTTTCTGTGAAGAAAGAAGTCTGATATTTGACTGCACTCCTCACTTCAGTGGAATGATACAAGTGAGTAAATTTACAGCTGGTGAACGTTTTGCCCCGTACAAAATCCTGCTGAGGCCAATCTCGTTAGTGGAGTCAAAGTTTCCTCAGAGCAGTGATGGCTCAGAACGTTCAGTGCCTGAACAGATTCACTGAAGGGAAAGGAAACAACCTGAAGGGCAGCAGAATACTGAAAACCACAGGAAGAAGCTGTAGTTTTGGTATCAAATAAAACCAAGTGCACACAGCCGTACCGGTAGGATGGACGACGAGCCAAGATGCCTCGAGCCTTCTGTGAGGAGCCAATGCTGTCTGAGGAGTCCTGAGAATCCTCACTCTCAGACAGGGAAGATACCTGGTGAGAAAGGGAACAGGAACACCAGTCATGTACAGGAATAACACAAAAAGCACCTGGAATCTTTTATGTAGAAGAGGAGCAGTGGGGTTTGTTGGTAAGAATGTAAAAGTCCAATGAAAATAATATTTAAGGCAGCAGCGTATCGGGGAGTAAATATGCAAAGTACTATCTACAACTGTCTTTATTCCACTGTGTGTTCATCCAGTTCAAACTGTTATTTTGTCCCTGATGCTCCTTATTAGTGAACAAAGCATTTATTTGTTCTTATCCGTGTGCCAGTAACAGAGTGCAGAGGAATTCACAGAGCTCTGGGGAAAGCCTCTCACTGAACTGCAGAGACAGAGCAGCCTGTCATCAGCACGGAAAAAAAACCCTCTCGTGTTGTACTTTTCCCCCCCAACAAGGCCACAATGTTCATAAATTACAGAAAAGGAATGAATGCAGTCAGTGGAGACTGTGCAAGCAGGGAGAAGGAAAAGGAAAGAGACTTAACAGAGACACGAGCACCGACAACCAGCCAGTGCAGACGCTGGACTGCTTCCAGCAGTGACACATGTTCTCTCCCTGCTCTGATGTTGCAGCAGTGACAGGTGACAGTCCCTGCCAGGTTTGCTTCTCATGGCTTATCAATTTAGTGTGGTATGAGGAGAGGAGTGTGGGACAAGGATCAGGGACAAATTCCTGGGTTTTAGGGCAGCTCCTCCCTCGCCTGGCTGCCAGGGCAGTGGTTTCCCAGTGGAACTCCAGGTCCCCAGGGGCTCTGCAGTGGGGACTGAGTGGAGCAGGAACAGACTCACTGCAGCACCCTGGGTACCTCCTGGAAGGGACTTGCACAAAAATCACATGGCAAGTGAGTAAGAGACACAAGCAGAGGCTTGGGTACCACCAAAAGGGAGTTACAGCACGACCAGCAGCTCACTCCCCTTCACACAGCTCCCCCAAACGCTCATTTTAATCCACTACTGAGTTATTCCACTCTTCCCCACTGCCCTCCTTTGGTGTCAGACCCCACCTGACTGCCAAGGCACCAACTACAGAGCTGTGCATTGGATTTTTTAATAAAGGGAGGTGACATCAAATGGTTTCATTTCAACTCCAAAGGTGAGTTCCCACGAGGAAGAATTTCAAGCCCAAATGAGGGATCCCACAGGACTGTCCTTGGATTGCTCACTGTCTGACAGCAGGGCACAAAGGCAGCTGGGTCAGAGAAGCCTCTGAGCATCTTCTCACATCCTCTCACCTACACAACTGCAGCTCTGGGGTATTTAAAGCCATTCTGGAGTTACCTGCACGCTTTGCACCTGAGGGGAGTGGATCACAGAGGAGGACTGAGCTGTCTGAATCACTCCCTGGACCTGGACTTGCTCTCCAGGAAGCTGAACGACTGTGAGGGGAGCAGAACCTCTGAGCGACATCTGCAAAAACCAACAGCAAAACCTTTGTGCCACAGGACTCAGGAAGTGCAACACGTGTAAGAGAACTGGTGGAGAACCCGCGTTAGCAGCTTATTTTAATTCCAATTAAGTTACAAAAGTACCTTTAAAGATGCACATTTTTTAGACATTATTTGCATATGAAAAAAGGCTGAAACAGTTCATTATTTCCTTTGGTTGGAGAAAAAGCAAATGTGGCATTACAACACAGAATCAAATATGTTATATTATGTAATATATTAAAAACATGAAAATGCTTCAGCTTCCTAAAGGGTTTGTAGTTTTGATGTTAAACTTGAGTCTTTCCACTTCAATTTATATTGTTCACATTTCCGTATGTTTACAAAGCAAAAATAATTCAAGTTATACATGCAGATTGTAAGTAAATAACCACTTTTGTAATGAAATTTCTCCACTACTTTCATTAATCTGAAATACCTGAGAAGATGAAGGGATCATTAAAATACACACAGCTGAATTTCCATTTAATGCAACTTTTGAATTGTAACTCGCAATATTAAGAGACAATTAGAACTTTATATAAAAACAGATCAGGAAAGCAGCCTGGAAACAAACCCCAGGACACCTGCTGCTATTCTCTCCTCTCCTATATCTAAATTCTGCATCAAAATCCCAATTGCCTCCACAGAATAAACAGTGGACGAGCTGTGAAACATTGCTTTTTCCCAGGAAAACCCTCCTGGAAGGATTCACTTTCACCACTTCTTAGGGATTCAGGTTAAAGCTCTGACAGGGGTGTTACCTTAGAGGAAGACTCAAATTTTCAAGTTCATATAGTTTATTAGACTAAATATGTTCATGTTGGGCTGAAATCCAAGTGTTTCCATGGTGCTGAGCACCCAGGATTGCTGCTACTACAAAAGGAAATGGAAATGCTTTTTCTAAGGAAAAAATGAAACCAGGCCCTCATTTTATTCCTGAGCAGCTCCTGTGGTCAACTAACTCCAAATCTGGGCTGCACTTCTGCATTGAACAAACACAAAAATTAGCTTTTTAACACTTTTAAATTAATTTTGTATCATCCACCATAAAACACATTTTTCTTATCCTCTGTTTTTTCTTTGAGTGCTTCTAAGAATGGATCTATAGTTTGTAGCACATAAAACTGGCTCGAACTCCCTGAAATGTCTGCTGAGATCCAGCCCAGGCTTTACCTGTTGAGCAATATGAGAGAGCTGAGCTGCCTGGAGGGTTGTACCTTGTACGGCTGAGGGCTGGGACGTAACAGAGCTGCTGCTGCCGCCCTTGTGCACCTCTTCCATCATCAGCTACGAGAAAACCAGTTAAATGCAGTTAGTAATGAATTTGGACAGCAGACAGGTGCCCAGTTCCACCAGTGTTTTCCACCCTCAGTGCCTGATGATTGTGGTGTCACTTGGACACGCGACTGAGCTCTTTGCTCTCAATGTGGCAGTTATCAACCTGGATTTTTGTCACTGCCCACCAACAGCCCGAGTCCTTCTGTGCCTCCTCCAGGGGACGTGTGGGGAGGGACACGCTGGGGACCTTGTCCTGCTCATCCCCGTGGGTTTGGGCAGGTGAAGCCCCAGACCTGGCGGCACCTCCTGAGGCCTGGGAACAGCAGGAATAGAACAGGTTTGGTGTGTGCTGTGAAGGACACACAGAATCATGGAATCATGGGTTGGCTTGGGTGGGGAGGGACCTTAAAACCCATCCAGTGCCACCCCTGCCATGGCAGGGACACCTCCCACTGTCCCAGGCTGCTCTAAGCCCTGTCCACCCTGGCCTTGGGCACTGCCAGGGATCCAGGGGCAGCTCCAGCTTCTCTGGGCACCCTGTGCCAGGACCTCACCATAATCCCATTAATATCCAATCCCTAATATACCATCTAACCCTGCGCTCCTTCAGTTTGAAGGAAGATGCAGGAAGAAAATCAAGGCTCTTTATAATAAAGAATATCTTTCTCTAAGTAAGATAATTTCCAAAAATATTTTAGCCAAGCCATCAGCCAAACCTATTTTAAACTATCTGAAGGTGTATAAAAACAAACCAGGGACTCAAATCAAAGTGAAGAGAACACACTTTTGAATTTTAAGACTCACTCTGTCTTGATGTAATGCAGTCAGCAACACTTCTCTCATGTCTAAGATTTTATATTTAACTGTTCAACATCTTGCCAGCATCCCTCCTCGGATTCTGGGGGATTCAGGGATGCACAAATGCAGGTTTCAGCTGGGGTGAGTGGGCGGACCAGCCTGGAGCATTAAAAGCTGATGGGTGAGTGTTAAACATTTTGTCACAGAAGGTTTGAAAGTGTTGAAAGGACAGTTGCTATGAGACTGGAAATTACATTTCTTTCTGTGGAAATGTGAGTCATTGATTTTTCCCTGCTGAGCCGTAGCACAGCACGCAGCCCAATGAAGGCTCCTGGAGAAGAGTCAGCCGAGAGCAGAGTCCTGCACCCTCGCTGCTCTGAGGGCAGCACTCCCAAAAAAGTCACTGGAGCAGGGCTTTGCAGCGACAGAACAGGGGATACAGGAGACTATGACTGATGGAGCTGCTCTGCTGTGAGGAAAGGCTGGGAGAGTTGGGATTGTTCAGCCTGGAAAAGAGAAGCTTCAGGGTAACCTAACTGTGCCTCTACAGCACCTGAAGGAGGTGCAGGGAAGATGGAGAGAGACCATTTACAAGGGCCTGGAGTGACAAGAAAAGGGGCAATGGCTTCCCACTGCCAGAGGGCAGGGCTGGCTGGGATACTGGGAAGGAATTCCTCCCTGGGAGGGTGGCAGGCCCTGGCACAGGGCTGTTCCTGGATCCCTGGCAGTGCCCAAGGCCAGGCTGGACAGGGTTGGGATAACCTGGGCCAGTGGAAGGTGTCCCTGTCCATGGCAGGGGCTTGGAATGAGATGTTCTTTAAAGTCTCTTCCAGCCAAAACAAATCCATGGCTCCGTGTGTCCTGTACAGACCAAACCTCCCCCAGCCACTGATGCAGCTTCCCCACATCCTCGTGGCTGCAAACATCAGCCCCTTCAAGATTAGGAGCAGAATTAATGACAAACCTGCAGTGGACACAACTTTGTCTGTCTTCAAACACTTTTTTAGCTTTTATAAAGGAAAATTTTGCACCCTGCCCCAGGTAACCAGGGCCCCTCAAACCGAAATCCAGGCAGCAGCAAGACTGACAATTAATTTCCAGTGCTACAGAAACCTCCGTTCATTTCTGTAGTGCTAAACCACAGCCCGCCCTCCCCGCTCTCTGCTATTAGTTTCTCTGCCTTACTGTCCCATGAAAGACTCAAAACAGCCTGCAAGAAACAGTGAAACCAGTAAAACCACCCCAAACAAGCACCCCAGGGAGAGAGCACAGAGGGTTTGGCTGACCTTTCTCTCACTGGTGTGAAGTTCTGCTAACAGGAATAAAAGATGAAGTATTTCCCACTAGAAATATAAGTTTTGTGTTTAAATCATCTCTGCTTGCTCTGGAATATTTAATTATTCATCCAACATCAATCAATAAAAAGATTTAGCGAGGATTGCAACAAGATGGAAATTTGTCCTGCACTTCACAGCCTTTGGGGACGCGCGTGCCCCACAGGACTCCCATGCCTTTAACTTTATTTAGCTGGAAAACCAGGAATTTCCCCCTGGAATGGCCGTCTGTGAGAACCCGAGATAGAAACTGGCATCTACCTGTCTGAAGAGAGAAATTCTAAAGAAAAACCTCAACCTGCAGGTCTCAAGCTGTGACACGAAGCACCAGAAAGGATAATACCTGAGCACAGTGACCCCCTGGGTAAAACTGCTCTGACAGCTCAATTTGGTTCATTTAGCTGAAAGCAGGTGCTCAGGTGCTCTCTTTGGGGTAAAGGAAGAATTCTGCTGTCACAGAGACAAGAGGAGCAACACCCAAGGCTTTATTGTCCAGAGAATGATTATTGTCCCAATCTGTACAAACACCAGTTTTTTATAACTAGACAGGTAAGGGTGATGGTTTTCACAGTAAACCCGAAATCTCCATGCAGCTCCACCTCAAAAGTCATTTAACTGAAAGGATTTTGCAACAGCAGCTCGTGAAATTTGCTCTAAAGACTCCAAAAATTCTGGGCATCATCTCCCTCCAGCCAAGGAAACTCGTCCTACTTCAAACCCGAGCCTCAAAACCACCTTCCTTTAAAACATAAACAGGAATGTCACAGACCATCGGGGCAGTTTCATTTCTCAAAGTTCACAGACACCCTCCAAACACCACACAAACCCACCAGAAACACGTGACATGCCCAAGGAGCATCAGTTAAAAAAGAAAACCCATTCCCACAACTTCCACTGATTCCTTCATCTTGAAAATTCCCTAAAATACTACAGAGAGCACCAGAGGAAGAAACCAAGTTCTGTTCTGCCCTTGCAAACTGAGTGGAGGAAGAGTCTGAATGATGTTTCATCACTGGAATATTGTAAGAGCCAAATGATTATATTTTTTATAATGTCAGAAATCAAGGAATATTTGACACAGAATTTTATTCTCAAATAGTGACAGGAGTTGAATTCTAACACTTACAAATTGTACAAAGGGATTTCAAAACATTTTCTTTAGTGATACTTAAGTAATCTGGGGGAATTTAGGGTCCTCAAAATCAGCTGCTTTCAGCAGTGAAATATTATTTACCTAATTTTGCCATTGAAACACTTGGAGAAAATTTGTTCACCCAGAAAACTGAGAGAACTCCATTTTTTCCCCCAGAAATCTGTAAAAGAGCAAAGGGCAGCACATCCCACCACA
Source organism: Hirundo rustica (assembly GCF_015227805.2). Lineage (NCBI taxonomy): Eukaryota > Metazoa > Chordata > Aves > Passeriformes > Hirundinidae > Hirundo > Hirundo rustica. The sequence goes on from NC_053479.1 coordinate 145,043, forward strand.
TGTGCCAGAGAGCGAGAAGCGAGCAGCCTCGGGTCAACGTGCTCAGTCACTGCTCCAGATTCCATTCCACAAACACACAAAGTTATTCCTTAAAACTCCAGGAGCGCTTTCCTCATAGGATTTCTCCCACTCCCCCCCCCCCCCCCGCCCAGCACCAGCCTGTACAGGAACATCCCGACAGGAGCTTCAGAAATAAACGCTGCAGCCTAAAAGTGTCAATATTCTATCCGCATCAGGGATCTGGTGGTTGTGAGAGAAAAATAGCTCAGCGATCATTTATATCCCGCCGCCCTGGATCCACCCGATCCTCACTGAGCACTGGAAGCCAAGGCTCGGACACGAGTCTGGAGCAAAATTCACAGAGGACAGGTAACGACGCCCATTAACGGCGGTTTGGTTAGCGATAAAGCTGAGTTTGTCACCGGGCAGGGCTCGGGGACGCAACCACCTATGGCCGGGAGCCGCGGGGCTCCTCGCCACCCCAGAACACCTTTCCCCCAGTCCCGAGGGGACCGGGACCCGGGGCGCCCCTCGCCACCCCCCAGAAGCCTTTTCCCCCCGTGCCTGCGCGGAGACGGGACCGGGGGCACGGGACCAGGCCTCCTTCCACCCCCCATCCCCGGGGCGAGCGGGCCCGGGCCCGGCAGCAGCCCCAGGCCGCAGGGCAGCGCCTCAGGCCCGGCTGCGGTGGGAACTCCCCGCGGTTTCCGCAGCGGCCGCCGCGCCAAGGCCGCGGCCTGTGGCCGTCCCCTCACGGCCCGCGGGGGCGGAGGGGGGGGAGAAGAAGCGGCGGGCGGGCCGAGGGGGACGGGGCGGCCTCCCCAGCCCGCGCTTACCTCAGAGCCCCGCGGGGCCGCGCGTGCGGAGCGCCGGAGCCGCCGCCGGGTCCCGGCCCCGGTCCCGGCCCGGTCCCGCCTCAGGGAAGCGGCGCCGGCGGGGGGGGGCGGGCCGCGACCATAGAGTGCGCGCCCAGGGGCCCCCGCCATAGAGCCCCAGCGGCGCGGAGCGCGCGGGCGCCGGGCTAGAGCGGCCGCCTGGAGCCGGCCCCGCCCGGCCGCACCATAGAGACGAGGCGGCAGAGCGCCGCTCTCGGGCACGGCGCGGCAACAGCGCCGCCGCCGCCGGGAGCCAACCCGCGCTCTGGGGTCGGGATCGCCATCGCCGCCGGGAAAATCCCGATATTCCCGATATTTCCCGATATTCCCGGCCCCCGCGAAGGAACAGCGCACCCAACCGTAAGCAAAGGGCAGTGCCGGGTTGTACCGGCACGTCCCGGCCGGAGCGGAGGCCGAACGGAGCTGCGACGGGCCGGGACTGCGGCCGCGACTCCTCACGGCTGGGACTGAGCGGTTTTAAGGAAGCAGCAGGTAACGGGTCTTGGCCTCTCTCGGGATAACTAACAGCAGATTTTAGAGTCACAGTAAGGTTTTGGGATCCAGTCGGTAGCTCCCTTCATGGTACAGTTCCTCAGCCACCATCAGGGATCACAGGAAATTCAGTGTTCCCTTTGTAGAGCCAAGCACCTCTAGAGATAGGAACCTTGGCCCTGATTTTCACAGGATCCCGGAATTCTTGAAAAATCCCTCCGAGACCATCGAATCCGACCTTGTCCCCAGCCCAGAGCACCGAGTGCCACATCCAGCCCTTCCTTGGACACCCCAGGGATGGGGATCCAAACCTCCCTGGGCAGTTCCAATCCCTGAGCTCCCTTTCCATGGGGAGATTCCTGCTGCTGTCCCCCCTGAGCTCCCCTGGCCCAGCCTGGGGCCGTTCCCTCTGCTCCTGTTCCCTGGGAGAAATCCCGGCTGTCCGCTCCTGTCAGGGAGCTGTGCAGAGACACAAGATCCCCTGATCCCCCTTTTCCCCAGGCTCAGCCCTTTCCAGCTCCCTCGGGAGTTCTCCAGCCCTTCCCTTAGCTCCACTCCCCGCTCTGATCCCCAAAAACTGATTCCCAAAGCTCCAGGTACAGGGCACTGCCCAGCCCCTTCACCCCCTCAGAGCTCCGACACTTCTGGATACAAATGACAAAATATTAAGATACTTACAAGTTCTCTCTCTCTGCCCCGGATCAATTTTAACCCGCGTTTTCTTCCTTAAAAATAAAATTCCTTCATGGAAACAGTACTGGAAGGACTAAACAAGCAACCAGGCATCAATATTTATTAACACAAGACAAAGGAAACACAATCAATGCGTTAATGGGACACTGTCCAGCCAGGTGTTAAATTTAAAAATGTAACTAATCTAATTTTAAATAAATAAAACCTTTATACATAATTACAGAATGCCGGAGTCTGGATTGGACAATGGGAAAGAGGTTGACAGAAATAAAAGCAAAGTAAAAATGCATCTAGGGCTAAAATTGATCTGGTTTTTATAACCTTATTTTAGGACAGTTAGTAGGACACAGCTGAATTGATTTAAACCAGAAACGAAGTGCAAATTCTAACAAAATGGGACAGAACTGTCCTGTTCCCACAGCGTTTGCTCAGAGAAGATTCACAAACAGTGAGACACACACAACGCTTTAGTCCAGTGGGAAGAATTCCCAGTTTTTCAGTTTCACTGCAGTTGTTAAGTTGGAACCTGAGGGGCAAGAGAAGGGAATAACCCAGCAGGGTCACACCAGGAGAGGGTTTCTTTGGGAAAAGCACCCAGCCCTGCCCACCTGCCAGTGTCTGGAGCGAAGGATCTTGCTTTGCTCCCAAAAAAATGGAAGGATCAATCCCCAGCTACAGAGGAAGGAGTGGAATGACCTGTGGAAGGCTCAGGGCGAGTCCTGAGCAGAGCTGGGGGTGGGATTTGGGATTCCATCCTTCCTCCTCTCCAGCACCGTGCCAAAACGTGGACAAAGCGCTCAGGGAATGCCAGGGACTTCAGGGAAACCAAACTGAGTGGCTTCTCCTGGTCCCTGGAACGTTCTCTCATCCCATGGGCAGGGCTGTATCCTGCAGCTCTCCAGCACACAGAAATGGAATGTGCTGGAAGATCTGGAGCACGCAGGAAACTTGCAAGATAAAACCTCAAGCCACAGGAAGCTACCAGTACCTATCCAAACCAAAAAATAAGGAAAAATAATAATAATAATAAAAAAGATCAATCCAGTCACATTAAAAAATGCCATTTCAGGAATTCCACCTACCACATTTGATGGAATTCACACACATAGTTTTATTTGTGAAAAATCACGGATAAAAACAAAAGACAATCCTGGAATTGGACTTGAAATCTACTTCAATGGACAAAAAATGTTTGTTGAAACAATTTATCTAAAGCTTTGAGTAAAGGAAAAGGTTTCAAGACCACCAGTTTTCCCTGCAAAGGTCACACTGGAGTGAAGCTGCTTGGCTGGGCCTGGGCTGTGCAGGAAACACAAAAATGGTGACAAAGAACACGGAATAACAGGAATTTTCTGGCTGAGAGGGGAAAACCACCTTTGTGCACTTGTGCACTTTGTGCAGTTTGACCTGCCACTGTCCCCACTCTGTGTTCAATTTGTTAAAACTAAACATATTAAAGATTTTGTGCATATTCTGCAGTGTTGGATGACACTGTGGAAAACACAGACAAGGTTCCAAAATGTGCCCCTGAAACCCAAAGTGTTTGCAAAGAGCCTTAAGTCCAGACCTGCCACAAAGCTTCCAGTTCCTACTTCCCCACCAAATATTTTTCAAAAATACCATTTGAAACTTCTTATCTGAGTTTTAAAGCTCCCATTTCCAGTGAGGAACCACCAGGATGCAGCAGGAGCTTTTTAAGGACACAGCTGGGGTTCGCTCGTGGATCCACTGTTCCAGTAATTGCCACAGGATCTTCCAAGTCCACACCATAAACCTTTTAAAAACTGCCTAAAAACTTCATGTGAGGTAATCTGGAACATTTGAAAAGTTTATTTACACTGTATACCACATCTGACTCAAAAAACCCTGTTGCAGGATCTGGTAGCAGCTCCCAAAGGCTTCCAAAATCATATATTAGCACCCAGAGAAATGTAATTGTTGTCAAAAGATGAAGAACTAAAAACAAAAACAAGATAACTTTGAGTCAAAGCTCAACCACCAGCTCTCCCCCTCTGTGTGGAACTGCTTCCCAGCAGGAAGAGCTTGTACCTGCTGCTTTAAGGCTTCTCTTTCTTCCCTTCCCCTAACGCCGGAGCTGACACAGGATGTGGAAGGCTGGGATACCAATTTTCACAACGTTATTTAACAAAGTGTTTGTCAGAATTGCTGTCTCCTCCCAGAAGAGAAAAATTGCGTCCGACTTAAACCTGGAATTCTCCCGTTCTTTCAGGGAATGCTTTGAGGAAAGCATTTTTGTTTGCTCCCAGTTCCCACTGAAGCCTGTTCACAGTAATTCCTGCTCTGTCTGCAGGGAGCTGAAGGAATCCCAGCGGAAGGGCACAAGCAGGGAATTCACCTGTGTGTCAGCCTGAGGAATGTTTTTCCTTTCCACACCTGGTGCCACAGGATGAGGCAGAGCCTGTCCCTCAGTTCCTCCCAGGACTTGCACTGCCGTTTCTACCCAATTCCATGCTGAATTCAGCCTCCTGGAGAAAGATCTGCCTTAAAACCAAAGGGTTCTACACAATTCTGGCCAGAATAAAATCAGAAACCTGGGGAAGGTGGGAGCATCTCACATTGTGTCTAAGCCAATGCCAGGATGCTGAGGACCACAGAAGTCACCTGTCCTTAAAAACATCAACCTTCAGCTGTCCTCACTAGCCAAGTTAATTTTCTATCTAAGTGAATTATGTATAATAATATTTACATATTTAAAATATAGGCAAAATTCTTTTTAAATTCCAGAAATCTCTATATGAATAAGTAACTCTGATTCTGTAAGTTATTGATTTGGTCATGGCACAATCGTCAGTAAGTTTTGTGATCCCGTGGTATGAACAGCTTCAGATGCAAAGGAGATCATGAAGTAGGGAACTGCAGAACTCTGATGACCCTTTTCTTAATAGTTTATTATCTTAACTAAATAAACCCTCCCCTTATAGAATCCTAACCTGGGATTAGATAAAAATACAAATATGTACAACGGGTGAAAAAGTAACACTACTGTAAAGGCCTTGGGGATTTCGTAGCTCACACTTTCCCACTCTGCAGTTCTCTAAAGCTCATGGTTCAGTAAACGGTTACAAACGTCTGCTGCTGCTTCCCACATTTCCTTCTCCCCAGCGGGACCAAAATCCCCAGGATGGGAGGGAGGGAATGCGGCAGCAACCTCAAACTTTAGATCAAGTATTAGTAATTTTCACCAGCTTCACTTCCATCACCACGCTCATCACTCCGTGTCCCATCACATGTTGTAGGCCACGTAAATGGGGTCCAGCTGATCCGCCAGGAAACTGTCCCGGAGGTGCATGCGTTGTTTCTCGCCGCGGGAATTGATGGGGATGACTCCGGGATCCACCACCACCACCACCCCCACAATCAGGTAGTGTTCCTCCAGCACCACGTTGGTAACCAGAGGAACCAAATCCAGAGCCTCCTGCTCACAGCCACACAGCTCCACCACCACCACCAGCAGGTTGGTCCAGGTGAACACAGCGCTGAAATGACAAAGGGAGAACAACAAAACCCAGTTATTGCCATAAAGTTTCCAGTTCTTTATCCTTAGATGGAGGTTTCAGCCTGCTCTGGGACACATTTCCAAGCTAACTCAAACGTGACTTATTCCTGATGTGATAAAATCAGACCTATCTCAGCACTACCTGTGTGACACAGGAACCCTGCTGGCACTGGCTCAGAAATGGCTCCTTTCACCCCCGAGAAGGAAATCATCATTGCTGTGTTGAACTAAGGCTTGTGAGAACACACTCAGTCTGTTCTCGTCTGCAGATGGGAAATTGGGTGCATATGACTTGCTGGTGGCAGCACAGAAACCCCTGAATTTCCCTATTTTTTCTCAGCTAAAACCCTGCATCTTTGCCTAAAGTGCTACATTTCAGCTGGGCTAGGATGGCTGAACCCCTCAGCACTGTTTTACCATTCAGCAATGCTCCTGTGGGTTCGGGACACCGAGGTCTCAATGTCGATGGGGTGGTACCGCAGCCCCCGCAGCTCCAAGGTCTCATCCAGTGCTCCCACAACGTACAGGGCATCGTGGCGCTCTGGGGAGAGAGGAGAGGAGGTGTAATAAATGGAATTTAGATTAAAAAATTGTCCTTTTATAAAAGCTAAAGAATCCCGGAATGGTTTGCATTGGAAGGGACCTTGCAGCCCATCCAGTGCCACCTCTGCCATGGCAGGGACACTTCCCACTGTCCCAGGTTATCCCAAACCCTGTCCAGCCTGGCCTTGGGCACTGCCAGGGATCCAGGGGCAGCCCCAGCTGCTCTGGGCACCCTGTGCCAGGGCCTGCCACCCTCCCAGGGAGGAATTCCTTCCCAGTATCCCAGCCAGCCCTGCCCTCTGGCAGTTTGAGGCCTTTGCCCCTTGTCCTGGCACTCCAGGTGTCTCTGCCTTTCCCTGCAGCTCCTTCAGGCACTGGAAGGCCACAATTAGATCACCCAAAGCTTCTCTTCTCCAGGCTGCAGGCAGCTCTGCAGGTGGGGTCGCACTGAGCGGGGCTGGGGGCTCAGCCCGGGCTCGGGGGGCTCCTGGGGTGAGTCCAGCCCCTCAACCTGTGTCCCTGTCAGCTGTGCCCAGGTGTAACCCTCAGTTAAACCACACCAGATTCCCAAGGGAATGTCCACGCTTCCAGCCCCACCTCCGCTGGCCGCCGTGAGCTCCGTGCGCCGCACGAAGCCCAGGTAGCCCGTGCGGGCCCAGAGCGTCTGCGCCGCGTCGCCGAAGCTCAGGCGGGTGTTGAAGTGGTCGGCCTGAAGGGTCTCGTTGTCGTAGATGGTGTAGTAGCCGCTGGCCGTGTGGGGGCTGTTCACCCAAATCTGTGCAGGGAAGGAGAAAAGGGTTAAATCCCGACGCTGCCCAGCCGGAGCGGGTAAAGGAACTGCAGCAAGAAGGGTCTGGCTTTATCTGTGATTTTTCAGATCTAAAAAATTCAGCTGGAATTTCCAAATACCCCACAGAATCCTAAAAATGCATCTTGAGATGTACTCCTGCAGTAACTGCAACTGAGGATTCTCCGAGGAAATAAACCATGGATTTTTAACACGTCAAATCCAAAATCGGGTAATAATCCATCAACACAGATCAATAACTGGTGTGTAACCGAAGCAAGGAAAGCCAAATGTAAATTATACTATTTGGGAGCCAATTTGTGACATTTACAGTGGAACAAGCTTCTTTTCAAGTGGGTTTTCTTTAAACCTGTGAAATAATACCCAAATTCTGAATGCTCCAGCAATAATTCATCTTACAAAGGCCTGTGTCACAGCTTCAAAGTGTCCCAGCAGAGAAACGCCCAAGGAGCAGCAGGAAAAGGTCCCCAAGGAGCAATCCCTGCACTTACCTCCCCAAGGTGAGAATCTCCCAGAGGCCCTTTTGTCTCTGGGTTGACAATGACCACTTTGACTCCGGGCAGGATCTAAAGACACAAGAAGGAAATGTGCAATCCCTGCTGGATTATCTCCAGCATAATAAAACACACAGGCTGCTCAAGCAGGGCAGAATTTCACCCGTGGACATCACAAACAGGGATGAAACAGGCCAGGAGAGGTACAGCAAGGCAAGATCAGGGAATGGGTGTATCCCATGGCTCCAGGGCTACACAGGTAAAATATTCTGGGTTTGTATATCTTGCTAGACCTTGATTTGAAAAATTCAGCTAAAAAACTACAGGAAAACCTCTTTCTCCTAAGCCATGAGGGAGTAAGAGCTACAGAAAATCCCAAATACAGGCTGATTTCAACAATACCAGAGCCCACACTTCTGAGATGGATCATTTACTGCAAAAGGGACCAATGCCCCAAGCGTTCCAGCAAAACACTCCTAAATCAACAGGTAATTCCTCATTAATCAAACTGACTTTCCAGAGGGAACGGTAACCAAGTGCCACCCCTCCCACGCCCCAGGACTGTGTCCCAGCACAGGGGCTGGGAAGTGGGGACACACGGAATTACCTTCCCAGACTCGGAAAGCAGCAGACTCTGTGGAGCTCCTCGTTCCACCAGACGGACCCTGAAGGTAAAGAAAAAAACACTATCAGGGGAAAGAAAAAAAGTAAAAAGAGCTGAAGTGTCTGGAGCGGTGTGAAAACTCAGCACCACTGCAGGGTTTTAGATAGTTATGAATTGGTTTAAGTGAACTTACAGTACCTGTCATGTCTCAAGGATTTCAGGTCTACATACACCGTGGTGGGATCGGGCCCCGACGTTCCCTGAGGAGTTAGTATTTAAAATTTAATATTTAAAAACCATTGATGTATTTAGAGCAGTCAGGATAACTTCTGCCTGAGCCCAGAAACATTTCCAGGGGTTTCTTGCAGCAGAATTCCTCCTCGAGTTCCCCCACCTTTGCAGCTGCACTAAGGGAAGCCCTTCAGAAAGCAGGTGACCTTCTGGAACACCTGTGTGGGAGGGAGCCTCGGAGAGCGGGGAGACACCCCAAGCCCTCTCAGCCACCAGCCTGGAGCAACCAGGCACTGTTTATGTGGGAATAAACAGCTCAGATTCACGTTTCGCTTGTTCTGAGCATCTGCGATACGATCTGGCAGCTGAAAATAAGAGAAGCTGCTTAAACCTTGTGCCAGCTGTTCTCTACAGGGCAGATGTTGGGCTTCAGAAGCGCGTGCAGACGGGGAGCGTGGAACACAGCCGAGCCTGGCACCTGCCATCTGGTGCCAGTGACAGCCAAAGAGACAACCAAGCCTCACCTGTAAACAGATGGCCACGTTGACCCGTGAGCCAAAGGTGGTGCTCACGGCTCGGGACGACAGCCCGATGTCCTTGAAGAGCTTGGAGAAGGACTGAGTGAGGGAAACGCGCGGCCGCTCCTCCGCTACCACCACGCAGGTCCGCACACAGGACAGGTTAATGCCTCGGGCCTGCACACGGACAGGAGGCAAAGGGCTGGACTGTTCATCTGTCCCCTCTCAGGGAGTTACACCTGCTGCTCATCCCTGGAAATTACTCAGGAAATGTAGGACAAACTCGGTTCTTGTGTTCCAAGTTACTTTCCCTTTTTGTGACTCTATTTGTAATTATAAATCCTGCCTGACCAGAGCCTGGAAATGCAGACAGAGCAAGACATGGACTGAGAGATCCCTGCTCTGCCCCAGCTCTCAGCAGAGCTGCTCAGCTGAGATTGCACCTCTGAGTCACTGCTTCTACAGATGGAAACCAAACCCAGGCAGAAGAAAGTCACCCACTGGGATTGCACGGACTCTTCAACAACACTGGGACCCGAATCCGTTATTATTTCTGCAGTGAATGCTCTGAGCAGCACCAGGCAGGAGCTCCCATGTGCTGCTCACCTGGTGACACAGCCCAGGCACCTGCAGAGCTCTGTGCCACCCAGAGAGCGAGGCTGAGCCTTGATCCCACAGAGCCACAATTCCAGGAAATCCCAGGGAAAAAGCCACCTCAGGCATGGCACGGAGCTATTTGTCCCCTTCTCTCATCTCCAAGGAGAACACACCTCCACGGAGCAGCTCTCCTGACATGTGCTTTCCATCATGTGCTGGTCTGAGCCTCCACTGCAGACTGTTACATAAGGAATCTGCTGCAGCGCAGCGCTGGGATCCTCCCTGCTCAGGGCTGTCCTGACGTTCCCTGCCAGGTGCTCCCTGCCCTGCCACAGCCCCTCTCCCCTCCCGGGCCTGCAGCTTTTGGAGATTTGCTTTTGGAGCACCTCTGCCCTGGAGATTTGTGCTACGGGAAAATTTGTATTTAATGATCTTATCACTTTGCTTTACTACCTGAGTTTCCTTAATTTATGCAACATTACGCTCAGGAAACGTTTCTTACCTTTAACATTTCAACTTGGTTTCCAAGTCCCTTTGTACACAGTTCCATGACTGAATAGGAACAGAAAGTGTCCCTTATTTTATACTGGCTGACAGTAGATAACCAGAGAAAAAGATTGGATTCCAGCTCCATAGGAGGAATTAAAATTGACTGATGTCCAGAATACACACTGTGAAGAACATCAAGGGAGAAAACATTTTAGTGAAGCTTGCAGTTTTATCTTTAAATTAATATTTACTGTATATGCACATTACAGTCCTGCTAGTCCAAAGGCAGGTTGTGGGACTGCAGCTGAGGCAAATTGGAGCAGCAGCATTTTAAAAATGCAACTTACTGTAAAAGAATAACAATTTATCCACGCACAAACACACAGTGACAGTGAAGGAAGAGAACTGGCTCAACCCCACACAGAACAAAACTCCCTGAGTGCAACATGTAATCAAGGAAGAAAGGGAAGAGAAACATTCTGAAGCCAGGAATATTTGGCAGCACAAACACACATCATCAAGATGGGATAACATCCTGCTAATCTGCAGCAAAAGGGAACATGCTGTTGTCAGTTCCAAGACAAATCCCCCCCTTACTGTAAATTAAGTCATTCTGTAATGTCAACACGTCTGTAATTACACCCAGAAGGATCCACTTCCCACTTACAAGCGGCCAAGAGTTAATCTGCCCCTTTCCCCCGCAAAGTCCTACCTGCAAAGGCACCAGAGCACAAATCCCAGCCCGCAGTAGGGGTCCAGACAAATGGCAATCTGCCGGGAGGAGTAGAGCTCGCACTGCAGCTTGATGGCCCTGCACAGGCCGCTGACCGCAGCGTGGGACATCTGCAACACAGGGGACACTGCTGGGAGCGCAGGACACCACCCCGGGACTCCCCAGCGCGGGCAGGAGCAGCAGAGGCACACCAGGGAGAGCTGGTGTGAGGGCAGAGCCATGGCTTGGCTCCTGAGCTTCCACAGCGACGCAGAGCCCTGACACCGACAGCGACGGCAGCACTTAAACATGACGCTGCAGCTGTTTGAGCTCCACCTCAACAGGAGGAAGAACTTTCCATGGAGGTGGCAGAGCACTGGAACAGCTGCCCAGGGTGGTCGTGGAGTCTTACTCTCTGGAGACATTCCAAACCCACCTGGACACCTTCCTGTGTCACCTGCTCTGGGTGACCCTGCCTTGGACTGGGGGATCTCCGGAGTTCCTTCCAGCCCTGACTATCCCGTGAGTCCCACTCCAAACACACGAGCATTAACAACAGCCTAAGGCTTCCCTTTGTAGTTTCTTACCCTCTTTTTTTTCTGACTGCATCCCTATTCTGCTCCTGGGGGAGGCCAGTGGAGCTCAGAGCTCTGCTGCTCTCCCAAGGCAGCTCCCCAGCGGGAGGCAGCAGAAGAATTCCAGGCCCCACTGTGGAGACCTGTTTTCCTCCAGAAACGGCAGAACTCAGGGGAATGAAGCCCACAGTTTTGTTAGGAGAAAATCAGGGTCTCTGTTCAAGCTACAAGGTGGAGGTCAAGGGGAGGTGGCTCAGAGCGTCAGGCAAAGACAAGACACAAGTGCCCATCTCCTAAGCCCTTACTCTACCTTTACTCCTGTGAGCATGCCTGTTGTGGAAACACTAAAATCTAGATATGCCAACATTTCGGGTGTGGGCGGCTTGTAGATCTGGGCCAGTCGCTTCCTGGGCAAGTCATCTGTGCAAGAGAGAAACAAATGGGTTAATTTTGGTTACTTGACTGGTATTTGAAAGGAGAACACAACTTTCAAAACATCAGAGATGGAAGATAAAGCTTTCTATTAATTCTCTTTCCAGAAGAGACAGGCTAGTGTATAGCAAAACTCTTGCCAAAGCTCCCACACAGAAAATTATTTATTCTCAGGAAAAGGGAGAAAAGACCAACTCGCCCTTGTCTTAAGCACATTAAAGTTGTCTCCACTGCAATCATTTCCCATGCAGAGCTCAATGCAGAAGAGTTCTCAGTGAACAAGGGCACACCTTGGATAACTTTTGTACATATTCAGACCAATTTTCAAGAGCCACTCAGTGGAACGGGGGACGTCCCTCTGGAGGTCACCAGTCACCCCTCCACAGAACTTCAAGGAGCCCCTTGGCCCAGGGAGCTCACCTGTGTCGATGATGGTTGGCCAGGTTTTCACATCCACAGCACCAGCTGCCTCCCTGGACTTGAGCAGCCTCATCAAGGTCTGGGTTGTGAGGATACAGGCGGCTTTGCTGACCTGCAAAGATGAACACGCACTGCAACAGAGTCCCAGCAGCACTGCCACCGCAAGAGCTGGTGTTCAGAGACTCTTTTATCATCTGCGCCAATTTCTTTCAGCAAACCTGAATTCCTTCCTCTGGCTTTGCACACTCTGCTCTGCTCCCCCTTCCCTAAACCCCCAGAGCAGCCCAGCCTGCACAGACCCTGTCAGAACCTCTAGAGCAGGTGAAGAGAAGGTGTCACAGCAAGATCCAGCTTTCCTCCCCATGGTATCTCCTGGTTACTGGGCTTGGGAAGCGACTTAACTGCAGGGTTTGGATTTTCCCAGCAATAGGGAGCATCCAGGTGAAATTCTGGGTGGTGTTGGTGCTCTCAGAAAGCACCTGCACTCTGTGAGGAGGAGGTTCTCTCTGGCATTTTATGAACGAGAACACTTCCCCTCAGCTCCAAGGTGTGCCCCGACCCCTCTCACACACACAGCTCGAGGTCGGGATGACCGCGTCCCCCTGGAGCAGGGGCTGCAGCAGCGACGCTCACGGCTCCCGTGTCACCTCTGGAGCCCACGACCGGCCCGGCCCCACTCCACCACGGTCCCTGTGGCACCCCTGGAGCCCCGGGCTCTGCCCCTCTCACCTCCACAATCATCCTCACTGTGGGCAGCGTGGCCACCAGGCTCTGGGCGTGGGGCGGGCGCACGGTGACGGGGACGCAGCCCGAGTACAGGCAGCCGTAGAAGGCCGTGATGAGCTCGATGCCTGCAAGGACACCACAGGACACTGGGGACACGGGCAGGGACACCCTGGGCACAGCAGGGCGCTGCTGCTGCTCCCGTGGCACGGGTGGGCAATGCCAGCGGCCCAGCACCACGGGCAGCACGAGGAAGCCAGGAAAGCTTGGGATAGGGAACGAGGAAGGGAAAGGAAAGGAAGCACACAGGAAACCATCTCCATCGTACAGGAAAACATCCCGAGTGTCAAATGACTCCAGAGTCAGTCAGGACACACCAGTGAGCACCTCTCGCTCGCACTGAGTGCCTTCCCTGTATTTCCAGATCCCAGTGAGGATCCAGAGAAAGCCCAGGCTGCATTTCCCCAGCGGGACTCACTCACCAGGAGGATAAAGAAGCACCACATTGTCTCCTGCATTGAGATGGCCTTTGTCACACAGCACTGATGCGATCCTCTCGGCCTTTTTGTGCAGCTGGAGGCAGGTGGCCGTGCACACAGTGGTTCCCTTGAAAGGACACAGAAATGCTCTAAACGGGGGCTGGCACAGCACAGACTGCCTGCTGTGAAATAAACCCAAGCTTGCTGGCTAGCAGGAGGCTACAGCTACGAGTTATCTCTACCTAAAGGCTGCTGGCACCCTGTGAGCCACTCATCCACTACGGTATCAAAGGACAGAGATGGAGTTAGATCTGCTCTAGAAAGTTCTACCTTCAGGGCGTCAGTTCAGGTCTTCTTGCACCAGAACCTTGCCAGAATATACTCAACACCACTGATAGGGATGGTGGCACCAAGGGATCCACCATTAACTGATACAGGAGCCAGTGGGACCTACAAACACGCTCAGTTTTAAAATGAAGTGTGCAACCATGAGAGGCATTTGCTGAAGGGACCTAGAGGGTCAAAAGGTCAAGTTTTAAGTTACAAATCTATGGGCAAAATCTGACACAGAGGCTGAAAGAGAGGCACTGCAGAGGGCAAAAGATTTTAAAGATTCTCCAACTGGCACTGGATAACACGTGGACCTTAAAACCCAACGACTCAGCACTGAGCGTACCTTGGCATTCAGTAAAAGGAAGAGTGGGTGGTCAGGAGTCGCTTGAGCTCTCCACTGCAACACTTCTGTCAGGAACTGGTGCTGGAAGAGACAGGCAGGAATTCAACACCAGCTTCTCCTTCAGTGCTTCCCACTGCTGCTCTGCACCCACGAGGGGAAACTCCTTCCCATTCTCCATTTGTCACAAACACCAATTTACCTTCTTAACTAAATCGTTGTCTTCTATTTGACCCAGATCTCTCCCAGAGGCTTGAGCGATTCTCTTCCCAGCAACCAGGTTCCCCACCATCACAGAGGCAGGGCCCACACCTGTGCAGAGACAGCAGCACTTTGGGAAGGGGCAGAGCAAAGGTAAAGAGTCCCTGCAGCATCCCACTGCCCCAGGGAACGAGGCCTCGCTGAGGGAGCTCAGCAGGCATTGCTGCTCTCTGTCATCAGGAGGGAGAATCCCAGTGAGCCCAAGGTGGGAATCAAAATTCCTGACTAAGACATGCAAAGGGAGGCCTGGAACACGCCCCAGCCACGGGGCACAAGACAGGGAGCAGGACATCGCCTGGGTTCCTGGGGCTGAACTGAGCCCCAGTTTAACACACCACACAAACAGGGTTCAGGTTACCTGGCTGTTTCTGCCTGGGCTTTGGCAAGTTTGTCACACAAGTGTGTGGGCACATGAGGATGTTACAGGGGTGCAGAGAGCCCTCCAGAAAGTGCTGTTTGGTTTGGGAGATGTGGATCCCTCCCAGAGGAGTTTTTGGCAACGTGTTGGCTGGCACGAGAGCGAGGCAGTAAACACCCACTTGGTGAATGCTGTCAATTGCCTAGAGAAAGGAGAGATGGTCACTGGCACTCCTGGCACTGCTGGACACAGTCTGCTGCTGCTGAGGCACTGACACAGCGCAAGGCAAATCCCTGGACTTGTGAGGTGCCGGAGGAGTGAGTCACTCACTGACATCCCACTGGACTCCTGTGCCACCAGTGAGCCTCAAGTGCTGGGTACATCCCTGCCTTTACAGCCCATTTCATAGACACCAAATCCATTTCTCAATCTTTCATGACCAAAATCCCAAAATATCCACAGTTGCCTGATGAATCACACGATTCTGATCTCGGGATTGCATCCATCTGTCTCCTCTGAACCATCACACTCTGTTCCCTCCTGCCTGCCCCAGCATTCAGGCATCTGATCCATTATTCAGAGCACCAGGTACTTCCCTGATTCTCCACCCCAGCCTGCACACTTCACTCCCTGAATGCCATTCCTGGAATGACACACATGCAGTGCAGGCAGCTCAAAGGAAGTGACTGCTACTCTTTCTTTTAGGACCACACTCGTTCAGCTGTTCTGGCCTTTCCCTGCCCACTTGGTCCCTGCTGAAAATGCATCTCCAAAGAAAAGGGTGGCTTTAAAGCCAAACTCTGAGCTCCACATGATCCAGACTAAAAGCACATCTCCAAAGCTTGAGCACGGATTTGCTTGGCAGTTCTGAGAGGTGACTGCCAGAGCCCTTCTGTCCTCCCAGGACCTTCATGGAATCCCAGGTTGGCTGAGGAATTTCTTCCCAAAACTTAACTTAAACTCCTCCTCTTTTAGTTGGAAGCCATTCCCCCTGTCCTGTCACTCCAGTTCTCTCAGGACACAACGGAACAGCTTGGACACAGCTCATGACCCTGCACGAGCACAACTTAGGGAAGTGTGAGACCTTGTGACCAGTCAGCCATTTTGTGTCCATTTTGTGCCCATTTTGTGTCCATTTTGGCTCCAATTTGTGACTATTTTTAGACCATTTTGTGCCCACCCTGGTGTGTCCCTGGCCAGGCTCCTGCACTGCCCAAGCTGTACCCTAAAGGCCAATCAATAAATCTCTGCTTTGCTCTCTTAGCCCCGCTCCAGGCGAGCCCTGGCTGTACCTGCAGCACCCGACTCATCCACTGGAAGCTGTCCTCCTCGGACGCGTCCGGCCTCTGCTCGGCCACCACCACGATCCTCTCGTCGTAGAACACGGACACGGAGAACACAGCAATCCTAAGGAAAAGGGCAGAGCCACGCTCCAGCTTCACTCCTTGGAAACAGGGAGCCAAGGAGAGGTTAAAGACAGAACTTGTTAAAATAACTGTGGGGCAAAACCAAGAGAAAAAGCATCAGACAATTAACATTGAGTCAAAAGGAAAGACTGGGAAGTATGGAAGGGGTTAATTCCACTTTCTGATGAAATTTCCATATGGCACAGTCTCCTATTCTCCCAACCTGCTGTCACATTCCTGTTCCAACTTCTGGCAAAGCACAAATGAAAGGAGATCACAAGGCACCTACATGATGGTTTAAAATCCCTCACTAAGTCTCAGAGATATGAGCTCCAGCCCTGCCTAAAGATCTAGAAAATTAGATCCACAACTGCTAAATAAAAATCAAATATCTCTGGACATTAATGGAACTCTTCCTTGTTGCACCAGCAAACTCTGCAGAGACAGAGAATTAATTTCTCCATGTGGCTGATTTCTCTTGTTACTTGATTGCTTTCCCTAAAGCACAGACTTGATGAAAAGCCAGGCTGGATAGTGGGAGAAAGATCTGTGCTGGGCAGGACCAAGGCAATTACTACCTAAATCAAAAAAATGTTTACTTTAACTGAGCTACCCAAAGAGAAATCCAAGGAAGTACTAAAGCTTCTGTTTTGCTTTATTGCACGCAGCAGCTCGTGGGGAGGACCAAGGTTTCCAGTGCTGACCTTCCTCTGTAAACTGTTTTTATCGACTCCACGGCCAGCCCGGTGGCCACGATGTCGTCGGCGTTGTGCCTCCTCCCGCTCACTGTCAGCAGCCCGTCCATCTTCCCGACCACGAACACCAAACTGCCCTGAGAGAGAAGCAGGTGCCCGTGAGGAGCTGGCAGCGAGCTCTCCTCACACCCCCTCCCTCCCCGAAAGCTCTGCTCTGAGGCGCCGAGGGCCCGCGCGGCGCAGGCTGCGACGCCCCACGTACGGGTCCAACGAATCCCAGCAAGCCGGAGCGCACGAAGGGCACGTCCCCCACCGGAGAGCCTGAGGAGCTCACAGGGATCACCTGCAACACAAGGGAGGACGCGGGAGGCAAAGCAGCCTGAGCAGGGAAAAACCTTCCCCAGCCCAAGAAGTGCACCTAAAGTGAGCGAAGGAAGGGGAGAAGGGGAGGGAACCCTCGGTGCAGCCCTTGTTTTGGGTGGGAGATGTTTGTGGAAGGGATTCTGAGCATCTCTAACTGCAAGGAGTTTTCTAATGCACGTTTTTAGAAAACACCATTAACACTTCAGTTACAAACCCAAGACCACCAGTTTTAAACAGAAAATGGGGCAAGAAAGATGCATTCTGCTAGACATACCTCAAAAGTATTCTTCGTCACCCCTGCCAGCCCATAGTACATCATTCCTCCTGCTCTGGAGCTCACACAGATTTCACCAATCTCGTCTGTTTTACAGAGCTGGGGTGGCCCATCTGGTTTCACTATACACATCATGCCTAGGACAAATCAGGCTTTGTTAAAACAGCTCCCAAACTTGGCCCTGCGTGAGAACTGACACGTTTAATCGTGACAGAAATGACTGAGTCTGGCACTGCCCCACCTCTCCCACACTGACGCTGATATGGGAGAGAACACTGACCAGTTCTGCTCCTAAAACATCCCCAAAAACATCTCATGTGAGCCTCCTGCCTGCTTTTACCTCCTGGCATCACGTGCCCGACATCTTGGACAGTGAGAGCAGAGTTTTTATCCTCAGTGTTGACCCGAATCACACCAAAACTCAGGCCGTTCATGGACAGGATGGCTCTGCCTGGCAAAGGGGCCCCAGGGACTCCAGGCCTGGGAAGGACACAAAATCAATAAATACACTCAGTCAGGCACCTGGGCTTGGTGTTAGATGGCACAGCAACATAAACAGCTGCATTCAGAGTCTCTGCTTTGCATTTCAAACTGTGATGGCACAGGGGTCCCACCCAAAGGAGCCACAGTTCCAATCCCCAGGGAATTGTGTTCCTGGGCACTGCAGCCCCTCTGCCAGCCCAATATCTCACCCCATGGCAAACCCCAGCTCCCAGGCCACGGGATTGCAGGGCTGTTTCGTACAGAAGGGAGCAATGGACGGAAACAGAGTATGAGAACGTCCAAGGGATATCAAATCCCAGGCTCCGAGCTCCTCCAAGGCTGTGGAAATCAGGAGGAGGAAAAGCAGCACTGCTGAGCTGCCACACATCTCAGAAATCACTTGGATCTCAGGAGGGAGGTTCAAGAGCTCAGCGACCTGAGTAGCTGAGCACACACAGTAAATGTCAGAGGAGTTTATTACATGCTTAAATCAACTGTGACCAACCCAAGGGTGAACAAAGCCCAGCCTGGACGACTCAATCTGTTACCTGCGGATGGCAACGGTCATCGCTTCAGGAGAGGTGGCACAGGGACAAATTGCCTCTGGTTTGAGCCCGTGGCCCTGGAACAAGCTCAGGAAGGCATCACAGGAGGAAACAGACCCTGGGAAGAAAGAAAATATGCTGTAGGACTTCACAGAAGTCTTTTGATTTCATGCCCATCTACAGGAAGGGTCAGGAGGAGGATTTGGGAGACTACAGGAGGATGCGGCCTCAGGTTGTGCTGGGGGGGGTTTAGGTTGGATATTAATGAAAATCTCCTCACTCAAAGGATGGTGAGGCACTGGAACAAGCCCAGACTGGATGTCCAGACATTGGATTCTGCCCAGAGCAGAGGTGGAATTGCAATCCCTGGGGATTCAGTGGTGAACACGGCGCTAGGTTAAGGGCTGGACTCGATGCTCTTAAAGGTCTTTTCCAGCCTGAACAATTCTCTGATTTTATAAACACTGCCTCCCATCCAGCTCTCCTTTTCCTGCTTTGCAGGATCTCTCACAACCCAAAGGATGTCCAAGCACGACGAGCCATCTCCTGCAGAGGAGCGCTCCTCGGGAGCAGGAGCTGCTGCTGAGCAGGAGATCCCTGATCCCAAGGAACCCCGGGAGCGGGGCTGGGGGCCGGGGGCCGGGGCACTCACAGGGGTTGGCGCCGTCGGTGACGATCAGCATCCGCAGCGAGCTCAGGCTCACGTCTCTTTGGTCCCGATGCGCCATCATGGCCCAGTGCAGGTCTCGACACTTCACCAGAGCAACTTTCGCTGCAACCCGCACAAAAACAACACCTCAGGGCAAAGCAAAGCTCTCCAGGAGTTATTTCTACACGGACACACGGTCTGAGACCCCCAAAGGAGGGAATTCTCACCTAAGCAAGGAAGCTTTAAATAACTGAGGCTGCGGGAGCAGCAAACCCAACACACAACGGCATCTGCTGTGGCACTGCCACCACCTGAGCCGGGGCCTGTCATCGTCACAGCTCCTCCTCCAAAGGCCAAAAACCATTATCACCCTCTGAAAGCCCTCAGGGAGGCCAGGGATCCAGGCTCCTGCCGCACTCTACCGTTTTCTTGGATTCATAAAAGAAAGCGGCTCCAAGTCACAAGATCCCCACCACTGACATGGCATTAGGAGTTTGTGCACAGAAATAAATGGCAAAGTCCCCTGTCCTCCCCAAGCTGTCACATTCCTGTTCCAACCTCTGGCAAGTTACCAGTGCAAGGAGTTTTACAAGGATCTACATGACTGGGGGCTTAAAATCTCCATGAGCTCCAGCCCTGCCTGAGGATCTAGAAAATCCAATCTACAACTGCAAAATAAAAATCAACTATCTCTGGACATTAGTGAAACTCTCAGCCCTTGAGATTTGTCATGGAAGAGCAAGAAGGATTGAAGGCATTTGAGATTTTAATGCCCCTCACTCGTGGAACCCGAGAAGCCCAAGCTGAAGTTTTGGATCATCCTGAGTTACCTTTGTGGGCGTGAACCCTCTGCACCCACGAGAGAGGACAGGTTTTCATCACAGAATAGGGCACGCTGATAGTGTGCAGCTTGTTCATTACATTCTGAAAAGCAGGAAAAAGATGGTTAGGAAAGGGATCACAAACCTTTCATTGAGTTATAAGAAATGTCGCCCTCAGTCCCCATCAGCTTCTGCCCCATCCTGAATTCAGAGGTTCAGTCAGGATGATTCTGTTGATTCCCCAGAGAACTGCAGCTCTGGCAGGGAGAGGAATGGTTATTTTAACAGGTAATGGTCCTTCCACTGTCTCAGGCTGCTCCAAGCCCAGTCCAGCCTGGCCTTGGGCACTGCCAGGGATCCAGGAACACCACAGCTGCTCTGGGCACCCTGTGCCAGGGCCTGCCACCCTCCCAGGGAGGAAATTTTTATGAATATCCCACCTAACCATTAATGTCTCATTACAGAGAGTTCTGGATCACTTCAACTCACCGTTAGAATGCCATGCCACAGCCCTGCATCCTTCTTAAAATCCAACACATTCACTATGGTTTCACCTGGGAAAAGAAAGGTGAAGTTGTCAGGTGCAACGTGCCAGCAGAGCTGTGCCCATCATTTCTGCTGGAATCTGCACAGGGATGAAGCTGTCACAGAGCCCCGTTGGACTGCACGTGTGACGGATCAGAGCTCCTGTCGTGCAAAGGAACAGCTGCACGTCCATTCCCGAGCAGGAGCACAGCCAGAGCCGCAAGGAAATCACACTCCAGCCTGAAACGTCCAGCGGCGGGACAGGGAGGGTCTGGAGCTCATTGTGTACCAGCAGCGCAGGGAAGGGGAGCCAGAGAACATCACTCAAGCCCTGACTCTCAGCAGCGATGGGAGCTCAAGTGATGGGTTCTAAAAGGCAAACTTTGCATTTTAAAGCTCTGTCACCTACACCTCTATAAATAGTTTCACTCATGGATGTAGGAATTAGCTTGAT
This sequence comes from Hirundo rustica, assembly GCF_015227805.2. Taxonomy (NCBI): domain Eukaryota; kingdom Metazoa; phylum Chordata; class Aves; order Passeriformes; family Hirundinidae; genus Hirundo; species Hirundo rustica. The sequence continues at coordinate 165,752 of NC_053479.1, forward strand.
TTACAAGGCAGACCAGAATAAACCATAACCTACAGCAAAACCCTCTGCAATACCGCCAGCACTTTCCAATCTCCATTTCTGGCTTACCCAAAAAACCTCACAGGACCAGAACAGCCCAGCCCCAGAAGCTTTGGTATTTACACACTATCAACAGTGAAAGTTTGGGAAGAGGTTCCTATGGGCCAGCAGTGCAGTGAGAGGGGACTCAAGCTTGGTGGAAGAAAATGCTTCATTTTTCATTAATTCGTTCCTCCTTTGGTTCACCAGAACAAACTCAGTAACTTCACAGACATGACATAACTCCCACTTTTTATTCCTCTTCACCACGGCAGTGAAAATGCTGCAGTTCTGGATGGAGAAACACCACAGCTAATTTTCACTTCTGGGGGGGAGAATTAATCTGCGCTTTTCAATTTTATTTATTTATTGAAGTCAATATTGGTTACTCAAGAGACAGCTGTTAAAGATATGAGAGGCAACCAGGTAAAACAAAACTCCTGGGATGTTCTGTGCCCTCACCCACCTTCGGAGTAGTTGCAGGCCTGAGACAAGGCTTGGCAGTGAGCCAGCATGGCCACACGGGACACGGTGACACCCATGACACTGCCCTCCTTGCTGGTCTTGTACTGCACAGGAGAGAAGAGAGTCAGGGGGTCTGGATCCCACAAAGGAAGGAAGATAAATCATCACAGAATCCACGGGAAAATAAAGCTTTCTCTAAAGCTGCTGAAACAAACCCAAAAACCATCTGTGTGAAAGCCTAGAGCCGAGGAGATGGGCACACACGGGCAATCTCCATGGAGATGGGAGAAAAAATGAACGTGTCTGTGTTTCTGTCACTATCACTGCTGCTCAGCACAGCTCTTCCTGCTCCTGTAACAAACTGGGAAGCCACTCTGGGATTTCAGGATGGCTCAGCCACCACTGGAACAATCCCTGCAAGTCACCTTCTGGTGTACGAACAAAAATCAGCACTACCAGCAAGAGCAGAGAATTCAAAGCGCTGCTGCCTCAAGCACTGTCAGAAATGGGTGGTATCAAGCACCATCTCAGAGCTCAGCTGCCTCCAGCCCTCACTTTTCGGAACAAAAAACAATCCTCCAGCTTACTGCAAGCAGTGCTCAAGGCCACAAAGGGATTCAAACCTAAAATGAGCTTCACAGCAGGATGCCCACAGTGAAAGACTTGCTTCAGAGGCAGGGAAGTTGGAAGTTGAAGGGAGTGAGGTGAAACTGTTCTCTCTCTGGTGATCAGAACATTAAATTCAGCTCACGGAAGGGGCTTTCTATTCCCCATTCACCACTTACCTCAATATATGCTGGCTCAGTTCCTGCTGCTGAGATGTTGGGCTGCCAGTCCTTGGGAGATTTGGAGAGATATTTTGAATCTGTCACAACCCATTTGAGTCTGGGCCAACCTGGAGCCAAAATTAAACGGTGCATTAATGTCAGTTTATTTATTGAGGGATTTATATTCTGCAAGAATACACTGAACCCCATCATCTGTCCAAGTTCGGTTACACAAGCAGAATTCCAAGCCAAGCCCAGCCACCAGCCAGAAGGTTCATCTCGCTTCTCATCAGGAGTTCAGTGGGCTACAAGGTACTTCCTCTCCTCAGGGAAGGTCCCTGCAGCATTCCTAAATAAAGCTTGTGAATAAAACTGCCCTGGAGCCTGCCAAACCCCCCTGAAGGGACCTGAGCACAGCCCTGGCTTGAGGCGGCTCCTTGTGACCCCCAGAGCAGCTGTGTCAGACACACGGGGGATCTCACCACAAACACAAATCCTACAACATTTTGCTGGGATCAGGAGTTGTTCCTTTAGCCCCCAGCTGCCTTCAGAGTCCTGACAGCTCCTTTCAGATGGTCCAGCTGCAGCACAAGCACAATCAAAAGCCAATCTATAACCAGCTCACCTTTAAACTGCACAATTTCTCCGTTCTGGGTTTTTGGGAGCCCTTTCAGACACACTTCAGTGGTGAGGGCCAGAGCAATCCCACAGCTCCCCAGCAGGAAGCCGATCTGCTGCCCACCAGCATCCTGAGGGAAGAGGGGAAAAGTCACTCCTGTTCAAAGATGACAGAAGTCACCTTTCCCTTCCCAAAATCCAAGGTTTGATAATGCTTTGGGGACTGGGGGAAGGAGTGGCAAGGAAAAGAAAACAACCCATTCCCACACACACTCAGAATCACAGAATCACAGCTGGAGTGACTGGGGCTACTGGAAGGTGTCCCTGCCCATGGCAAAGGATGGAACTGGATGGTGTCTAAGGTCCCTTCCCACTCAAACCATCCCGTGACCCCATGAAACACGGCACTGGCAGATCAAAATGCACTGGATGTGAAATCCAGGGAAAACCAGGGCTCGTGCCCAGCACCCAGGCGTGGAGCACGCCCCATCCACTGGCACTGATGGGCACCCAGATGCTGCAAAGAGGAATAATCGAGAGGCAAAAAAAGCAAAACATGTAATTACACTGGAATAACGAGACCTCTCTATCCCCTGGAGCCAATTTCTGTTGCGCAACGACAAAATGAGGAGGCTCGCTCAGAAACTGATTGGGCAAACACTGGAGAAGTTTTAATTTTGCATTTGGTTGCTATAGCAGTCTGTCACAGTGCAGAGAATGAAATCAGAGCTCTGTGTGTCCCTGAGTGTTCCCAGCTCATTGCCACCTCTCCTGCCACAGTGTTTGCCATCAGCCTCTCCTGTTTTTGTTTCCTCTTATGAAATCCTAGAGTTTCACACAGTTCTTGACATGGCAATAACATGGCAACAGTGCAGAAGTTCTGGCAAGGGTAAAGAAAAAAATTTGTCGAGCAAATAATTTACAGAAAGTGCCTCAAGGTCTTCAGGAACACCGAGCACCTCCACCTCCAGCAGGATCAGAGCCTGGCAGAGCTCAGCACAGCTGGATTGAGCCCCCTCCCATCGGTCAGGGGGCAGATCCACACTACAGTCTGCTCTGTAGAAATGATTTGCAATAAGGAAGTGAAGACTGCATCATTTAGGAGAATTGACCATCTCCAGCTGCTCAGCACAGCCCTGGTCAATACGTTTTTCCATTTTTAAATGTCATTCCAGGCTCCCCAAGGTCCTTGCTGGTAGAGAGCTGCTCAGGCAGCAGCTGGAGTCTGTGAAACGCTGTCAGAGGCTGCTGCCTGACTTGGTTTCCATCCCACATGGCTCCTCCAAGTTCCATCAACGTTACCTTTCTGGTAAGAGGTACCTCTATAGGCACTGGGATCACTTCTGCCAGCAGACAGCCGTAAAATGCCACCATGAACATCACGGGGTCGTTGTTGGGATACACAAGGGCCACCTGCAACCCACAAGTTAATGATTTCAACACCCAGATCTAGAGTGACTGAAACTCACAAAACTCGGTGTTATTTCACACTCTTCCTCCCACAGAGGTATGGAACATGCCTGAGCTCCTCACGCAGTGCCCGGGCACCTGAGGGCTCACACACAGCCAGGACACAGAGATCAAACCCTGCATCTCCCTCACAGCTCCGTGCTCTTCCCCAGATGTATCTCAAAGCCCAGAGCCAAGAAGCTGCTCACAGAGAGCCAGGACCCCTGAAAAATCCCACCAGTGTCTGCCCCGAGCAGCCTTGTCCCTGGGGCTGGTCTCACTGCGGTGTCTGTGCTAAGTTCCAGCCCCAAAACCCCTCGTTTCTCCCCAGAGGGAGAAGCAGAGTCCCAAAGTCATTACCCTGTCTCCAGGTTTTAACACGGGTTCGTTTTTGGTCCCCAGTTTATTAAGCAGGGTGTAGGCCAGCTTGAGACTTCTGCTCCACAGCTTGCCTGGAACACAGAGAACAGAGACTCGCACAGGAGAACAGCTCACAGCTCGGCAGCTCCGACCACCTACAGTAACCCTGCTCTGTCTGCAACACTCACCAGCACCAGGAGGGGTTTTGCAACCCCTCCAACCCCAGGAGCCCCGTGCTGAATCCACGGCTGCTCCTGGGGAGCAGCGGAGCAGGGGGAGGCAGGGCAGGGCCTCAACTCACCATAGGTGAGGGTATAAACCGGTTTTCCTGTCACATCCAGGGCTGTCAGACAGGGACACTTGGCCTGAGTGGTTCCCCAGCGCTGCAGAGCTGCTTCCAAGGCAGGAGGCCAGTTACAGACCACTCCCAGGGGCTCTCCCTTCACCGGGGTCATCTGCTGGCCCTCGGGCTTGGGCTGGTTCGGGTCCGGCTGGGGAACTGAGAGAATTCAATCACATTTCCCGTGTCTATCGAGGTATTTCTAAAATAATCCAAGTAAAATAACATTCCCCGTCTTCGCCCATTTGTCACCTGACAGCTCAGCTTGAAATACTGAAAGCAAACCTAAAGGAAATGAGGAAAATGATTTAACAACCCATTCCATCCCATTTCCTAGGAAGTCTCGCACAAAACAAGACATCGGGAACAGACTCTTCCCACAGGATGTTGCTCAAAGGTGTTCAACACATCAGTAAGGAACACAGAACTGCAGAAAGAAAACCTTACAGAATAATACTGGAATGAAATTACCAGTGAGGACAATCCCCTTTGGGAAATTAATTAAAGTAGCCTAAGCAAACGAAGGGGGTTGAAAAATCTATTTAAATTTTTTTTTTAAGAAGTTTTCTGCTGAAGAGGTCCCCCAAAGCTCAGCAGAACAGCAAATTACTTCAAACACTGGTTTTGGGTCAGACTGTTCATGGAGGCTGCTGCAAATAATGAATCCGAGCTGACCTTGAGAACAGCAGCACAAAGAACTCAGCTCCCCGAGCTTCTAATTGCAACAAATGTGCACAAAACCATTACTGGAGCTATTACCTTCCACGATTTCTTCAAAATCATCCACAAAGAATTCTTTCAGGGGTGGTCTTTTAGGCCTTTTCAAGGTGTTCAGCAACTGCTGAATTTTTGTGGAGACTCTGCTGCTCACAGGAACACCTGGAGGGAAAGTCCAGAGCGCTGAGCGCCACATCCAGTCACTCCCTGACCTCCAGGGATGTGGGACTCCACCACCCCCCTGGGCAGTGCCAATGCCTGCCCACCCTGCCCAGGAAGAAATCCTCCGAATGCCAACCCCAGAGCAGCGGCACAGTAACACCAACGCTAACGCCAAAACCGCGCCGGCTTCGCAGAGGCTTCAAGGACATGGGGGGAGCTGGGAGAATCAAGGGGTGATTTAAACCCTCTCTGAACACTGCTGGGCACCCAAAGGTGTCGTACCGTCCGCAGTGTCCATGAGACTGGAGCGGTTGGAGCCCTTGTGCATCCCCTTCACAATTCCCGAGGGAGGCAGGTCGATGGCTGCCGGCCGTGCTGACGGCGTGGAGGTAGTTGCTGTCACATCTGGGGGGACTGAGAAACTTTCTAAAAAGAGAAGAAAGCTGCTAAATACACCTTTTATTATCCCCCCAAGGAGCAAAGTGTCAGCGTTACCAGTAATGCTAAGGACTGAACAGGTTGGATGTATGGGAACCCTCATTAATGCTAAACACTGATTCCTAAAGGTTCAGCAGCTCTAGGACAGGCACAGTATCAGTTCTGGAAATCAAAAACCAAAGGCACAAGGTTTTGTCTATGTCAGGAAAGTACTCAGCAAAAGAGAATTCCTGTTCTTGGTTTCTAACCTTGAAGCTCAATCTCTTGACATTCAGTACCGTAAAAAACAAGAAATAAATAATTTTTTTAAAGTTTGAGATTCACATGAGCTCTGAAACATCCAAAGCCCAGAACAAATCCCTCCCTCACCTATGCACTGATCTCTCTTGCTAGAATTCTACTATTTAGCTTCTTTGTGAGAGAGGGCTTTTGAAAACAAACCACGTGGGAATTTGACCAAAGCAGATCAGCAAAAGTTGTGCTGGTTTCAATCCCTTCCAGCTGGGTGGTTACAGAGCTTGTCCAGCAGCGACAGAGTAACTCCAGTGAACAGTGTGAGCTGGGTCTTACTTCTGTTCAAGCTCCCGGACACCATCCTGTCTTTCAGCCCAGGCTGCAGCTGCATCCTGCAGGAGTTCTCCAGTGTCTCTTAAACAAGGGATTTTTGCTCATGTGGGGTTTCTTTACACAACCCAGCAGGTTCAATCATCTGATAGGGTAAGAATATTCTATTCTGGCTTAACCAGCAACTGTTGCTTACAAAGGAAAAACCCAACAGTCTGAAACCATGGGTTGGGTTTTACAGCTAGTCTGAAGTCCTATCCCAAATAATTCCCACTGACAGGGTTTTGCGATTGAGTCTGTGTCGATTTCCCATTTTCTAAGAAGAAAAAATAACCCAATTCTGCATCTCTTTGGAGACACAGTGGCAAGGAATATTTCTCATGCACTGAAGTTCTAAAAGCTCTGGAAAGGATGTGGATTTGTACATCTGCAGGACTTTTTATTGCTCTCAGGAGAGAGATGTACAGAACTGTGTATGTGAGAGTTCTGTTCATTTAAATCAGGTGTTAACAGGGGATGAATGTGGCAAATAGAATTCTGACAAAGATTCAAAGCTTCTCTTTTGCATAAGACACTAATTAGACTAGACAGTAGATATTCTGGAGGTAAAAAGCTGTGTTACCTTAATTCATTGCAAAAGGTAATGTGGCCTTCTGCCTGCTCCAATTAAAAACAGCCTCTCTGCTTCAAAGACATTAATTGTATTGACTACATTTTATGGGCAATCTCCTCAGTTTTCCATTTCAGGAAACAATTTGCATCCCAGCAAATAAACAAACAAAAATAACAGCAATAAGAAGATAAATAAGTGAAAGATAAAATCACCAGCACTTCTATGCATTGCTTGCCCCAACCCAGTTAAGCAGAAGCAGAGAGCACATGAAATACAGACAATGTCCTACGGTGCAGGGATTTCCTCACCAGCAGCTAAAAAGGACAAACATACACAGAGCAAAAACAAACTTGGCCATTTCATACAGAAGCATCAGCAGCAAGGAGCACCTCAGAGCCTCAGAAAACTGAGCCCAGGGTATCCAGATCTGTAGATTTTGCTCCGTCTCCTCAGTACCTGGATGCTCTGGTTATTCCTCAGTCATGGAAGAGCTGGGCCAAAGCTTCACTCCTCTAACCCCATTTTTTAATGACAGGCTCATTTGTTCACACACACGGCTGGCTTTGGTTCATTTCCTTCCCTGATCTAACGCAAACAATAAACCATCGGGGCCCAGAGCAAAATGAGGATGTCAAACACAGCATTTCCCCACTGCACAGGCACAGACACCCCTAAGGATCCCTCAGGACACAGATGAAAATGCCACTTGTGCTGGGCAGTTTGTGCCCACGGGAGCTGCCAAGAGCTGGAGACATAAAGCAACACAGGACACAGAGAGTTGTGCCTCCTGCTCTGTCCACACTGCCCCTGGAATCTTCCCTGCTTCCAGCAGCTCCTGCTCCCCGCTCTCCCTTTACAACCACCTCAACCTTCTGAAATTCTTCAGAAAACAACAGCGTGACGGTGCAACTCCAACCAATCCTAGCAAGTGCCATCAACACCAGCTAAATAAACTCTTGCTCCGAATTTCCCTTCTGCAATGGACAACTCCAGCTTTATCAACACAGTCTGGACTCGAAGCGATTGTTCTGTTCGTACCCAGCTCCTACCTATTCGAGTATTGGCAAATACATCAGCTAGTGACCCACTGGTCCCTTTGCCTTCTCCATGGGAAAGTGTAGAGGATGCTGATGAGGATGTGGATGACCCCTGAACAGATCGGTTGATCCAAGACTCAGCATTCTGTAAGCTCTGGTGCAATGCAGCAGAGAGAGCAGCTTGGCGCCTGAGCGAGCCCTCGTCCTCGGAGGCGGAAGACGTGTCTGTGTGGAAGCAGAAAGAAAATCTAGCTGCTTAGGGAAAAGCACACGGCACTGAACATGCTCTTTCCAATCACATATCAACAGCACAGGCTTTCACAGGAAGATCTGTTTTCCACAGGCCAAACCAGAGGTTAAAGCAGCAGAATCGTCGGTGGGAACACACTCACCCCTGTTTGATTCACCTCCTCAGACAACATCCTGCCCCCGGGGTCTCCAAGCCTAGAACTTAACTCTCATTACTCTTCCATGCACACTCCATAGCATCAGATGCTGTTTTGCCTAACTCTGGTCATTCTGAACTGGAAAGTGAGGGGTCAGGGTCGTTGTCAAACTGCAAAGTCCCAGGAACAAAGAAAACGCAGGAAACAACTGTGCCAAGGCCACAGCAGAAAATGCTTTTGTCTGCGGCTCTAAATGGGGCCTCTTCAATTGCAGAATACAAACAAAAACCCCAAAACAAAACACAGAAATCTACAGCAAGGAACCGCTTCCTGTGTGTCCCAGAGCACAGATACCTCGGCTGTCCCAAAATTGTGAACTAATTATTGAATTACCGTGAAGCAAGCACTCATTTCTGAGACGTTGAGTTGTGCAGTGCTAAATGCAAACATACAGGTGGCTGTGGCCTAAAATTTAGGTGTTCTTCAAAGTGATTTTCTGCCTACACTGGAGTGGTAAATCAGGCTGCTAAACCATGTTCTGCCCACTTGCCAGAGTGGGACGGAGTCACGAGCTGAGGCAAAGGACTGATGCCAGCCATGCTGTAAGTGCTGACCCGGCTTTGTGACCCCCCAGCACAGGGTGTGCTGCAGCCCTGGACAAGTGAGCACAGAGCTGAGACCCAAGCAGACACCAGGAACATGCATCAGCCCCCCGGAGAAAGGAAGGGAAAAAGGAAGTGTGGTAGAACAGGAAGGAGGAGGAGGAGGAGGAGGAGGGAGGTGGCCTAGCAGAGCAGTTTCAGAGCTATGAATTCACCAGGAGATGTGGATTCATAACATTCGGATGACTTTGTCAATCCAAATGGCTGCGATGCTTCTGCACAATGAGACACAACACAGAAGTCACTGCCAAAAATCACACGGACTCATCTGTCAGTCAGTGCATCCCGCTGCTGGAAAACAGAGGGTTACTGCTATCTGCTGCACATGCATCGTGACAGACACCACGGCATCCAGGGATTCTGCTGCAGCCAGTACATGGCAGGGCTGAGAGAAGTCCTGGAATTCCACTGGACCCCTCTGAGGTCCTTATCCAAAACCAAACATCGCTGCAAACCCTCCTCTTGTGTGCTGAGCAATGAACATTAATGACACCGAGACGTGAATTATCCATCAGAAACAGGTGTGAGGGAAGAATTGGCCTCAGCCCAGCCGATCTGAACCACAGAACCATGGACACACCCCGAGCTGGACCCACAAGGAGTATCCAAGTCAAACTCCTGGCACAGGACATCCCAAGCATCCCACCACGTGGTTCTTTAGGAACTCCTGGAGGAGAGGTCCCTTCCCAGCCCTGAGAGCAGGGACACTCCCACACCGGGAGCACTGCAGCCCCTTGCTTCGGAGGTGCTTCCTGGCAGAGTGTGGCACAGCCTCACCTGGGGGAGTGCAGGCGTCGGCGGGGGACTGGACGAAGGTGGAGCGGCGCTTGGTGGGCATGGGCAGTGCCATCTTCTGCTCCTTGTGCTTGGCCAGCGCCGCCTGCACCGCCTCCGTGTGGATGTCTGCAGAGGGAAGGGCACAGCTGCCTTCAGCAACGGCACGAAGGGGACGCCTTCAGATCTCGGCTTTTCTGCCTTTCACACCCCGCAGTGCACTGGTGCACAGCTGGAAACTCCAGGTAAAGTGCTGGGTGACTGTCTCCATGCTGTAGTTAAGGCAAACAACCCCTCTGGTGATCCAGGGACTCCCTCCAGCCTCAGGCCCGGAAAAGCACGAACAAAAGTGAATTGGGGGGGAGCAAACTGGGGGAATATCGCTTCATTACCTGAAGCTGGAATTGGAGAATTAACCCTGATATGCAAATAGGCTAGATTTATAATTGCCTGAAAAACTCGTGACCATCATCTATGCTGGGTGTAGCCCCTGGGAGGCTTCTGACAGCCCAGGTTGTAACTACTGAAGGCCTTTAGTAAATGCCCAGGTTATTCTCTTAACTTTGACTAGCCTCTGCTCCAGGTACCACTGCAGGGCACCAAAGGACAGAGGACACAAGGCTCCCACGCCTCCACACCCCCCCTCTGCCTGTTCATGACATCCCTGTTTCCAGCACCTTCCCAGGTCTCTCTTCTGCCAGCCCAGGAGCAGCATCACCTTTTAATCTCCTTTTTAAACAAGGAAACTAACCGAGGTTCCTGAAGTTAGCAAGCTGAATGCAGGGCCAGCTTTGCTTCTCTGGAAACTTCTGGATTAAACTCATTATATCCTCGTGTCTCTGGCAATTTTAACAGAAACCTCAGCCCTGGCAGATTGTTCTCCTCAACAGAAGATTATCCTAAAATCTGCCTGTGCACCATTTAAATATGCACAGTGTGTGCAGCCTCAGGTGCAGCTCGGGTCCATAAACTGACAGTTGTCTGATTTAGGAAAAGCCTTCTGCTCCAAGTGGATGCAGATTACATGTAAATCTTGGAAGTTTAACTGTGGCTGCAAGTGCAGGCTGATTAGGAACTGAAACAGGCTGGGGCGGGAGGTTTCCATCCCCCTGCAACCCCCAGAGCTCTTTGAAGGAAGAAACTTCACTGTTGGGGAGAAATCAACTTAATAAAAACCAGCTATGACCAGGGAGAGCGCTCATTGCTACATCTACATTCAATTCTCAGGTTAACATATTTTAATTCTGCTTCTGCAAAACCCAAACCAGGCTCTCCTAACGCGGCACGAAATGGTGGCACACGACAGTGTCACTGGAGAAGGAAGATTTAATAAACTTTATTGGGCTGTGTTGAGAAGGAAACTTAATTCTTGTTATTGTGAACAAGTGAAAGACAAAACCAGGGAACCAAAAATAGGTGCCAACAGCTTCCCCTCTCCTGAAGTGAAGCAGGAGCTCAGCAGGTGCTGGGCAGCTCTCCCTGCTGCTCCAAGCTCCAGAGCACAGCAATCCCCAGCCCCAGGGACTGATATTACCTCACTGAATGCTATTACTTACAGATGTGGTTAAAGAAGGGTTTTTTTCCCATTCTGTGAACAACTTGCACCCAACAATTTGCATTATTTGGTTGGCATTATTTGGTTTTTTCTGTTTATAAGTGGTTTTGACTCAGCAGCTGCACCCCACAGTCTGATGTTTCATTACAGAGAACCATTGTAATTTTGATAATAATTTTGATTGAGGACACAGCACACTCCTCCCCAGGGGAGGATTCCAGGGACTCCTGTCCCTGCCCTTACCAGATCGGTAACGCTCATCCCTGGCTCCCCCTGAGCGAGCTCGGTGGAATTTGGATGAGGATGAGGAGGACGATGCCGAGGCTGGAGCTGCAGATGGAACGGGCATCTGAGGTCTGGATTCCTTCTGTAATGCTGGATCAACCCCTGGAAAACAGGGAGTGGGAAATAAAAGGAGCTTTTTTGGACCACACTGTTCCCTTTTCCCCTGACAGGGCTGTGGATGCCAGGGAGCTGGTTTGTCACTCAGTGTCCCAGCGAGCAGCGCCTGTTATTGACTGGAAAACCAATAATAAACCAGCAGCAAGAGCCTTTGCTGTTCCCATCAATCACAAACCCAAGGAGACCTTCAGTTGTCTGGTTCTGGCTTTCAGCATGTCCAGTGAGCGGCTTTATCATCCAGGAAAAGTTGGTTTTTCCCATTAGAACAGGAAGCAAAACAGACAATCTGATAAATGTTATCATTTTACATAATTCAGCAAGAGCAACTCGGAATTGTTGCTACTGGAAGTTCAATTCTAAAATGAATCTGTATGTCAGAGGGAAAACTAAAACCCAGAGGTCACCCAGCTGTCATTTCCTCCAGGTTGTCACCTGGAGTCACACAAAAAACCAAGAGCAACTGTGTCACCTGAGCTGCTTCAGAATTCTCACAAACAACCAAAGGATCAGATAAACAGAGAGGGAACCACAAATCCTGGGCTTCCATGCAGTTACAGCACTTTTGAGGTGGGTGGTTTTAGGTAAACAACTTCAGGTGAGTGCCCCGAGCTCAGGGACTCACAGTAACAGCAAATCTCCCTGAACCAGCGAATCTCCACAGGATCACAGAATTCCTGAGGCTGGAAAAACCCCCCCAGACCATCGAATCCAAGCTGTGCCAGATCCTCACCTTGTCCCCAGCCCAGAAATTCCTCCTGATGTGCAACCCAACCTGGCTCCAGGCTCCTGTCAGGGAGTTGTGGAGTGAAAAGATCCCCCTGAGCCTCCCCTTCTCCAGGCTGAGCCCCCTCAGCTCCCTCAGGACTTCCCCAGCTCTATTCCCACCTCTGGACACACTCCAGCCCCTCAATAGCTCTCTCACAGAAAGACATTTTTAATTCCTCATCTTCCTTCATCCATCGCCTGTCCATTCTGAAATCCCAAAGAGCAAAATATTATTGGAATATTATTGAATGTTTGAGCAAACTAATAACCCACTTAGCTGTGGGTTACTAATGATACTTTGAACTACCATGCCAAAAACTGAGAACCTTCACCTCTAGTTAAAGAGATCTCCTGCTGGCCAGAAATCCTCAAACCGCATTACGGGGACAAACAATTATTCCCACTTTCCACTGGTGTTTTTTGGATACAGTAACACACAGCAGAGTCCTGTATTTGCTTTTCAAAACACACTCAACCCCTGTGCAAACGGCACAAAAAGCTGAATGGAAAAGGAAGAGGGATCTCTGTGGTTCAGGGGCAGGACCTGGGCTCCAGAGCAAGATTACGAATTCAAAATCTCAGCTCACCCACGTCCAAAGGCATCAGTTTGAGTCCCTTCCTGTCACTCTGGAACACGTTCCACTGGTAACCAGTTTAACACCTTTGTGGCATTTATTTGCCATCATCAAACCCAGCACAGTTTTAGTTTGATCCAGAGACAACACGACTTCACAGACCCAACAGAAAAGCTTGGTGTTTTCTGATCACTCGAGTATTTACGAATTCAGGCACCCACTAGATGTCAGCAGCAGATTTGACACTATTTTAAATGAATTATTAAATTCATATTCAGTTCTCTTTCGTAAGTCCTGTAAAAGCCTCTCGTGTCTCTGCGGGGCATCACAGGGCAAACACGAGGTTCCAGTTCGGGAGGGATCACAGGTGACACGCAGGGAACGAGCTTTTTGCTTCGATATTGTGCTCTGACACGGTAACGTGTTCCAGTGGCCTCACAAAGCGTGCAGACACTGAGAAGGAGAGTGTAAATCACTGCTGCTTACACAACAAAGCAGCACAAGGGAGCCAAGCCTGGCAGGTGACAGGTGATTTATTTAGCGCTCCCTTCACAATAATCCTGCTACAGCTGCACCTTCTGCTGGCAGAAACATGACAAATATGACAGAGAGATGAAAAATGAATTATTTTAGATCGGCTTTGAAGGATGCCATGGATTTGTTGACTGTCTTTAGTTCCTAATGAGAATTGACTGCTTTGTGATTCCTGTGTTTTGGTGAAGGGCCAATGATTTAGAGATTCAGAGACTGAACCATTAGAAGATCAACAGGGATAAATGTTTGCATGAATAACAAGGAGAGCAAGCGCCACATGCACAAGGAAGCAGCTGCAAACCTGTCACTGCACTGTCTGCAAACAGAAGGGAACAGCAGTGCTGTGGCTGGACTGGCTACTCCTTACCCATAAAAACATGGAAATGACCAACTCGAGCCTCCAGGGTTTCCAGGGCAGCCTGAACACACTCCCAGAACCCAGGGACACCCCGGCACGGCTCCATGGGCTGTGCTTGCTGCTGACCCCCATCACGGAGAACTCCCTGGAATCAGGGACTTCAGATTTGGGGATCTGCACATTGCAGAGACTCTTCAGGAGTTAGCAGCTGGATGGACCTTAATGGATATTGCACCAGGAAAAAAAAGCATCTTTAGGTAATTAACAGTGAATAACGAGGCAAGGTCCCAGAGACCATGAGAATGAAGGCCAGATCGAGCAGTAAGAATCTCCTAAATCATCCTGCTGACATGCTCTGACATGTCACCTTCCCTCCCTCCCTCCCTCTCACTGCACATCCATGAAATGGAGACACTCCATCAGCCAACACCGGGCCAGTGCTCGGAGAAACGGCACGAAATGCCAGCACTAAGTATTTTGTTGTTGTTGTTGTTGTGGACGAAATTAATTTTCTTCTCATTACCAAGGTGACCTGATTCGGAATCCCTCACGCATGACTTCCACGGGGTTTTTACAGCAGGAGGTTCCCAGACACTGGGGCAGCTGGGTGTGAGATGGATGAAAAGCTGGAGAGCTGGGCCGGAAGGGCAATCAAACCCCTGCGTTAATTGGTGACCTCCACCATCCCTGCCTGGACTTCAGCTCCACTGGCAGTTCTCAAAGCCCCACAATTAACAGAGCAGAGCCCAGTCTTGCCAAACGCTTTTTTCCCCTCCTAATTGAACATTTTCTGAGATAAATCAAACATGTGCACAGTACCAGGGATGGGGCCAGGATTGTGTCATCTTCAGACTTCAGAAGACTCGGGACAAAAGCGGGGCTGCCAAGAGCTCCTGAACCATCCAAGGATTCCCCATTTCCAAGGATTCCCCATTTCCTCCTCAGGCTCGAGATCTCCACTGGCACAAATGCTAGCCTGAGGACTGTAAAATCTGCCCAACAAATACGTACTTATCAAGAGGGATTAGTCATCTGTATATTAGTTTTTGGTTTCTTTGAGTAACAGAAATAGATTTGATAAATAGGCAGCAACCAAGTTGCTGAGACTCCCATCATATCCTGCTCCAGGGAATCCTCAGCACTTGGAGAGCTGTTGGTAACAAAATCTCCCCTTTGAAGGCTAAATTCCAATTTTTGCTTGCCTTGCCCCCTTCAGCAGGTGGCTCAGACAGAATATTGTAAAAAACCCAATCTCAAACAAGAAGATGAGCCCCACCTTGAGATAAATAACCAACCAAATCCAACCTGAGAACCAGCTAGAGAGCAGGAACTGTGGTTTGGGGTGGGAGAATCTGGAATTTGCCACATGACAACTTTATGTTCCCCCATCAAATGCCCGAAGGGAGTTGCTGTCATTTCCCCTCAGTCCCGTGATGCTGATGGGCAATAAATGCACTTTGAGCTTTTAATCAATTTTTTTTTTGGCAGTAGACCAGGCTCAGTAAATTCCAGTAGGTCCATTCAGGACTCCCTGTGATATCCAGTCACTGCCCGAAATCGGAACCAAACACATCAGTTTTTCATGGCTGAACATCCCAGCAGATCAGTAGCAATTATTCTGGGTAAGCCCCAAAATAATGATTAGACACACATCCAGCCATGTCCTTCAGTTTACAATTACATGTAATTATCCCACATACAACCAGCTGAGCTGCCCTGCATCTCTGAACCAAAGGAAACAATTGTACCCAAAGGACGTGACTTCAGCTACTCTGGCAAAATAAAGCAACAAATCACAAAAATCCTAATGTTTCTCCAACAAGGAATTAAGATGGTGAAGGACACAGCACAGACCAACGCTGCAGCTCAGACATTTTTGAGAACGTTTCCAGAATGGTTCCCAACCCACACAGCCCCACACTGCCATGAGCAGCTCAGCAAACACACACGGAGCAGAATAATCCAGAGCTGGGAAACGGGATCTCACTGCTCCATTCCACAGATCCCCTTAATGGCACAGCTCTACAAAATCCTGGTTCCAGCCAGAACAAGGACCCACCTTGGGTTTGTGGAACATACGGAGCCAGCAGCTTTGCTCTCTTCTTCTCATACCCCTTCTGTGTGATGTCCCCTAAAAACAAGCAAAGAAAACTCATTTAATCACATTGGAATTTTGCAATTTGAGGTCTGCTTTCTTTTTTTTTTTTTTTCAGTGCCACGAAGATTTCACCTGAACACAGCTGTAGAAAACCTGAAACTCAATAAAGCACATTAGGATTTCAAAGCTCCATATTACAGAACTTCTGCAGTTTCCCTTGGGATCAGAGACCTACACTATCCACTATTTAAATGCAATAACTTGGATCACAGCAGCTATCTAAATGGAACATCAAAGCAATGAAAAACTAAAAAGGGAAACTGGGAGTGCATGAAGATATTCTGTAACCACAAAACAACTTAGGCAAAAAAAGTGGGATAATTCCCAACCAAGAGGGTGAAGGGGAAGTGCAAATTGAGAGCCTCATCTTCAACCAATCACACAGCAAACAAAGCCAGTCCACTCCAGCAGCTGCTGAGGGGCTCTCCAAAAACTGAGGCAAGGATGGGCAGTCAGCTTCCAGTCTCCTGTCCAGCAAGCACAGCCCATGATCCAGGTGCCAGGGAGGAATTTCTTCCACATATGTAATTCAAACTTCCCCTCTTTCAGTTTGAACCCATTCCCCCACCCTGTCACTGCAGTTCCTGATGAATTCCCTTCTCTAAACTCCCTGTAGCCCTTTCAGACCCTGGGAGGTGCCGTGAAGTCTCCACACAACCTTCTTTTCTCATTCCCAGCTCGTCTCCATAAGGGAGGTGCTTCAGTCCCCGCATCAACTCCTCTGGACTTGCTCCAGCAGCTCCACATCCTCCTTGTGGTGGGGCCCCAGGACCGGCCAGAGGGCTCCAGGTGGGCTCTCACAGGAGCAGAGGACAGGGGACAATCCCCTCTGAGTGATTGTTATTAGAGTGATTACTCCAGAGACCAGAATAAGCGTTTGTAAACTTTTCCCTCTTTTGAAAAACTAATCTGTCTGATCCTGGAGATGCACCATCTGGCTTCTGTCTTTTGTTTTAATTTCTCACATTACATCAGAACCACAAGAAAGACTGGAACCTTGGAGGGATTAAAACAAACAGCCCTGCAGCGTTTCAAGCCTCTTCGCAGCCTGCCTGGCACTTACAGGCTCCCACCCCCCGGAGATGGGGAGCGATCAAACACACTGCGCTAAGAAAACAGAATTAGCTGGTATCAAGCTAAAATCAAGCCACAGTTAGACGATGACAAGAAGTGAGCAATCACAAACAGGATGTTTCCTTTGCCGTGAGCCTGAACTGAGAGGGAATGGCCTCAGCCCAGAGCAGCTCTGGCTGCAGGGTTTGCTCCCAACAGGATCCTCCTGCTGTCCCCTCCCAATGTCCCCTCCTGCTGTCCCCTCACAATGTCCCCTCCTGCTGTCCCCTCCCAATGTCCCCTCACCACAAAAGGGGATTACAGGCTAGAACATTCCAGCTAAGTGCCCAGTTTGGTTCCAAAGGTGATTTGTGAAATGCCTGGAAAGGGAATGGACTCCACTCCGTAGTGCTGGGCTCTCCGACGCCAGTGGCACTTGAAACAAGACCAGGAGTTTCAGAGCTGGAGTGGGACTCAAACTTCAGATCGACAGAGTTTAGATAAGATATTGGGAAGGAATTCCTCCCTGTGAGGGTGCTGAGGCCCTGGCACAAACTGCCCAGAGCAGCTGGAGCTGCCCCATCCCTGGAAGTGCCCAAGGCCAGGATGGAGAGGGCTTGGAACAACCTGGGATGGTGGAAGGTGTCCCTGCCATGGCAGAGGGTGGAACACGATGAGGTTTAAGGTCTCTGCCAACTCAAAGCATTCCATGATTCTGTCCTTCTCTGACTCGTGCTGCTGAGGGCAGGGTGTGCATCTGCACACAGAATTTTATCTCCTCTAACACTAAGTTTGAGTCAGGACCCAACAAGTCCAGACAGCTCCAGCAGCTGAAAAGGAGAATGTCCAGGACGCACTGGAATGCCAAGCAAAGCAGTAACTGCAGTGCCAGGTTGCAATGCAGAGCTCAGGTGCCACTCACAGGTACGTGCAGGGAGAGGGACACGTCCAGCTGAGCTCCTGTGTGCCCAGGGACGATGTGCTGAGGGGCTGCAGGAGCTGGTGGCCCCAGGACAAGGTGACCCTCTGGGCCACCAGAACAGCCACATCCATCTGGGAGGCACACGGAGGAGGGGATGGACACTGCGGGAAAACACAGCGACACAGGAAGGGGAGGGATTTATCCTATAAACCAACCCACAGGTTTGTTCAGAGCTTGTTATTCTGTGATTAATTTCTCCACATGATTTAATTGTACTCTTGACATTGGTGGTTACACACTACGTATAATGAAACGTTTGCCGTAGAAAATTGTTGGAATTACTAAGGAACACAACATATACAAATAATGTAAGTGCATTATGAACAAATACCAGGACTTTAAGCAGTAGCAGCCCCCCATTCTGTTTCACATGCTGGGAAGCAGAGAATTCTCTCTAATTATTTGTCCCACACTAATATCCCTGCAACAACCCCATCCACACGGGAATGGAAGCAGTACGGCTCCTGGGCTGGCACTGGGAAATCTGAGACACTGGTGAGACACTGCCGAGAAACAAGAAGGTAACTCAGGCCACAACACTGCTTGCAACCTCAGCTGCCGTGTGCTGCACATTGTTGATATTGTTGTAAAAAAGGATTTTCTGACCATAAGCCAATAAAAGAAAACAAACGCCTAATGCAATTTGGCAAAAGCAGGGAAGCTCCAAGGAGAAAAATTCAAGCAGTAAATATAAGAAAGCTGATAGACTCCTGGGACTCCCTGGCAGTGCTCTGTCCTCCTAGTACTGAATTTTCAATTCCATCTGAACTTTTATGTTGTTATAACATAAAAAAAAAAATAGATCAACCATTATCTTGACAAACAGATTGTCAGTCTCCAACACCTGCACAGGCTTAGAAGATGTAAAGCCTGGATTTTGAGAGCAGCCCTACTGAAGTGGAACTGGGCAGCAGGGACTCAAAGGTTTGGGGAAGGAGATAAATCCGAGTTCTTTCTGAGGCGCCATCCACACAGGTGTGAACCAAACCACAATCACCTGAAATAAAGCTCCAGCAAGGATTGTCCTCTTGGGAAAAATATCACGTGCAGGGATGGGTGGCAGGTGCAGAGTCACCTCACGGAGGTGATGATTTGACTACTGCAGCCACAACTGTCACCACCAAAGTGGCACATCCAGCCTTGGGAGGAAGCGTGCCTTTGACACACGGCACGGGTGGAACGAACTTACTCAATAAAACCTCTTTTCTGGTCAAGCAGAGTCCAAATTTGGCACCAATCCGCTGACACAGCACTGAAGAATCACTAAGGGAGAAGTTTTCTTTCACCCTATTCCTTTCCTGCTGATCTACAGGAAATGGAAATGGCGAGATCTGGACACAAACATGGACTTCCTCATGGAATATCATAAATTACAGCCACAGGAAGAGCACCAGGACAACAGGGCTGCAAACTCTGGAACCATTCACTCCTCTGACATAAACGTGGTCAATCATTAACCTCCTTCCACAAATAAAAAACTCCGTGACACTTTGGGAGCTGAATTCTCCCCGAGAGCTCAGAACCCACCCTGAGAACCACAACCCCTCTCCTGGCAGATGTAAGACAGGGCACCACAAACAAACACCAGCAAAGCAATTGAGAGCTGATAATTCAGCTATAAAATGGTGTTTGTTCATTCCCAAGGAAGAAATTAAAACACAAACAGTGGTGAGACTCTGCTGGCTCCCTCCCAGCTACCACCCATTTGTTCACTCTGTATTTGTCCATATCCGCAGCCAGCAGCGGCTGAGCCTCCCCAGGCTGAGGCCCTGCCCAGGAAATGGGGCTCTGCTCAAAGGGAAGCAGCTTCAGGGGTTTTAGAGGAGATATGAGAGTGGGCTGAGCTGCTGCTGTGGTGGAGGAAGAGGCTCTTCTTCCTTCCTGCCACCTCTGCTGCAGCGACAGCTCCACTGCAGCGACAGCTCCAATGCAGCGACAGCTCCACTGCAGCGACAGCTCCACTGCAGCGACAGCTCCGGCGCAGCGACAGCTCCAATGCAGCGACGCCTGCAGCTCCCGCAGGTCACCACTGCCCTGGAACAGAGCAGGTGTAAACACAGCCATCCCCCAGAACTACAGTCATCATCTGCTTCTCCTAACTTCTTGGGAGAAAACAGAATCGATCCTCATGGCGCAAATCCAGGTGGAATGTCCTGATCATTGGGAGCGCAAGAGAAGGGATGAACTTGCAGTGACAGAGAGCAGGGAAGCCCAGGGCAGCCCAGGGAAGGACACCTGAGCAGCCTGATGTCACACCTGTACTCAAACCGTGCCCCAGAGAAGCCCCGGAGCCGGGTGACGCCAGGCTGCTTTTCAGCAATTAGCGCTGATGATCTGCTCTAACCAGTGGTGCTCAGTGGGTGCAAGGTGGTAACACCCGCTAATCCTGCTAGCTCAGACAATGCTCCTCTTTCAACATCCCTGCTCCCCTTCCCCCACGGAATGAGAGCACTGAATCATTTACTGTCTAACAAAACCATAATTACTACAGTGGAGAAATTAAGGAAAATGATCACGTAGGGCACAGCATCTCCCCAACAAAGCCTCCAAACACTGGGCTGCAGCAGGGAAAAGATTCCAATTGGAAAGCAGTTTGTGTGCATTTAAAAAATGTTTGTATGCTAAAAAAAAAAAAATCTGTTGATGTTTCCAACAGTTTGTGCTACCAGGGAATCCTGGTGGTGCTTCGGGTACTTCCATTAGCCTCAAAACACAGACAGCTACTCTACTGAGAGAGAGCAGACACGACGAAAAGATTGTAGCAAAAATAATTAAACTATTCTATTATCACGGATGCATCTGGATTTCAGGTCCCACCACTATAAACGACCTGATGACTTCAACTTTCTCGCTTCTTCCCCTGCTGGTGTCCAGGCACAGGACAGGCAACACCTCCCGTGGTTTCACCATCTCAAACCTGCTCTGAAAGAGCAGAACGCCGAGTCTGGAGTACCAACATGGAGACAACGAGGACCAGAAGTACTGCTGAAAGTCCCAAATGTTCTTCTGCTGCACGTCACCTCCAGATAAGGCCTTTCAAATGTGACTGGAGTGGCAGGTAGCACATCTGAGAAACCCAAGGGGAGGACCAAGTGCACTCGTGGCCTGGGCAAAAAATGGGCACAACACGGGGCCAGCACTTAGTAAGGAATGCTGTCACCACTCATTTATGTACTTAGAGCTGGTCCCCACCTTTCTTAAGAAAAAATTCCTCCCTGTGGGGGTGGGGAGGGCCTGGCACAGGGTGCCCAGAGCAGCTGGAGCTGCCCCTGGATCCCTGGCAGTGCCCAAGGGCAGGCTGGACAGGGCTTGGAGCCACCTGGGACAGTGGAGGTGACCCTGCCCATGGCAGGGGTGGCACTGGATGGGCTTTAAATTCCCTTCCAACTCAGTCCAGTCTGGGATTCTGGGATTTTCCTGGAGAACTGGCAACTTCTAAACATCCCACACTCTCCCCAATGGCTTTACCAAGGGTTAAAACTGAGACATCCAGAGTCTCGGGCTTCAGCAAGCCAAAACATAACATTCAAAATTCTTTTTCTAAGGCTGTGTGCCCAAATACTGTACCTGCTCAGTGGCCTTAAACTCCTCCTACCACTCTTAGCTACAACTGCAGCACAAAAACTACATTTGAAACAAGTTTAGACAATTGCCTTGCTCTGTTTGAGGCCAAATGATGATGCAGCTTCAAAGATTCCCTCCTCCTTCTTTTGGGTGAAGCTGTATATCAGGTTTCCTTCTTGGAGATAATAGCAAGGTCTGTGAACTAACAGTCTTCCAGAAAAAGTCTGATTTCACGAGAGAAATAACACCTTGCTCACTGTACTTGTCACCAAACAGCCATGGCAGCTCTGGGCTCTGTATTTCCCTTTAACAGCACCATTGTATTCCCACCAGGAGCATGAATAGGGCACTGAGGGCTCACAAAGCTGTGTTTGTTGGGCACAAGCACTGAACTGCTACAGCTCGGTGTTAGAAGTTTCACAGACAGATCAGCTCCAGATTAATTCACACACACAGAACAAGCTGACTTGGCCGTGGCACTGTGGGGGCTCTGTTCTACGCTTCCAAAACCCTTTTCTAAAGGCTTAGGAGTGTTGCTTTACCAAATTAAAACTATTTTAATCTCAACATTTATTATTTCAAAAGAATTCCATTCAAGATGGGTTTTTGTGGCATGGCTGCCCTGTGTTCAAGGTCTGGGTCATCCCAGGTCACAAGGTGCTCCTCGCCCCGGGTCACTCACTGGGTGCCATAAACCTTAAGGGGTTTTTTGTTGTTGTTTTAACTTTAAGCAGCAAATGCAACTCCTGAAATGATACCAAAGAATCTCTTTATCTTCCAGCAGCATTTCCGAGTTGCAGCAGACCCAGTGTCCTCGATTCACCCGTCTGGGCTGTGTATTTCCAGCTGTAATCTTGGAGGCCATATGTGATGCATCACCAAGTGGGTGAGCTAAGGACAGGGCTCAGGGTGCCCCGGCACACCTGGGCAAGGAGGTGTCACCAGCTCAACCTCGGCCACGGAGCCTCCCCTCCCCACACAAGACACACCTGGTAACCCACCACGGGCATTTCTGCTGGAAATAGCTCTCTCCAGGCTCAGCAAAACGAGTTCTCAGGGGCTTTGGGAGCCAGGACTGGGGATGAAAGAGCCTCTCGTGGGTGTAACCGCGCTCTGGCTGATTCTTCTCTCCCAGCAGACATGAGAACTGCTCACTGTGAGCATGTGTGGTGCATACAGCATCACCACGTCCTGGAATCTCTGTTTAACGCTTATTTAAAGGATTTTCCCAGGTACATTGGTCAAATGATCTCTTCTTCACCTCTCTAAGAACTAAAGAGCAGAAAGACTTTGCCTTTTCAGATCCTCAGTGGGGGCAATGAGATGCAAAATGCACTTGTGCACCAGGAGGAATTTCTTCATGGAAAGGGCAGATAAACACTGGGGGCTGCCAGGGAGGTGGTGGAGTCTCCATCCCTGAAGGTACCCAAAAAATGACTGGACGTGGCACCCAGTGCTCTGGGCTGATGACAAGGTGGGGATCAGTCACGGGTTGACTTTTGCAGCCTCAAGGATTCTGTGAGCAGCCCCACAAATCATGCTGCCAATGCACTGCTAACATCTACCTTTCCAAAAGGTAAAATGTATTTTAAAAGGCTCCAAAGACTCTAAGAATAAACTCTTAACACCTTCAACTCCATCAGTTAATTGTGTTAGCCCTGATAACCCGAAACACAGGCTCTGCTCAACTGCCTCCAACCAACACCTGCAAAATCCAAAGTCAACTTTAGATGAGACACTCTGTTGTGAAGTGCAGCCATATAAATTTTACATTACCTATAAAATTTATGTGCAGCACATGCACACAAACAGTTGAATCCCATATACAAATAAAAAATCTTTCATGTAACCCCATCCTAGGGATAAAAAGTAAAAATCCTTTAAATAGCTACAACTTCTCATTGGGGGAAAATGCATTTTCCCTCCTGAATGCAACAAACCCAAGGCTTTGTCGCAAACAGGATTTTACAAAATCTGTTCAGGAGAAATGTTTTCATCTATTTTTAATACACAGTCAGTGGGAACCATGTGAGTTGAGAGGCAGAGCACTGCAGGGTTTTAACACCAGCCCTGCACCAGAACAATCTGCAGGAGGGGACACAGACAGTGTCACACACGTACCCAAGAACCAGCTGAGCTGAGTAAAGCAAGACAACTCCCAGAGCATTAAATAAGCCAGCTGAAGTGATTCTGCCCTGAGTAACTCTTTTTGCTGACTAACCTGCTGCTCACAGACACCAGCAGAAATCCCCAAATATTCAATGCCCAGCACAAGTGCAGACCTCGCACTGTCCCACCGGGCTGAAAAGCAAAGTATCCCAGGAAATGACTAAACTGTGACAGCCCTGTGATTCAGCACTTGACTCAGGCAGGCAGAGCACTGTCACACTCCAGGTACACATTGGATTATCTGAGCTGTGAGTGCTGATAACGCTCTCCCAGGAGTTGCCTGTCCAGCCCAACGACGAGAGATTACACACAAACTCTGCCTGTTCCGGCAGTCTGCACTTCCTACAAGGGACAGACAAGTGTGGACACATGATTTTCCAAATCAAGCCTGACTTAAGTCCAGGAATTACAACCATGCTGGCACCCAAAGAGATTAAAACAGAAGTTACTGTGGGTTTCAATCCTGTGCGTGGCTCCTGTCAGCCACCTTTTCTTGGCTCCCAGGTGCCAATATTTAATAATTCTCTTGACTTCAATTTTTAACAAAAGCCAAGTGCCACAGAGACTCCTTGCTGGCAACTCTCCTCCCATCCTGACTCCACAGCAACACCTCATAAAACCATACCAAAAGGATACACAGAATGCTTCAGTTCAGTAATCTCAAGTTACTTCTCCTGAGTAAATCCCAGATTCTTGAATAAGATGCAAGAAGGGGAGAAGAAAGAAATTAAGAGCAATTACTGCCCTATCTAGTGATCAAACACAGCCGCTCACACCAAGTACTCAGCAACTCTGACCTGCCCTTAAACAGGGCACAGAACCTAACCCAGTTGGCACCTCACCCTGCACAGTAATTATGTATTTCCAGATGGGACGGTGCTATTCCAAGTCACAGCAATGAGGTCGATGATTATGCATGATGGAACAAAGAAAGGGAACTCGATGGAGGCACTGGCACTTAGAAGATCTCTCCTCCTCAAACAAAACCCAAATAAAAACCAGAACCAACAAAGCATAGTGATCAATTGCAAGAATGAATCCTTCAAAAACCAAGAGGTGAGACACACCCCACATCCCTCCTGCCCTGGTTTTCCTTAGGAGCCAGTACCAAGTGTGTATTCACAAGGATGTTACTCCCATTCTGTAGAAAAAGCAGCAGAGGAAGTGGTGGCTGCTCAGGAGAGCAAAAGACGTTGTTTCTGCCAAAGCACCGAAATGTGGAACAGAACCCGGAGTCACTGCACTCCCAAGTGCTCACTCGAGGACAGTCACTATTAAACGGGATTAGTCACCAGAGCAGGATCCCACTACTTAAAGGCAAAGCAATACAATTATTAAACTTTTACCAGCCTCCAATTAGTGCCTGACACCTGTAATTTGACTGGCGGAGACTCCCACCAAATTCCCGACGCGTTCCCAACGGAGGCAGCAGCAGCTCCGGGAGCAGCACGGAGGTTTCCTACTCACTCCCTTCAAGGCTGACTACTGGGAACCAAAACACCTTGTTCAAAACCCTTAAACCCGCTCTGCACACCCCCACCCAAACACGACTCTGCACCCCGGGAATGGGAGGGAATGCTCCTCCGTGCAGACACCAGGCCAGCTTTCCTGCACTCAACAGCACGGCCCGTGCAAGTCGGCTCCGAGCCTGGGAAACCAGATTTAAATAGACAGAGCAGAAGAAAAATGTCCTGCCCAGCATGGCACGAGCAGCAGATTCCAGGCGCTGTGCTCGGTCCGGGCTGTGTGAAGCTTTCAGTTGTGTTTACATCAGCACCCACAGCTCCTTAGAGAAGGGCACTGCTAAGGAAAGCCTGTTGGCACGTCACCAGCAGGCCTGAGAAAGCCCATTATCCTGTCAGCTGCATCCCCATCATCCTGTCAGCTGCAGCGCTCCGTGCAGGAAGGATCAGGCAGGAGCGAGTCCTGCTGCGGCTCCTTGGGCACAGCCAGGGGCCGTGAGCAGCGCTCTGCTCCACGGAGCAGGACGCGGCCGGACCCTTCCCACGCGGGAGCCTTCGAGCTGCGCGCAAGATCAGAACATCAGAACGTCAGAACATCAGAACATCGAGCCAAACTCGGCAGCAGAGAGAACCCAGAACCCAGCTGCACTTTGCAAACCCACCCCAAAGTCACTGAACTCGGCTGCTTCAGGGGAGAACAGGCTTTTCTCCCAGCACACCCATTCCTCCTAATTAATAGAGCAATTAATGGTTCTTTAAAAAGAACGACATTTAGTTTTTGGTGCAAAGCGGCCTTTTTAAATAGAAAAAGCATCCTTTTACCACAAAGAGAAGGAACAGTCAGATTACTACCCTTGTTATGCAGGATATTGTGATACCACCCCGATATTTCTGTTGTTCCGATCACTAACATCCTCACACGTGGAATTTTCTTATTTTCTATCGGTACATCACCATCAAGACATATTTTCACAAAACTGGAAGGACATATATCCCTTCCACGCTGACACCAGCGGACCTTAAACCAAAATAAACAAGCCTAAAAGTAAAAAAAAATTTATTTACCAGCCGTCTCCAAATCCACAACTACTTCTGACAGAGAATTTTCCTCCCGTTGCCTCTCTCAGGGTGCAATATCTCCCCTTCCAATCTAAATAAACTGATTTCTCAAACATCTCGCTTGTAGAGGGAAGGAAGTATGGAGAAATCAGCAGGATTATTTAAGAGCACACAGTCAGCAACTTGACAAAAACAAAAAGAACGCAAACAAAAGGGGCTCTAGTGCTGAAAAGCAGCCAGACCTGCCCTCATATCCTGCACTGCTCACTTGACCAGAACGTCTTGAATTTGGAAAAGAAGGAACTTTATGTCTAATAACAGACAACAATTCCATGGTGTATTTGCACTAACAAAGTGAAATCTCTCCAAGATCAAACTTGTTGTAAAATTGGGTCCAAAATTATGAAATATTTATATAAACTTCTAACCACGCAACAGCAGTATGAACAGATGTCAGCCCTAACCAAGTAAAAGCTGGACACTGTCACCAAAGAACTGCTTGGCACTGAAAAAATAAGAACTGCTGGTTCTGTTTTCTGGTTAAGATTATGGGGAAGTTACTCACAGAACAAGATGAGCTTTTTAGAAGTATTTCAGTAATAAATCAAAACAAATAAACCCTACTTCCACACCATAAGTGAATCCAAATGCTCTTTCCAGTTGTCCTCACATACACTACCACAGGAAGCAGCCTGATAAATCTGCTAAAAGCCTTAAGAAGCCTAAATTAAATATTCATACTCTGAAAATGATGAAGCCAGCACAAACCCCCGAGTCCCCTTTGCCACTCCAGCTCTGTGTAGCCCAGAGCAAGAGATGAAAGATTTCCTGCAGTCGGTGATGCGGGGCTGGAACCTCCACGAAGGAGAAGGACCCTGGAAGCTCTGCCTCTGGGAGCTCAGGGTTGAGTTTGGCACTCGGGGATTTTCCTGAGACGCTCCCTTACCTCTGTTACCTAACTGAGAACTGCCCCCATTTCCTCCAGTTTGAGGATCCCAGGTTGGTCGGGTTTTGTTCACAACCTGAAAAGATTTGTCGAAAGCTTCTGAAAAATCTTGTAATTGAATGATGACATCAATTACTTAATTTTAATGAGAGTGAGATCATATTTTAATTTTCCATTCTGCATTAAATTTCAAGCGAAGGTGACTGTGCAGTTTCTCTCAGCAATAGCCAATGACCCTCTGAGGTGGAAGCAGAATTACTTCCAATAACAAACTAAACTTTATTGCTTTATTTCTCATTAGCACTTAATTCTACAGAATTAGCTTGAGTTTATTACTATGCAAAAAGACAGGTAAATCCTCCAACTTACTCACTGAAACAGCTCAACTTTGAACTCTCTGGTTCTCACAAGAAGAAAAAATCCTGCCAGCTAAATTCTCTCTAGGTGTGGACAGAGCAGAATTTAATACACAACTTTAAAAGTCCAAGAAAAACCCCAAACCTACAGGAAAAAGAGACAAAACTTAACAAATGCATGACCTGAAAAAGCAAGGTAGGAGTTGTGGAGGGTGTGAAATTAGACTTGTCAGTCGTTTGTGGGGACCCTGAGGTCTTCAGCTGGATGGAAAAGGCAGGATGGAGACCACGGATGGACGCAGGTGCACGGGGCAAAGCTGCTGCTTCAGCTCCACAGCGTGACCCTGGCAGAGCTCCTGGACAGCTGTGGCCCAATTCCACCTCTGGTTAGGAAGGCAGGGACTCTCCAGGCGCCTCCCTCTCCATCACTGCAGGAGCCCCACCTCTCCCAAACCTGGAAATCCTACAGAACTCTGTGGTTTGCCCGTCTGAGGACCGCCCCAATTGCAGCCTTGCTCCACTGACCTACAACCGTCCCAGCACCGTGCGCTTGTCTCGCTCCAGTCTATTCCACACCATTCCCCACCCCTGGAAGTGCTCAGGGCCAGTCTGGACAGGGCTTGGAGCACCCGGGGACAGCAGGAGGTGCCCATGGCAGCAGGGTGGGATGAGATGAGCTTTAAGGCTCCTCCCAACCCAAACCTTTCCATGATTCCATAGATCACTTCCTACCTGGTCTCTCAGCCTCACTTTAACACAAGTTCCTCCACCACAGCCTATGTGACCTTTCCAGCCTCACCACTGAAGAGATGAAAATTCAACATTCCCTTTTATTCCTGCTAGAAATGACAACACAAAAAGCACTTGGACAGGAACCATCTGTTCCTGTGCCTAATGGAGCCATAATCACTGGATAACAACCGTTCCACAGAACATTCCACTGTTTATAAAACCAGGGTGTCAATGTAATAATATTAATGGGGAGCTGCTTGTGTCTTTTGGATAAAATATGATATTCACAGCAGGCTCTGCTTTCAGCTGCAAACACCAGAGCCTTTTACAGGAAAGCAAAGCACCACAGACAGCACTCACAATTAGGGGGTGGAGGGGCAGGAAGGGCTAAGGACATGTTGACAGTAATAATTTAAGATGAGATATTCTGCCAAGAAAGAGAAACTAAAGGATTAACATCCAAATAGAAAATCTGCAATTAAGCAAAAACCTCTGAAAGAGAAGGACTGCGGACACAGCTCCAGGTTGGATCGTTGCCTTCCAATTTGTTCTCCAAGACTTCTCTGCTGACTCCATGTGTTTCATAGAAGTAAAATTCATGCCACGTAACAAGAAAACATTTCTCAAGAGAAATGATGATGTTTGGGAAATAAAACAACCACTTCTCTCCAAGATCTCTTGCACAACAAGATTGCTTCTTTCTTAGCACTGGGATTCTACAAGCACAACACAGAACTGTATTAAAAAAACACAGAAACAAAATAAATTCCTTGGAGAATCCCAGCTGAGATCTTCCTACCAACCACAGCGCTGACCTGCAGTGCCAGCCAGTCTGAGCATCCATAAAAACACCTGCAGGCTGTAGCACCTCAGACGTACCCAGAAAACTCTGGAGAGCTGTTTCCTCTAGCCCTAACTGCTGGAGGAAGAAACAACAAAATTCCTCCCAGGACCGCCGGGTCACAGGCGGGTGGCCCCCAGCCCCATGAAAATACACAACCACAAAAGCCACAAAAGCAGGATGTGCTCAGCACCCAGCACTGTGCTCACGGTTCTCTCAAGTGTGATACCTGAGTTGTGCTGGGAACAGGCAGGATTGAATATTTCATGTTAAAAGCTCCAAAAGGAGAAACAAACAAAAAAAAGCCCTGGCCCAGAAGTGCAGCCTGTCAAAATCAACTGCTCAACTGACAGACAGTGCTGTACCCCACAGTGCTGAGACGCCTGGCAAGACAGCCATAAATCACTCCAAAATCTTCTTTTCATGCAGAGGAAAAGGAACAGTAAAGATCCAAACATCAAAACTTGCCCATTTTTAATTTGCTCGGTTGCACTTGTTTAAAATTGACATTTATTTTGATACTTGAGCTTGTTTCTCCTTTTTATTTCTGCATGCAGCAAGCAGCAAGCTGAGAATGAGGAGCTTTTCACATGGAGAAACCCAGAGGCACCCAGAGTTCATCCCAGAGGCGCCTTCCCCAGAGCAAAGGCAGCCTGAGCATGGAGACACGTCCTGCCCTGAGAGCAGAGGGGATTCAGCAGCCTGAGCATGGAGACACGTCCTGCCCTGAGAGCAGAGGGAGGTCACACACGTGGCTCAGATGTTCCATAAGGGAGCAGCTCCACGCAGAAGATCCTTCCCCACGGTCTGGTTCCAATAGGCAGGGTCAGTGCTCTCCTGACAGACCTGCTGGAGGAAAACCCTGAGAATTCAACACAAAACCTTCGAATTCAAGGAAGGCGCTGGGGATGCAGAGGTGCACAAACAGACACAGCTCCCTTTGGTCTCTAACAAAGGCTCGGAGCAATGGGAACACTGCCCGGCCTCGCCGCCTTCCTCCTCTTCATCTGCTTCCATCCCCAGATAACGCGGGCAGGCTTTGAATTCGCACCCTGCACAATCAGAGGGGGAGGACGGCACCGGAAACCCAAGTCAGCTTTTCCCCTTGGCTGGGGAACTCCCTGGAACAGCAGCACAGTTTCGTTGACGTGCCCAACACGGTGTCACAGGAGACAGCAGACAACGTGCTCAGAGCTCCACCATTAACTGGTTTAGTGAGTTAAGACACAGATCCGTCTGCAACTCCTTGGGGCAGAATGTGCTGAAGGAGCAGAAATTCACCTTTCAACTAAGAATCCGTGAAACAGCTTCAAACAATCTCCCTGAATGGTGGAAACAATCCAACAACTGAAAGCTCACCCGATGTGACAGCACCTCTTGGGGACTTCTTGTCACACTTCACCCACAGAAAACTATTCTGAAATAGCTCTTCCTGACAGCAGAATTATAGAAAAACCAGCTCTGACATTTCCCAGGTCTCTCTAGTTCCTTTCCTTCCCCCTTTTTTGGATTGTTTTACAGACTGCTGTCATGGTGTCAAGGATTCCACTGCAATACAGTGAATTTCTTTGATCCTGTGAGGTCCTGCATCCAAGCCCAGGAGCAGCTGCACCAGCACAGGCCCAGGGTTGCCACTTTGCAGGTGGGAGCAGCAGAAAGCCACGCACACACTCCCGGCCGCACCAGAGTCAGATCCTCCAAATGCCAAACTCAGCCCTCAGAGACGAATATTTTCTCCTTCTCCAGTTCTCCAGCCACCTCTCTCCTTTTATCCTTCTGCCCAAATCACTGTGTCTCTGCTGGAAGAGGAGCCTGCAGTGCCGTACAACACCTCTGTGTTCACACCATTTCACTCGGTCTGTCATTTTAAACATTCCCAGGAAGGTCATCCGTCATTTTAAACAAGAGAACATAAACAAGTAATTACTTTTCTAGGAGAAGAGGCCAAGTTCTGGCATCCTGGAGAACTTTTACAACCATCATCTCCTTATTTTGTGTCTCCCTCCCTTGAGCTTTGCTGAATCCAATTAAATCTCTGGAAGGTGAGAAAGAGAAAACGTCACCTTTGCCGCAGACTCAACGTCGACGAGTGTGAGCCTCCAGAAACACATCCCTGAGAACCTGCAGTACATGAACCTTGATTTCCATTTGTCTTTCCCCATCGGGTTCAACGCCAGGAATTCACATCCCACAGGGAAGTGAAGGGGTTGAACACCACCAGCTGTGCTACTGCACACCGACAGCCAAGAGGGTCCGACAGGAACGGGAATCCTGCAGGGAAGGATCCTGGCGTGCAGGACAAACTCCTGCAGCTCTCTTGAGCCAGAGGATCCCACTGTTCCCAGGACAAAGCCCAAAGGGGAGCAGGCAGTACAGGAGAACAGTGCAAAGCAAACGGAACGTGTTTGGAGCAGAACCAAAACCCAAAGCCCAAGCCCTGTGCTCACCCCTCGGAATCAGCAACAGCCACAGGTAACAAGGGAGATTTCAGGCCCCCCTTACAGGAACTACAGAACAGGAACTGGAATCAGACGAGGCAGGGAGGAGAAAGATCTAAATTTTCTTTTTTTCTTAAAGTCACACCTGGAAAAATGGCTTTGTTCAGATTTATTAAAAATCAGCTTATCCACCATGAAAGTGAGGAGACCCACACCACGAGGTGAGTAATTACACAGGACAGGAATCACAGGAACATCAGGTATGACAAAGCCGGGTCCAAATGCTTTTCCTTACAGCTTCCACGCTGCAAGCAGCCACTTCTAAAAGAGTTTGACCAAAGCTCTGTCCAATGAACAAGGATTTGATACACCAAAGGCAAAGGGTAATTACATCTTCCTGTTTGCTCTTCTCAACAGAGATTTTTTTGAAGGCCTACTGCAAAAAGAACTGCCTTGAAAGCCTTCCAAGGGAACACCAGCTCCAGGGTTATAGATTTTTCCGATTTTGGGGAAATATGAGAGCAAATTAACTCAGGTCTCTGCGCTTCTGGTCAAATAGACTAAAACAATGTTCCCACTTAAGTCCTTAACACTAATGGCAACTGGCCCTACACAATTTTAACATGCAGCAATTTTAAAACAGGACTTAACAAGTTAAAGTGTATCAAACACAGGAATAACTACACAGAAATGTTTGCTCAAGGTTACTAGGTGTGGCTGCAGCCAAGACATAATAGGATTATTTATATCTGACTCATTTGCTTCGCCTTCATCCACAATTCTCCCTATTTGGGATTCAGTAAATGACTTCTTTCTGCACCACACGACTTCTTAAAATCAGGACATTTTCACGGAGGACTTGAAAATTTAAAGCAGAGAGGAGAAATCCCACAAATACAGTGGGTTTATGTCATGTTTAACCAAACCTGACCATCACCATCAGGGAAAAGCTCTGTGAGCACACAGCACGGTGAGACATCCACTCACTGGTAATCACACTGCACGTGTCCCAGTGGGAGCGACAGCAGAGGCTCTGATGTCCCTGCTCCGTGTCCGAGCTGCTCACCTCACCCCCTTCCTGCCTGGGAACACAAAATAACAACGCTTCCCCCTTCTCACTGCGCCAGCTTCCAACCCCAAACTGCCTAAGAATGGAGGTTTTCATTCCAGTTACAATAAGAATTGTTCTTTTTTTAATCCACAAGGGATCACTTAAAGTTTCTGTCCTAAGAATAAACACAGGTCTCAGTCTCAAAAAAACATTTACATGAGCACTTGAGCGCTTGGCCGTTCGGAGATCTCCTTTTTGTAACAAGGGGCTTCAGTCTCATGTCCAGGATTTTGTCAGGATTGACACAAAAGCCCAAAAACACTGCCTCAAAGTAATTTATAATTTGCTTCTTTCACTGCTCATGAAACCCAAACACAGTGAAAGGTTTGGTATTTTCTCAAGAAATCCAGCCTAGATTCCTGAAAGTCTCATCCCGTGCCCCCTCCGGCCCTCCAGAGCTCACGGCTTTCCGTGGAGCTGCGGCACCTGAGCTCCCCGAGATGGAGAGAGTGAGGTGCCAGGGGGTGAGAGCAGCCCGAGCCAAGGCTGCTGCCAAGGGTTTTGTCATGAAACCGGGGATGCAGCTCCTGAGGACACACAGCAGAGCAGAGGTGCGTTCCTCCAGCCTGGAGACTCAGCACAGAGCTGGACGAAGCAAATTCCTCTCCTTCCTCATCACACACAGTGAGCAGCCCCGCCAATGCCATCAGGACCTTGTTCCAGCACCCCGTGGGACACACAGCAATCTCCTGAATGCCAGAAATGGAGCACCTTTAATAGGCATTTTCTGCTTGTATTCAATTAAGGGGGAAAAAAGGCAGCACGGTTTAATAACTGCAGCTTGGTTTATTCCCTACCAGCACCGCTGAGGATCAGGGACTTTTATCTCCCGCTCCCATCACCTGACTCCCTGACCCCACTCTCCATCACAGGGTGAATAACCACAGCCTGGAATCTGCCATGGCACTTGGAGGAACTCTCCTGGTCCTCACCCCAGTGACAATGCAGACTGTGAGCAGGAACGTCAGAGATGTCAGAGCCTCCTTGCAGCGCTCTCCTGCCCCACACCCGGCCCAGAGTCACCTTGGACAACTGTTAACCCTGCCCTTACCTCTCACTAGAAAGGGAACACAAAACTCCAAAGCCTCCATCCCCTCCTCGGGGCTTCTTTTGGCTGCCCAGCTCCTCACTGGGATCACTGTTTCCAGAGAAGTGCATTCTTAAATTACAGGGAAAGTCGATGACAGAGATGCAATCACCAGGCAAAGCAAGCAGGAGTATCAGGCCATGCTCCGTGTACTCTGCTGCTGCTCTCAGGGAGCAATCACAGCATTTCCAGAAAAAGGTGCTTCAAACTGAAAAGGTTCCTCAGTTAATCAGCACCCGAAATGAAGAGCTGGTGCATTAAAGGTGTGGGTGGGACAACAGGAAACACAAATCCTCCCTCAAGCACATCCTCACCTGACAGCCCTTCCTGGAATCACACACAGAGACAGGGCCTGAAACCAAATCTTACAGCCCTCGACCTTTTCTGCTGGATCATTCAAGCTTTGATCACATCCTTCCAATTTATGGCCAAGCAAGGGTCCCATCAGAACTTACTTTGCTTGTACGTTCCAAACCTCCCACTTCCAAAATCTCCCTTGGCTTGTCCTACACGCACAGCATTGGGTGTGTGTCAGGAGGGAAGGGGAAAAGGAGAACGTCCTCCAAAAGTTACCTGTGCTGCTCTCAGAGAAATGAATGATAACCTCTATTAGAGGAACACCGGTGTTGCCATTCCCAAGTAAATTTGTTAATGCAGCAAGCTAAAATCCAGGAATACAAACACTGACTCAGCTCTGCAGTTTACGCTTTATCCCCAATAAAAGGCTCACTTGTCCAGCTCCTTTAGGACTAAGCCACAGGAACATCCCTCCTAAGAGCAAAAGACAGGAAAAACATCCCAAACAATTCTTTTCCACCGCTGCACTTTAGACCTGATGTTTGACATCAGTCCTGATCCCAGAGGCAAAATGGGAGCGCTCCATGCACTCAGTCACCCAGCTCCCACGGCTACAGCCATCCCAAATGGAATGCATTATTCCTGCATTAAAACATATGTTTTTCAAGGCAGCCAGCCATCCGGCTGTTCCGAGGGAGATTACAGAAGACCTAATTTTATCAGGCAGGGATACAATTCTCCTGGATGTTTTTGCTCCCTAGGGACATGGGGCTGGTGAAAGCAGGTTGCCTGACTGCCGGGGAACAATTCCGAGAGGCTCCGTCGCTGATCATTCAGGCAGGAATTGGAACCCTGGGTCCACAAAATGTATTAATGGATGCCCCGTAGGCTCTGTGGGCTCCCATCCCTGTGGAATTCAGAGGCCAGGAAGACCTAGTTTGCATCAGCAATTCTCAAGTCAACAAGAATTAGAAAGAGTTTATGTTGGCAGAGAAGTGCTCAAACTTTTACATGGTTTTTTTCTTTCCTTTTTCTTTTTATCATCTTAAGTTAACCTAAATAAAAGAAGGTGATTGCTCACAGCAAGGAAAGTTACGTTACTATTACATTACTATCTTTGGTATAAAATCAGTGTAACTTAAACTTACGTCCTGCCTATGTTTACCTCAAGTGGTTTACTTCTCGGCTTTGAAGTTTGCAAAGAACACAAACTGATGGAAACAGGCATTTTACTCCAAATATCAGGCGAGAGCATCAGCCCAGTACGTGATTCAAGATGAGAAATACAGGTGTGAGGCTCTTCCCAAGGCTTTTCATGAAATGCAACGGGAAAATTCGTGTAGCAGATGGAATGCTGCTGCCTGCAGAGCATCCGTTAGCTATAAATCACTGCTTCCTCACACATGGTGCAAATGTAAGAATCTTCCATTCTAATTAACAGAACGAGACATCCTGGCCTGATGACTCGTCCCTGATTTCACAAGCTCTCCAAAAAATACTGGATTGAATCAGCCTCAACAGAGAGAAATGCTTCAATTCCTCTCTCTATGAATCCACGTCCAAAAAAGCAACTGAGCAACTCCCCGAGAGATTCAGGAAATGCTTTTTATAACGGAGACACATGGTTTAAAGAAAACCATCCTAAGAAATTATCTGCACATTGTATTTGAAAGAAATGCAAACAGGAACTCTCCAGCTTCTGCCCATCCCTCGGGAATGCTCACCATGAGTTCACTCTTTGGCTCCTGAAACTTGCCACTGAATAAACACGATAAACCCAGTGAATAGAAAACTTCATGACAAACACTAATCAGAGAGAGGGAATCAGGAAGGAACTATCACCCGTTCCCAACCACCACCAGCGAACCAGAGGCACGAGGGGTGCTCTGCCTGCGCTTCCCTGAGGAGCTCCAAGGATTGCTGCATCTTGGGAAGAGCAGCAGCTCTGTGCAGCTCCTCTGCCACCCATCACGTTCCCTACTCAATATTTCATGCTACAGAATTTAAAATAGCAAGCTGGAGTTGAGTTATCTAGGACACCACAGCAAACTCCAAACGCGGCTTTAGCGCAGCTGTGGAGGCCAGCAGATCTGGTGAACATTCCCAGCCCGAGCACCCAGCTGAAGTGGCAAATGTCACCCATCCTGAAGCACCAGCAGTCATAAAATCCACTGAGAATCGTTGCTACCAGGTGTCCCCTCCACCCAGCTGAGGAAACTGGTTCTAACTCCAGCAAAGCCTCACAGAGGCAGCCAGGGAGGAGGTGCAGGACTCTTCAAAGCCTCTAATTTCCTCATCTCCCCAAGGCAAAGGGTCGGAGCTGCAGCTTTTAAATAGAGCCCCAAACTCGCTCATTTCCTAAGTATAAAAGGGACAACACAAAAATATGCACATTCTTTAACCTTCCTGGTTATTTTTTATTATTCCAGTCTGGATGCTCCGAAGACCTTCCTCCTTTTCCCCACGTTTACATGCCTCGATCGTGTACCAACAGTAAGCCCGACTCCCACTCACAGCAGCCAAAATATTTCTTCCAGTATTTGTGTTTAACTCCCTCTCTCCAAACCATTAATCACTTAAATCATTCTGCTTTGACCATCTGCAGAGCAGAAATCTGTGATCATCTTGTGGAGGCTCTGCTTGCTGGGCTGGTGACAGATCTGGCACTTTGGTTCTCTCGGTCACGGCTGGAGCTGGATTTCCTTTTCCTGTAACACAGACACTGCACGGAATCCATGTGTTCCGTGTTTACATCACTTTTTCCTGGGCTGTGAAGCTAAAGAAAATCTAATTTCATCCCCAATGAGAGCAGAGGAGGGATCTTTACTGCGATCTTTGCAGAGCCAACCAAGGCTGGAGGATCCCTGGCTGAGCACAGCCAGCTCCCAGTGACAGCTCCAGGAGCGTTTTAGGCATTTCAAAGCTCTCAAACTGTACATGCACACAGAGACTGCGTCAAAGCCCTGCACAGATTTCTCAGCAGATTTGGGACCCATCTGCTGCCAGTCCTGCAGGTAAATTAAGGAAGCAACATTAAAGCTTTCCCAGTGCTGGTTTTGCCTAATGCAAGACTTGTGGGTGAGATGCTGCATAAATGCACAAAAACCACCTGTAAGTCCTGTTAGCTAAGGCTGATCAGATCCAACTTGCTTATGTTTATAAAGCTCGTCTTCAACCTTTTCTGTGCTTTGCCCACAGTTCCTCTCCGAGTGGGGGAAGAAACTGAAGTGAAACCTTTCTGCTCACTCAGCACAATCCATACAGCCAGTCCCTACTCAGACAATTGCTTCCCTTGACTCTGTAATTTAAATTGTGTGCTTCAGCTGCTTAATCTATAAAAAAGGTCCTCACCTACTTTGACAGGCGCCTGGCAATCAAAGACTGCAACCTGAAACACACAATTTTTAAAGGATCAGAGAAATACCCTGATTCCACAAGAAATTTTCAAGCCAAACAAAACAAAGACTCTACCCACTTGCTTGAGTCAACATGTTTTCTTCCAGTACGGTTCTATCCTACTTGGCTGGCCTTAGTCCTGAGTTTCCACCGTTTTGCTGAGCCTCCTTTTTCCATACATGCCACCATCCTTCTGCTCCCTCAGCTCCTGAAAATCCTCACACGAAGCTTTGCTCCGCAGACAGAGCCTCAGCTCTGCAGCGAGAGACAATCAGCTTTAAAAGGAACAAACCCAGGCGCACGGCGCCATTCACAGGAACACCCACCCAGACTCATAAACCGGACAGCAAACGTGTGCTCAGAGAGGAAAGCAAAGAGAAATCAGCCTGGCCAGGCAGGAGGGAGGACGTGGTAGGACGTGGTAACCCTGCCACAGAACCCAGCGGCGGCTGAAACGAGTCCACGGCTCGCAGGAGCTCCTCCTGACTACCAGGAGCAACTCCCCTGCCCTGCCCTGGACATTCAGGTGTCTCTCCAGGGACAGCCCTTCACCAGTCAGAAACACCAGGAAGGCAGAGGCTGCGGGGACACAGGCCCAGCGCTGCGGGGGTGTTTAACCCCTGCAGGGCCGGGCTGGCACAGCCGGAGCTCTCACCTCCAGCAGGACGCACTGCCCCGCACGGGCAGTACAACAGCCACGTAACACACCCTCTGAACGTGCCTAATCACAGCCTCTGAGTCGGGAGGGTCCAGAGTTTCCCAGCTCCAGTGACAGCTGGGATGAGGCTGAAGTGAGAGGAGCTGCTGGAATGTTGCACCCAAGGTGCAAGAACACCCAAGCCCAGTGGTGAAGTGCTTTAATGTTAACATTTTCCACTGACTATGGGATGAATTCAGACATTTACCTTGTTCTGTGCACCCCTCAGCGCACACTGAGAGCATTCTAAGGAACAGCATGACGTGGTGGATCTGAAGTCACCTTGGCTCAGGGCTGCAGCTCAACCCAAAGGTGAGAGTGAGCTCCTGCCCTCACAGACGTGTGAAAACGGGGGAAAAACTCTTCTCTAAAGTTAATATCCCTGGCACTTTCACTCATCAAACAGAAACAGATCTAAATGCAAAGGCAGCCCTTCCCATCATTAGTAATGCATAATGTGGGTGTTACTGACAGATGAAGAAAAGCTCCAGAAAGAAAAATATCCCAAAAGTGAGAAAAGTAGGAAAACACGAGTAATGAGCAGGTTCCAGGTCTCCCACAGCTCCATGACCCAATTCTCAGCTGATACATGTTACTGTTACTTGAACATTCCTCTCAGAGGGGAATGGAAGAGAGGGGATGGAAGAGAGGGGATGGAAGAGAGGGGATGGAAGAGAGGGGATGGAAGGGAGGGGAATGGAAGTGAGGGGATGGAAGAGAGGGGATGGAAGAGAGGGGGTGGAAGGTCTCCCTGAGTTCAGCTGCAGGTATTAATGCTCTTCACACTGAGAGAAGACAATCAACTCTTATGCACGCTTAGAAAAGAATGAGCCGGTCTCAAATCCATCACCAAGGCCCAAGACATAGAGTGAGACGCAATTTCTGTTGATGAATGAACAATTAATGTTTCCTGAAACACGTCCCACTGCTTTGCTCAGACGTTCTCAGGGCACTCAGGGATGGGGTGACTGTTACTTCCGTGCTGACCACAGGGCTCAGCAAGGAATAATCCAGAGGTATAATTAGTCCTGTTGCTCCGTCTGCACAGATTGTTCCTTAAGAAACTCTCATGGCTCACCATTGCAAACTCTGATTTCTATTTCCAGCATTCATTAAAGTAATCCTGCTCCGCTTTGCATCCTGCTTGCTGACGCAGCGCCTTTCACAACCACAACGTCAGATAAGGGTTTGGTACTTTATTTCCCCCGTTTTGTTATAAATTCTCTACTCTGTGGCGGTCAGCAGTAGCAAATGCCTGGATGAAACTCACTGCAAGGCTCAGCACTCAATGTCAGCGCTCCCAGCCCTGGAGCCAGGTGTTCCCCATCGTCCATCAAGGACAGAGCCGCCCCCAGCTCCGGCTCCCAGGGTCCCTGCGCTGCTCCCGGCAGCCACCGTTCCTCTCCTCTCCCAAAAACGAGGAGGTCCTACGTAAAAAACCTGACAGAAGTATTCACAGAGTCAACAGCCAAGCCCAGAGACAATCGAAGCTGCAACAAGGGGGTGGGAAAAAAAGGATCAAGTGTTCTTATCTGAGCAACAACTGAGCAGTTGCACATGGAG
Organism: Hirundo rustica; assembly: GCF_015227805.2. NCBI lineage: Eukaryota > Metazoa > Chordata > Aves > Passeriformes > Hirundinidae > Hirundo > Hirundo rustica. Next base: position 205,262 of record NC_053479.1, read on the forward strand.
CCCCGCTGCCATTTTTAATAAAATGCCTCTATTCAATATTGTTTACTGTCAACAGCCCGTGGTTACATTCAGCTGAACAATGCACACACAGGCCTCAAAATCCCTCAGCTTAAGCCTCAAACTAGGGCGTATTTTTCAAGAACTCCACAATGACATTACCTCACTCCCCCTCTCCACAGCTCAGTTATCTCAGCAACAACATCCCCTAAAATACGTTCCCGAGACTCTGGGGACACAGTCACCCAAGATTCTCTGTACTCGTGGGTTTTTTGACAGAAAAAGTGATTTGCACAAACAAATCCTTGATATGCATATTAAGAAATCCAAGTATTAAAGCCACAAAGGGGCAGTGGATTTAATATTCAGAGAATTACTTACATAACCCACAAAACTTCACTCTGTAGCACCCAAGTTGAAGCTATTGGAGCAGCTCGTTAAAGATTAGTGAGATGTCACAGCAGGCAGTCCAGCAACAGAGTTCATTTATTTTTAAGTTTGTAGTACAATCCATCCCAGGGTCAAATCACAACGCGCTTTCAGTGCCACAAGAAACAAACTTCAGAAAATCCAAGAAAATGCTTAAAACATTCAACAAATTCTTTCAAAAACCTATTTAACGTTACATTTTGAGCAACACCACCGTTCCTCATTCTTTGTTATCACGGAGTCCCCTGAAACCAAACACTAGATAAAGTTTTATCACTTTAGTTAAAAGCCTGCAGAGAGTTTACCTGGAAAAGAGTTAACAAACCCCCCAACCAGCCAGCATCAGGGGTTTAGCTACAGCCCAGCTGTGTTAGGAAAGCAGTGCCACGGCCTCTTCTGCTGGCAAAGCCCCGAGTGCCAGCGTGGGCAGTGGGGGCTGACAGCCCCCAGCTCAGCCCTGGGAGCGAATTCCTCAACTCCAAAGAGTCAATAAGTCTCTTTTATGCACTGTGGGCTCCGGGATAAACAGAACAAGGAAAGACATGCCTGTAGCTTGATTTTTCTTAATTTTTAATGCTAAGAGAGACATCGATGATCCTTGCAGGCTCCCTTGCAACTCAAGATATTTTGATTCTCTGGTTATTCCAGCCACGCAGGGAATCCTCCTGAGAAGCCACTGATTCTGGCATCAAGTTCCATACCCCGATGGAGGGAGGAAAATTAAAATTATGCAAATCTGAGCTACCTGCTCTGCAACCTCCCCCCTCCGTCTCAGCTTCACCCCTCGCCCTCCGGCTTCACAAGGGAGATTCACAACAAAGCTGTACCGAGAGCAGCATTTTAAACGCTCGGGAACAAAGACAAACCCATGCAAAAAAGGAAACAACAAGGGAAAAAAAAAAAAAAACCAACACCAAAAAGCGCATGCTCTGAACCGATTATGGCAGAACTTATTCAGAAAGTGGGAATAACACAGTGTTTGCCTTCATCATTGTGCCCAAAGTTCCTGCGACTCCCCCGCCCCAGAACTGCCCGTCCCGGGGTCTCTCGCTCCCACTCCGTATCCCCGGCTCGGGGGCTACGGAAAAGAGGCTACAAGGCAAAAAACAGCCCCGAGGGAGGAGGGGAGGCCAGGTCACCCACCCCCGACAGGTGAAGGGCCGCCCCGGGGCTCCCCGGGCTCCGCCGGGGGTCCCCGCACGCACGGGTGATGCTCCCAGCGCTCCTTCCGCTCAGACACAACCCCAACCCGGGCCGGGCCCTTCCTTCCCCCCGCGGTCCTCTCACGCAGAGTCCGGAGCCTCGTTCGCCGCGCTCCGGCCACTCCCGAGCCCCTCTCGCACCCCGCCGCCCCCGGCCCCTCCGCGGAGGCTCCGCGGCGCCCCGCGGCCAGGGCCGGGCCGGGCTCCGGGCGCCCCTCGCTCACCTTCCGACAGCTCCAGCTCCAGCTCGGCCAGCTGCTCGCGGACCTCGCGGGGCAGCGAGGACACGGCGGCGGGCTCGGCCATGGCGGCGGGCGGGGCTCGGGGCGCGGCGGGGCCTCAGCGGCCGCGGGGCGCGGGGGGAGCGGGAGCGGCCGCAGCCTCCGCCATGGCTGAGCCCGGCGCCGCCGGCACGTGACCGCGCGGCGCGCGCGCCCCGAGCCCCGCGGCGCCCCCGTGCGGCCCCGCCCCGCGCTGCACCCGCCCCCGATCCCGGTTCCCATCCCCATCCCGGTTCCGCTCCAGATCCCCGGTTCTGGTCCCAGTTCCGCTCCCGATCCCCACGCCCAGTCCTGGTTCGGTTCCCAGACCCCGCTCCTGATCCCCGGTTCCCGGTTCTGCCCCCCGGGCCCCGTTCCGCCCCCGTCCCCATCCCGGGCTCCGTGCTCAGTTCCTCCCGCAGCGGGCGGGTGAAGCCTTTGGCCGCTCCGGAGCCGTGTCCAGGTGACCGCGAAGGGACGGGAGCGGCTCCCCCAGGGAGCGGGGAAGGAGCCGGGGTCCCCCCGAGGCACCAGCGCGGACGGGAGCGCAGCCAAGCGCCCAAAGGCCCCGGCGGGAGCGGAGGATGGAGCGGCCCCGGGCCCAGCGCTGGGACAGACGGACGGGAGGCACCGACAGACACCCGGGCAGCTCCAGCGACCATCAGCCAGAACTCTTCTGCGAGCGCTGGACCCAGAGCGGGAGCGAGGTCCCGGTCCCTGGCATATTCCAGAACCCTCTGGACACAATCCTGGGCCCGGGGCCGGACGCTGCGAGAGCAGGGATTGGGAGAGGCACTGGGAGCAGGGACTGGGAGAGGCACTGGGAGCAGCGACTGGGAGGCAGCGGGAGCAGGGACTGGGAGGCACTGGGAGCAGCGACTGGGAGGCACTGGGAGCAGGGACTGGGAGGCACTGGGAGCAGCGACTGGGAGGCACTGGGAATCACCGCGCTCCCCCCAGCCTGCCCCAGGCTGGAATTGTGCCACAGAGCCCTGAGCAGGACCCTGAGACCCCCGGCCACCACCTGCACTAAAAACACTTCAACCACCAAAGACACAAGTGAGAGCTCAGGGAGTTGTGGTTTAAGGTTTTTTTTTTTTTTCTTTTTTTTTTTTTTCGGTTTGTTTTCTTTTTTTTTTTTTTTTTTTTTTGGTGGGTTTTTTCTCTTTTAAATCAGCTTTATTTTTCTAACTGTTATTTCAATTTCCCATAGCACCTTGGCAATGTCAAAAACAAATACAAATACATGTATTATCATTTGAACACTTAAAGCATGAACCTACTTTACACAAATTTTGTTTTGGACATTTTGACAACAGGAATAAACCAGAACAGACAGGCTAAAAGCCAGATAAGTCGCTTTTTTCTCCTTTCCTACCACTTTGAAGAGAGATCATCAATGCCAAGGGGAAGCTGGATTCATCCGGGAGGAACAAGATGTCTGTAGTAACTCGAGCTCAATATATTATCTGAATATTTTGTATTCTATAAAAATTAGAACAAAACCCATTTATGCACAGTCTGTTTACATTTGAAGTTGCATTTTTTTTTTTTTGGAAATTGTATCCACAACTGAAGTTCCATAAAAATAAACATCTGGTTCTTAAATATAAAATTTTAAAGTTGTTACAGGTTAGTTTGCAGATGGATTTTTTTTTCCAGAAATAAGTTGCTTTAACTCCATTTCAAGTCCTCCCAACTGTACATTAAAAACAGACTCAATGAACCTCTTGAAGTGCCTGCGCTAAAGGCACTGAAGAGAAGAGCCAACCAAAATACTACAACCCAAAATTATGTACCATCCTAAAGGAAGCTCAGACTATATGGAATATATACACGCAAAGAAGAGCATGATAAATCATTCAGATTAATGGCAACGATCTTACGTTTCAGAAGGAAATATCAAAATTAGAAACAAAAACTCTATTGCATATCTGTAGTAATCAAGGATTTACAAAAAAACTCAGAAGCCATTTCCCCCCGAAGTGCATTTCTGTTGCATCGTCTGTAATACAATGGTGCATTTTACAAATTTAAAGTATCATCTGTACATACCAGATATCTCAGCCCAGGTAAACTCACCTGGGAACAGTAAAAATCGCAGACAGTTTCAAGACAATTAAGCTGATATTGACAAAGTAGTAAGGCCATAGCTATTTAACTACAGTAAAGCATTGATTAAGTCACTTATTTGCTACTGATCTGCCACAGTATCATCTTTCTCTTCTGGTTAATAGTGGATTACATTTTTTTTTTTTTCCTACAGCTAAACTGCACCATCATACTGTGCCAGGCTAATTAAAAAAAAAAAACCAAAAAACAAACAACAAAACACAACAAAACAACAAGAGCAGGAATGTAAGATACTATATAACTAACTTAATGTTAGAAATCAAAAGAAACAAAACTTTTTGCACTTTTTACTATCACATGCAAAGAATTTCTTCTTTTCACTCCCCAGCAGAAGCACGAGAGAGTGCCCCAATCTTTTCCACACGCAGTAATTTGGAAAAGAACTGAACTGGGAAGTGTGTTCCTGTCCCTAACAGAAGCCAACAACTCTGAGAACAAGTCACAGCTCCTAAAACTGAAAGTCAGGTGTGATTTGCACCTGCTGGGGTCTAACACCAGAGCAGGACAGTTTGTATCCCGTGAGGGTTCACCCAGAGGGAACCACGGACAGCTGTGGTCACTGGAGCACACCTGGAGCCCAGTGACAGCTCCAGCACTGCTGACACTGAAATCCATGAACCCAGGAGCTGCCCCAGCCGTGGGTCTGGCTCCAAACCACCCCTCTGTCCCAGTCTCCCCAGTCTGCCCAACTGGTGGCGACAGACACAGGGTCCTGCCCCAGCCCAACACCGGGAGGAAAAGGCAAAGCCAGCCCCTGCCAGGTCCCAGCCGAGGAGAACTCCCACCCCACCACAGCTTCACAGCCTCCATCTCCCGCTGGGAATTTCCCCCTGAACAGAAAAGAACAGAAAGACAAAAAAAGAAAGAACCCCCAAACCACAGCTGGAAATGCTGGAAGGGAAACACTCACATGAAATCCTCGCACGCAGGTGTGAAATAAATCATTCCAAGTGCCCTAAGCTGAGAGAAGTTTGGATATTGCTGGGAAGAGCCAACAGTTACAGCCTGACCTACATCCAGGGCACAAGGGCCACGACCTGCTGCTGGGAACACTCCCAGGACTCACAGGACTCCCCTTCCCCATCACCCTGCAGGGAAGATGGAGCCACTGTTGGTTGGGTTTTCCCAATCTGATCAATGACAAAGTTCCATTTCACCACTCAGGTCCTCTCAGCACAAGTCACTGACACTGGATCAGGGAATTCTGAGCAACACCTGCACCAGCCCCTTCCCTCACAATTCCTCCGAGAAACAGCCAAGAGCTGTCAGCATCCCACTGCTTCCTCAACAGCGCAGAAACCCTGAACACCCATGAACCATCCTACAGGCTTGCTCTGTTCCAGTTTGGCTGCAGGAATTGTTTAAAGCCTTTAAAACGAATTAAACTTTTCATTCGTTCCATTGACACTAAATATTTAAACTTCTCTATCACTCCAACGAGAGCAGCGTTATCAAAATAAACGGAGAAGGGTCTGTAAGAATCCCTAAACTGCGGATGTGATCAACGATTTTTTTTTACTAAATTAAAAAAAAACCTCCCCAACCCAGTACAGGTGGTTTCAAAGTGAATAGTGATTTTGGGCTTTACATATATATCTATATATAACTATATAGACCTACAGATATCTATATAGATATCTACATAGATATATAAATATATATATGTCTACATACCTCAGGGCCCAAGGAAATGCAGGAAGCTGAGCTGGGGGAGCTCGGGGTGGGAGATCAGGAAAAGATCCCTCTCCAGAGGGGGCCGGGCACTGAACTGGCTCCCCAGGGAAGCGCTCCCAGCTCCACGCCCGCCTGACTCCACGCAGCATTTCCACGGCGCCCTCAGGCACAGGGCGGGACGCTGGGGTCTGTGCAGGGCCGGGGGCTGGACTCCACGATCCCGGCGGCTCCCTTCCAACTCAGCCCATCCTATGATTCTCTGCCTCTCTCTTTGTAACATGCGCAGAAATGAAGAGTTAACTGCATAAATACATTGTCTTGTGTTATGAATCAACTCAAAGCGATTGCCAAGCTGAATAATAAGTTAGAGAAATGACAACTCTGGCTTTATATATATATTTATAAAAATAGATATGAGTGTTCTCCAAGCAGTTGATAGAGAAATCCTACTGAGGCCCAAGTCGCCAAGGGTTATCTGGCTAAGAAATCAGAAGATGAAAAATTTCACAGTTATTTTAACTGCCACTTACATTCATTCTATGGCAACACGAGCATATATTACTAAGATGGTTACGGAATATATCACAATTGAGTTTTCCAGTGTTCACAACTTACAACTTCAAATTTGTACACTTGCTATTCACTAAAAAAAAAAAAAAAAAAAAAAAAAAAAAGATGTGATTCTTACTGCTGGAAGCTACTTTTCCCTAACACTTTATACAGAACTTTGAACCCTGGTATGCTGATTTTGGCAGATTAATGCGCTGAACGTTTCTGTTTCGGTCATTAATCACCCTGAAACTTAACCCCTTACTGCACGATAGTGTTGCAAATTCAGTCAGCACACAGCTGGCAAGGAGCCACCACTCCAGCAGCTTCTCTGAACACGAGGGGGTTTCTTTAACTCTGCATCTTTAGCTCCGCTTTAAACAGTTAAAAACAAGTCAGTTGCTATGACATCAGCTGTAAACAATGAGTTCCCAGGAGTCTAAACCCGGATTTCTGGCAATACAGCAGCCAACAGCCTATTCCAGAGTCAGCACAGAGAAAACCCAGCCACAGCTCCGGTTTGCTGCCCTGTCATCCAGAGACGACAGCGAGAGCGCAGAGCTCTCACCTGCAAGGCAGAATTCCACATCTGCAGCTGGAATTCCAGGCTCTTTACCTGTGCAGGTAACACCAGGTGCTGTGCAGTCACCTGCCCGTCCTACCCTGGGGCTGCCTCAGGAAAACACACCAAGAAAAATGCACTAAAGTCTGTAATAAAGAAATTAGAGAAAGTAACAAGAGAGGGAAAAAGCAAACAAACAAAACCCCAAACCTAAGGAGTTGCCCTCAAAAGGAGGCGAGGAGAAAGGGCACAATAAAAACTCTCACATGCTCCCTTTGCCTCCTTCCACTGCGTCTACGAGACGATTTCTGCTGTCCACGCACTCTCATCTACAATCCAGTATCCTGCAAAACTTATACCTTAAAAAGCTTGCTGAATGAAATATTAGTCAGGTCAAGAGACTCTACTTCAAGCTGGAAACACATGGGTTACTACAGTAGTACATTCAGTTTTCATCATCAGTGACTAAGGGATGACAACAGTCCTGGCTGCACTCGCTCTGCTCACGCTGCTGCAGAGGCCCCTGCGACGCCAGGCCACCCACGGCAGACACACCAGCCCACAAGCCAAACGTTAAATAGCTTACAAAAAGTTCTAATTTTACAGAAATGCTCATTTTCCAAAAATAATATTCTCTTATCCTTTTCCTCCTACACCGAGGGACAGGTTAATTTGTCAACTCGTATTCTTTCGCTTTGTCAAAACGCTACTTTCACAATCCCAAAGCTGATTTCAAGCGGGAAACCCTCTGCAAATTAACAACAAAAATACAAAAATTATAATCTCTATATTTATAGTGATTGGAATCCTCCAGCATTTGTGAAATCACTTTTAGAGATGAATTTTGGGACCCTCCACAACTTCTCCACACAAGCCACGCTCCAGTTCAGTACTCCCCTTCCCGAATCCTTCCCTCCTCAGCGTCTCTGCTGCTCTTTAGTCCACAGCTCAAGTTAAACAGAGGATCACTGGCTGGCCCAGCGTTACTTTGGTGACCGGGGCGGCACGTACTGCTCCTTGCCGACGCGGCGCGGCGCTCCCTGAGGCGAAGATCTGCGTCCAAACTGGCGCCTCTGTTCCCTGATTTTGCCAGCAGCTCCCCTGGGAGCTCCGCTGCCGCGGAACCCGGAGTAATCCTTCATTCGACCTTCAGCCCTGTCGTGAGGAGCCCTCTCCGGAGCCTTCTCCGACGTACCGTTCTCTTCACTTTTGGCAGGGGGAACGATGTTGGTGCGTTGCTCCCTCAGAGGCTGGATGGGGGCTGGAGGCGGCTCCTTCGGGGGCTTCTGGCAAACTTCGGCGTAGCTGAGCTTGCGGGGCTCCTTTGGGACCAAGGAGAAGAGCGAGGTTTACGCACCACAACCTCCTCCCAGCCTATCCCAGGCGTGAGGTCACGGCACGACAGCAGCAACGCGCGGCGAGCAGAGCTCCCGGCACACACCCTGGACAAAGCTCCCCGTGCCATCCCCATCCCCATCCCCTGCTCTGGGCCTTACCTGTGTCGACAGAGCAGGAGCTGCACTTGCTTGAGCACAAGGTGAGGAGGTGTTTGTCCTGGGTGGCTTCGCAGCGCTGACGGGACTGACGGATGCCGGCGGAGAAGCTGGGCTGGCCACGTCCTTTGGAGCAGACACTTCTTCAGCTTTGCTCTCTGGCTGAATCGTGCTGATAAACCAACAACAATTCACATTAAAACATACTGACACTCATGTTTCAGGGATTATTTCCTTTCTCTGAAGTCACAAGTGCAGAATGGAACAGCACAGCCATTCCCACCACGATCTGTTCTTTCCATCTGGTGGCCACTGGAGAAGACACCGAGAGGGTTAGGAGGGATGTCAGGAAAAGGTTCTTCTCCCAGGGGGTCAGGCACTGCCCAGGCTCCCCAGGGGATGGGCACAGCCCCGAGGCTGCCAGAGCTCCAGGGGTGTTTGGACTGCAGGGGTGCCCAGGGTGGATTGTTGGGGTGTCTGTGCAGGGCCAGGGCTTGGGCTGGATGATCCCTGTGGGTCCCTTCCCACTCAGGACACTCCCTGATTCCACGGTATGCCCACGCTCACTGCATACCTCAGCACCACAGGCTCAGCCTGGCTCGGGGAGCTCACGCTGGGCACGGGCGGTTGGGCAGCGCTGGGCGTTTGCTCGTCCGGAGCAGGAGCCGGGCAGGGGGACTGGGAGTCTTTGCTTTCCTGCACACAGAGCAAAAGTTGCAAAACACAGAACAATTCTCAAATTGCTCCACAATATGGCACCGGAAGACATCTGAGAAGTGGGGCAGACCCAAAGGCTGCTCAGGTCCTGATAGGAGTTTTACTTCTTCTGGACCATCACCTCTAGAGCTATACCTCTTGATATGGGCAAAGCGAGTTCTGGTAGAACCAGAACTAAGGCTGCATCACCCAGAGTATCAGTGCTCAGTCCCACCAGCTCAAAGAAGAAATTCATCTGGAAAGATCCCTCACCCACACCACACCAAACTGTTCCTACTCCCAGCCAACACTCCTTTATTCCCAAACATCAGTGAGTTTACAACAGCATAACTGCGTGAGCCCTAGCTGCATTCCCACAAAACCCCCAGGAAAACACACCATTCTATGAACAAACCAGTATGAAGCCTGGGATTAAAGCACTGGAATATGTGGCTCTAAGAAACCAGCCCTCTAACAGGGAAAAGGACCTGGATACACCCGTGTGTGTGTGGAGACAAGAGCAGGCACCTTCTCTTTGCTGACTCCTTTAACAATGTCCGACATCCTGCTCTCCAGCACGGGCTCTCCCAGAATTTTTGCTGTGCTGCCAGGCAAAGGTGGGAAATTGGATGCAAGCAAGTCAAACTTTGGTGTCTGAGTCTTTGTTTCTGCTGAAGGCTGAGGTCTCTGGAGAAGGAAAATGCAAGTTACTGGAGTCGAAACACCGAGCAGTGAAATCCATGAGCAAGTGTCAGGGAACTTCCTAGAAGAACTGTAAACCCCCAACATAACCTGAGGATTTAAGGACTCTGCCACTCCTTCGATGATCGGGAAGCCAACACTCTGCACTTTGTGTGATTCCCTGCAAAAAGGGAAGCAGAACTTACTGAAACTCGGTCGTCCTCCCGTCTCCTCCGACCTCTGAACACGTTCCTCCTTTAAAGACAGGAACACCAATCAGTGCATGTTTTAATTTTGGGGACAAATCAGTTACTTTAAAATAAAGACACCTCACTGTCTTACTACCAGCTGGAGAGTGAAGCTGGAACCATTCCTGCTCCCAGGTCAGCATTTACTGCTCCTGATTTATTTAAGCATCAGTTTTCTATGGCTGTTCTTTACAGAAATGTATTTTGTGCTGATGGTTGATATCTCTGGCCCCCACAGGCCAAGTCCTAGCTGCTGTGTGACAGCAAACACGGGACACAGCCCCTCACCTGCCCCTGCCGACGCCGTAATCGCCATTCTGCTCCAGCGGCGCCGTGGGAGAATCCTTCTGGGAATACCCTTGGTCTTGGTGCCCAGCTAAGGAGCTGTTGTGCCGCTCCATGACAAAATTCCTCGAGCTGGTTCTGCTCAGGTCCCCCATGGGCAGGGCGCCGGCGCCGGGCGGCGCCTCCGGGTGCTCCGAGCTGCTGGACGAGCGGAAATGCGGCTTCACCCTGCGGACACAGAGCGGGAGCCGTGGGACCCCCACGCTGAGGAACCACGGAACCACCACCAGCAGCTGACAGGAAAAGCAGGTCAGCAAGCACCAGAACTCCTGCTTGAGATCGCTGCCCAAAAGATACCCAGGAGGGGGAAAAAAAAAACCCAAACAACTAAAAACAACCCCAGGGGTCGCAGAAGAGCCAGAAGAACCCAAAGAGGAATTTTTCCTTTGTCTGGGCCTGCAGCACCAGCACAGGGCATTGGAAATGGCGCTGGAGAAATAAGCCAAGGCCAAGGACTGATCTGAGACACAAGGCCAGGAGAGACTGAACGTGGCAGATCAGGCCAGGCTCAGCCTGGCTGCTCCCATTCCCAAAACCCCAGCACTGACTCTGCAGATCCCAACCCCCAAACGTTTCCCCCTGTTGTCCATTATTCAGCATTAAAGCTGTGGTTCCTCTGAGCACAGACACAGACTCAGTGCAGTGCTGCTGCAAGTTCAGGCTCAGGGTCCTAAATATAGAATTCTCCAGAAAACCTCAGATCCAGCACAATATGCAAGTTTTCTGGAGCAGATTTAGGTGTCTTCAACTATTTTCTACTTTTGCCCCTCACTGGTTTTCTATGCAGCACTGATCAAAGATAAGAACCCTAAATTCTCTCTCCTTTGGTAAACTCTGCACATCTCATAATTTAAGGACAGCAGGAGGATTTGCACACTCGCTGTTTTTAAACCATCTCATTATAACATTGCATGAAATCAGAAGAAACTCTCCTAGTTTCAGCCAAAGTACAATTCCTCAGTCTCCCTTTCCCACAAGGATGTTGCAACAAATCAGCACAAAATAAACACGAGTGGCTTAAACAAATGTTTAGCTACAGAGAAAACTCCAGCACTTAACTATTAACTGTCTGCACCAAAACAAATCAGGTTTAATGGGCCAGGATAGAAACCCAAGAGCAACACCTGGATGAACTCTCCGAACAAGCCGTTCTGCAGTTCAGGAGGAGATTTGCTGAACAGAGATGAATTCACACTTCCCAGCTCCAGACACATCAAGAACCAGTTTTAAGGGCCCAATAAAGTTTAAGTTTCCCATCAGCAAAAACCATAGGGAGGAGGTGGAGCGACGTCAACTAAATTCTTCCATTCTGTCCAAGCTGTTCTCAAAATGGCAGATGCTCAAGTCACTGTTCAGCCCTCAGATCTCATAATCTTACCCGTCATCGAGAAGGCCACAGTCTTGTCTGGGCAGAAGAGCAAAGCAGAAAAGACAAGAAAAGATAAAGGAGAGGAAAAAAGAGCAGAGAGAAGGAGGAATGATGTGAGAGCAGAAGGAAGGAAGGGCAGGAGGAAGGACAAGCAGGGAGCACAGGCTGCCCAGCCTCCAACTGTGACCTGTTCTCTCTTAGCGCGATACTGGATCATCACTGGGCCGGCAGGACCTGCACAGACTGACCCTAAAGCTGCAACTTCACGCACTCAGGTTTTACAAACTGAAGTCTTTACATAACCAGGATTTTAGGAGCTTAGGGTTATGCAGATGTGATGTCCAAGGAGGCATTTCAAGGACCTAGCACTTGGATACACACAGCTCTTGCACAGTTGCAGCATCTGTACTTCCACAAGGGTCCATACACCTGACAGCTTTACAGGTTTTAAGACTGTGCACAATTTAAAGTAAAAAAAAAAAAAAGCCAAACCACCTTTGTTAAGATGTGAGCGGGGAGCTGAGCAGCTGTAATTGGAGCAGCTGCTCCATTTTCCAGGCAGAGTCACGCTCCCAGTTCCACAGTCTGTGCTAAGACTCTGCTGAGTCACCACAGACCAAAGCCTGAAGTTCCCCTTCTGCCAACAGCCACAGACCTGAAGGGCACCACAGACCCACTCACGGCCCCAGCAGCTGTCAACTGATTTCTCCAACAATACCAAGAGCAATGATCCCAGCCCCGTGCTGCACACAAACAACTCCCACCCCCACACACGGGTTACTACTCCATTGTATTCACAGAGCAACTGCTCCAGCAACACAAAGTGTTTCCTCCTCCCCAGTGTTTATATCTGAGCCGAGTCCTTACAGCTCTCAGGAAAGATGGGGATAAAGCAAATAAATTACAGAACAGCCCCAGCATCGAGCAGTTGGACGCAGCAGTCAGGACAAGCAACTCCCACTGCAGGAACCAGCAGCTCCACAAGCCCGATCCCAGCAGGAAAGGCTTATGTTGTGCTGCAGGAGTTTATAATCTGGGTATAACAAACATAATTACAAGTATGACCTTGAGAGGAAGTTATTTATTTGTCTGCAAAAATTCCTCTGAGGCTTTTATAGGAATTACCTTTCCTCTCTCCAGCACTCTGTCCATTATTTTAGGAGCTTAAGCTGCCACCTTCTACTTCATTTTTTTAAATAAGTTGAAAAACATCACACATTTGATAAAGCAAAATAAATAACGTGGTCCTATCTGAAAGCACTGTGTGTGACATGCAAGGAACACTCCAGGATCTCAGTACTGTGAGTTTTGCAGGAGCAAACCCCTGGCAGAACCCTCTTACCGATTCCTGTGGAATGGGCGACCTATACTCAGAGAAGCAGCATTTGTTTTGTATGATCCCGGTGTATTAAAGCCATTCACAAATCCACCATTGGGAAACGGGGCCTGCAACAGACAAAACAGTCTCAGTGGCTGAGCTACAAAGAAAACGTCTGCAGGTTAATGATCAGCTTCGGCAGTTACTCATGGCTGTAATTTCACACTGGGCTACAGCATCTACTGTGGTGTGAACTCTCTACTCCAGCCAAACGCGCACAGGTTCAGTCTGCATCGGCTTTAGCAGAGCTCCCCCATTCCTGGGAAGGCCGTGGGCTCTTCCAGTAACACAAGCTGCAGGATAATGGAATTCCACACCAAAATTCCTTGAAATACGTGGCAGCCAATGGTGAGGCCGGCAGCTCCTCTGACAGCGTTGCTTTAACAGGGCCATGACAGAAGTGTCACAAAACATAAGAAACCAGGAACGCCCACTCATCCCAGTGATTATTAACCAAATTCTCCCTGAAGAGCTGGGCTCCTGCTCCCCTTCTCCCCAGCTGTTACTCACCAGTGGTGTCTCAAAGTAAGGTGCAGGATTTGGAGACCACGTCTGAGGCACGATGCTGTAAATGGAGTACTGCTGAGGGCTATATACAGGCTGCATAAACAGCGGGGAGGCAAACTGGGCTTGGGTCTGCACGGGCTGGGGATACACACTGGAATCCATGACCCGGTAACCATTCTTAGCAAAAAACGTGTTGATGGCTTTTATCCTGGCCTGCAAGACAGCAAATCACACCACGAGTCAGCTGGGAGAAAAGGAGAGTGTGGAATCTTTCTTGCCGGAAGGAAGTGAAGGTTGATTGCTGCTTATGAATAAAAACTGATAGAATCAGTCCAGCTCGCATTACAGCACAGTAAGGGGAAGGACATGCGTTGCTTTAGCTGGGTGATCTGTAAAACTGAAGATAAATGCTGCTTTCTACAGCAGGAGCTGTCCAGATTCCAATCACAACAGCTCCTCTCACAGGACATGCACTCTGCTCTAGCTGCTTTGTGCAGCAGTGGCAGGAATCCCTCTCCTAAGCCCTGCAAACCCAGATTCTGGGGCAAGTGGAGAAGAGAAGTCAGCACAGGAATGTATTTCACCCCCCCTGGGAAGCGGTGCTGTGAGTAACCAGCAGCCACTGAACTGTAATTTGTCAGAGGTCCCCATGACCTCGTTCACGTTTCCAGCCTCCAGAGCCAGTTATGGACTGTCCCACTGCTGAGTCCTTGGTTCACCATCATCCCAACAGAAACAACACCAACCAATCCCAACAGAAACAGCAGCTAAAGCAGCCTCACCATTACTGGCTTGCCCTGAAAGGTTTTCACTTCTTCCCTTAAGTATTTGAACGCCTGCAGATACAAAAAAAGATCAACATTAGAATATCTTGATGAAATCGTACTTCCCAAAGGATGTTCCATGATTTAACAGAAATGTGCAGTCATGTGCTTTGCTGTCAGCCCAGCTAAAATTCATTAACACTTCAAATTCAGGATTCTAGTGCCAGTCATGGCCAGTGAACACTGAAACAAGAGCCAGGCATGGGAATTATAACCCCACAATCTCTCAACTTTAGTCTTATTAACCAGAATCTGCCAGTTATCTCTTAAAACAACAAAAAGTAAATATATCTTTTAGCTACGGGAACACGTGTGCACTTTCCTTGGCAGGGGAAGGATTAAAGCCGGGGTGTCAGAGCAAAGTCAGCCTTACCTGCTGCGCGTCTGTGTCGGACTGGAATGTAACGTACCAGTTGTTGTTGTGAGCAAACTCACAGCTTATCACCTTGGGGCAGTTCTCATTCTTGAACAGAGCCTTCACCTCCTGGAGAGAGAAGTTCAGGGCCCTTGTACAGTGAACACTAAAGTGACTCATGTTTTTATGCTGCAGCTCCTCAGCTGCTGCACTCCTGTGACCAGGGACGTTTTCTTATTCCCCTGACCAAATTATCCTCACCTGCTTCTTAACCCACAAATCCCAGCTCAGCCCCCTGGGCTCCCAAGATGAAACAGAGCAGGCCCAGCTGGTAAGAAAATCAAGGTCTGTGTAGACCTGGCGATATTTTCATATGTAACAGGTAGGAGAAGCGTGGCTTTAGATTAGCAGAGTCATGGAGACAATGATTCCACAAAATATTTCTAAGTCAAGGCAACCTGACAGCTTTGCAATAATCAGATTGTAAAGAGAGGAACAAGCAGCTGCTTAGTGTTTGCATTAAAAGAACTCATTAAAAATGCTGGTAGACAAACACTCTGTGTTACAACTTTAAAAAAACCCAAAAAACAAAGAACTAAACCATTCTGTTCACCAAGTATCAGGAGGAATTTTATTATCCCCCCTCCTCGGGCATAATGAGCTCAGCTCATGCTGGGGCTCAATGAATGAGAAATGTTTAGTAACATTTCTTGCTGCCAAAACAACCGTCTGACTTCAAGTAAAGTTACTGCTGTGACAAAAATTCAGCCTGAATTCCAAGCTATGCCCTGGACTGATTTATTTTTGGATCTGAAAAGAAACCAGTTCAAACTTCCTTCCAGAAAAGCTGAGCGAGCTCAGCTTTGGTGGAAAAAAAAAGTTTGCTTGAGAAGGTTTAAATATAATAGTAAATAATGGGAAGGGACAACAGCAATAAGCTTTTGTTTTGGCTATTTTGACAACGCACCCAGGCGGAAAAGTTACTGATGTGGTCTAGAAGAAAAATATCCACATTTAATC
This sequence comes from Hirundo rustica, assembly GCF_015227805.2. Classification (NCBI taxonomy): domain Eukaryota; kingdom Metazoa; phylum Chordata; class Aves; order Passeriformes; family Hirundinidae; genus Hirundo; species Hirundo rustica. The sequence continues at coordinate 220,984 of NC_053479.1, forward strand.
CAATTAAACACCTGCTGACCTTTTCCTGGTGCTGTTTGAAGCCCTGTTGAAGACACCTTCCAAAACCAGTCACAGTTATTTATTTCCTTTCTCTTTATTTACCTCTATAGGCGTTGTTTCGGGGATCTCACGGAGAATGATAATACATCGTTTGTGGTTTGGTCTGACTTTCTCCCCCCTTTCATCCACTTGTACCATAGGAGACGCTGAAAATAAAGGATAAAATTTGGACATTGTGCACATCTCAGCACTAGCAGACTCTCTCATGGGACTCAGAATAAAGAATGAGAATTTAGGAGTTCGGAACAGCCTCCAACTCAGTAAAGCTCCTGCCACCATTTACCAGAACAGCAAACCATAACCAGGTGTTCTGGCTTCAGACACTACAACATCCCTCTGAAGCACGGAAGGATTCTTTGTGCTACTGATACAGATACCAAAATCCCAGACTTACATCTCAAAACTTCAAGAATAAGATCCATATCTGTTGTCAGCTTCTTAATCCCTTCCATGTTGGCAATTGTCCATATTGGAACAAACTGATCACTGTCCATCTGAGACATCAAGTAGAGATCCTTTGAAAGATTCTCTCTAAAAAGACATAAAATTATTATTTAATAAAGATCCTAAACCTGACTGAGAAAACTCAAAACAAGAGGGTAACTACACGCTTAAATAAATATTCATCAGTACCACAACCAAAACACCCTCAGATTTTCCCTCCTGGAACAAATCCCAGCAAATCAATACAAAGCAGAGTAAGATCATTTTAAAAACGAAATGAAATTCCAGTCCCCTACATGCTGGTCTGCAAAAAGGATCTGCCAAAATGACTTCTGGTGCCACACAGTAAATGATCTCAATGTCTCATGACTGGAGCACAGAAGTCATCCTCCTCCAAGGACACGGCTGCACAGACAGGACTGAAAGAGCTGGAAGGCGCCAGGGGGCCTCTACAGCACATCAGCAAATCTTGGTTTGTGTTTTTGTCAAGATGATGGTACATTTCAAGCCATGAAGAGGGGGATTTGCCAAGGATTTTAATAAAGGTTTTATACCAAGCTGAGTTAACTGCACCTACCGTGAGAAGCAGAACTCAAGTTGTTTTCTCAAACACTCTCTAATGTCCTCTGTGGACACAGTGGAGCTGCTGTCACCTGAAAGGGACCACATCCACCATCAGCTCCCACTTTCGTGGCACCAAGACCAGGCAAGGACACATCTCATTGCAGAACACACAAATGAATCCCTCTGGGTAGGACCAAGAGGAAAAAGCTCATCCGAGATACTAACACACCCCCAGACCACACGCTCTCAAAACAACTCTGATCCCACTTTGCACCTGTTTGGCCACGTGTTGAGACCATACTGGAGCTTCCTGGATACACATGGACATGTCAGAGCTCCAGCTTGGTCACACCACACTTAGAGCAGCTCTGGGGGGTTACAGACACTGACAGCAGCATCTGAACTTCCACACTCACCAGACACTTCATAGATTTGGTATCCCAGATCTTCAGTCGCCAGGACAATTCCATTTGCTGACGCCTCATCAACTCCTGTGCCGTTCCTTGTGGCTTCACAGGACGGGGAATACATCACTTCATACTGCTTGCAGCTGTCCTCTGAGATCTCTATGTTACCTGGCAAAGGAACACACCAGCAGCAGGGAAACTCCTGTCAGCTTCAGCTGTCTCCCATTTGAAAAATTCTGGCTACCAACATGAAAACAAATAGTCAAGAAAGCTGTGCCTGAGAGGGTCTGACCTTAGCCTGCATTTCTTAGACTTTGCGTTGGATAGAACTTACACCTCTCTAATTTCAGAAAGATTTGGTTTGCACTAGGCTCTCAGGGAAAAGTAAACAAAAGTAAATAAAGGATCCTGAAACTGATCCCCTAAGTGGCAGAGAATCTAAAAACCAGTCTTTCCACATGAAATTTAGAATATTTAAGCAAGGTTCCTAAAAACAAGGGATGAAAATTGCTTACACTGCCTCAATTGCTTCACTTTGTTATGAAGAGACAAATGAGTTTCTGTCAGGCAAAGCACAAACCCAGCGCTCTCTCCTCACTTCTGCTGACTTACCAGAAACCTCTGACAAGGCCACACAAGCTGAATGTTCCCTCCTTTATCCCTAACTTTTACTAAACCATTTTGCAGGGAATCTTCTGCATCCTCTGCCATCCTTTGAGTCACCTCAGATCAAGTCTGAGCCAAACAAGTGAGAGCAGTTGAATGCTCACTTCTGGACGCTGCCCCTGTGGTAAGGATGGGAATGGGATGCAGTGGAAGAGCCCGAATGGAAAGGAGTTAGCCACGGATACTGCACAGGGTGCTCCAGAACAAATGCTCCCCACAGTTCTCAGCAGCACCTCACCTCCCCAGGATTGCAGGTGGCCCTCAGATCTTATTTTCGTGTTCACAGGGTCCAGTGGATGCTCAAGTGCAGCAATGTCATGAATCCATTTCTACACGTTCAGCACCTGCTCCCCTCTTAGCGCGTTACAAGGTCATCACCAGGCCCCCTGAATCCTGCTCCAGCAGAGCTCCGACACCTTCCTGAACCTGAACCACAGCCCACTGCTGCGACCACCACCCTCAGAAACCACCCACTGCTTTCTCACGTTCCTTCCACACACGTTGCTCCACCAGCACTGACAGCCTCGAGGACAAGAGCCAGAGGCTGCTCCTCACGGCTGAGCTCCCCGAGTGTCCCCGGAGAGAGCCGCATCACGACCCCCGTCCAACGCCTCACCCTCGGCTGGAGTCCCCTGGGCCGCTGCCGTCTCCTGCCACGTGTGCTCTGTGCCATTGGTGGGGGGCACGGCCTCACCACCGCCCTGGGGCACCTCCTGCCACACTTTTGCGTTGGGGTTCAAGCCAGCACCTTTCGATGTTACCTGCTGAAGAGATCAGAACACTCTGGTTAGTGAGAGCAACCCAGAGAAGCCTCAGAATTCAAGCCAGAAAATACAGGTGAATTTAGTGATTGTCTCTAGAGTTCCACATCTCAAGTGTCTACCCAGCTATTAAGCACCTATGTGATTTTTTTTTAATTAATGAAAACAGGAAAATCCTTGGTATTTTCCAAGTATTTCGTTTCTACCTCCATTAGAAGTGTTGCCTTCAACCTCTCTTTATTGACATCCGACAACATCAGCGGAGGCAGCGGCTACTCGGCAAGGACTCTGGGAACTCATAAGCTTTTAAAGACTTGACTGTCATAATGCTCCAGTCCCCTTTCACCAGAAAGGGAAATTTTCCCTCCTCCAGACCCCTTCCTAGAAAGGAAGGTAAAAAAACATATGTCAAGGAGAAGAAACTGTATAACTTAACGGAATTAGTGACACTGTACTAACCAAGCATCACCTGTGCTGTGCCAGGATTCCTCCTGGATTACCCGAGTCCTACCCCATTCCCCCAGGAATCTTACACACATCAACAAACACTAATGATTTCCTTAAACTTGTAACCAAGGAGATGAAAGGTTTTGAATTGCCAAGACAAACTTACACACCATTCCAGCCTGCTGGGGAGAGAACAGGATCTTCTCACTTTGGGTCTGGGCAACAATGACCATAATTAGAGTGAGAGGGTTACCAGTGAGACAGACAAGAAGAACTGCAAGGCTCCAGCCTGGCACCTGACAGAGAAACGCTCATTCCCACAGCATAAGGTAAGAGTCCTTCAATGCCCCTCTCCCAAAGCTGCTCAAAGGCATTTGGGTGAGGAATTCAACAATCCAGCAGCAGCATGGAGGAAAACCATGGCTTTTGCTCCTTTCACAAAGTGAAATAATAACTGTAGTTATAGGGCAGTGAATAAAACGACCCTTTTGCAAAAATTCCCCCCCAAGATATCCCAACACCCCTCAAGCAGCTAAAACAGATCCTGCAGCCACTAAACGATGCTCCCCTTCACTGCTGCAATTTGCTGGACCTTAAAAGATAAAAGCCATTAATCCAGCTCATATCCACAAATGCACAGATAAGCTAGTTGGACATGCTGGAGGCCAAGCTCCTGGATCCTGAAGTTAAGGAGTGGCTCACTACCAGGCCTCAAACATACAGCACAAGGATAAGGAAGCAGTTGCAATAGCTTTAGAGATAATTCCTCTGCCAAGGTCACACCTCGTGCCAGAGCTGTTTGCTGCAAGGACAAGCTCCAGTTCAGTCACAAGAAGCCTTCAAGCACTGGAGAGGTTCAAGACAACCATGTGAGAAGCAAAACAAAGACCACGGTTTTTGCAAAGTTCTGAGATTCAAACCCCTCACGCACAACTGATTTAATCCACACAGCAACAGTCTTCCCCTCCCGTTAATCTTTGCCCAGGAGCAGAGCTGGAAACTGGAAATAGATCAGGGTGAAAGGACACATGTACATTTCCCTTTGCAGATTTCAGCGTAGTTGTTCCCCAACAAAACAACCTGCAAAGCAAAACCCAGTAAGCTGCTGCACCCACAGGCTCTGTCACTGCAGTTCAGCAGCTCCAAAGTTCTGCTCAGCTTCTGGTCACTCCTGGGGCAGCATCACCTGCCCACGGACCCAGAGCCGGAGCCAGCAGGTCCCAGTTCATTGAATTTACTTTTCAACAAAGCAAAAAGAGGCAAGACACATCCAAGAGATGATTAACTCTTTTCTGAAAATAAACTGTGTCTCACTGCCTACATCTCTAAGTAGCACTGAGCTCAGGCCTAAAGTAATTTGAAGGAATAAACGTGGTTAAAGTGAAACTGAAACACTTTGGGGTGGTTACTGCATTTCTGGAGGTGACTGGGGCTAAAAGGCAATCTGATGAAGTGATGAATGGATCATGAACACAATGGCTGGGACACACACCTGGAACCACTAGCACATGGGCCACTTCCCCTTGTGCTAGAAATAGCGAGCTGTAACAGCCCAGCAGGATCCAGCCCTGCTCTCACTCATCTTAACAGCAAAACCCCATGGACTGGAGAGGATAAGAAGTCCCTAATTTACATCAGCTTTAGGGAAATTCATGCTGCGCTCCATGAGCAAAACCGCTCCATCCTGGCCAGCGGCTCTTCAGAAGAGAAGGCCAAAATATCAATTCTTGCTTATTTAACTGAGGCTACAAACGCCGAGCCCGTGGGATTGGCTGCAGCGCGATCCTCCCAGCTGCTATCGGGAACTTTCATGACGAGGTTAAAGCTTTACAGAGTGACAAAGGTTGGGAACACTCGCTGGGATGCACGAGCTGACAAAGCTCTCCTCCTCAGCACAGTTTCCCCTCTCGCTCACACTACTTCCAGCAAAAGCGGATCAAAGATTCTCCTCCAGCAACTCCTAAAAATTGGCTATTGAAGAAAATTCTCATTCTGAAACATGGCAAAGAATATTTTTCTTGTTATAATTACACCTAAATTACACTTAACCAGATTCAATTAAGCTAACAAAAGTGCAGGCACTCAAGAGTTTTAAAGCGTTCAATTTTAATATTAACTCAAATTATTCTGCAACCAAAACCCTAACCCAGAGCTTGTGACAGACTTCCTGGAAGAGACAAACTCTCTGAAACAGAATCAAAGCAAAAAATCCAGAAGAGAATTTAACCAAACTTGTGAGGGGAGAAACTAACCCTTTTCCAGAAATGGAAACGTAAGCAGATGGAAAAACCCCAAGGTCAGCAAAGCTGCGTGAGGCAGCCAAGAGAAGCCTTGTGCTGGCCGGGGGACAGGCAGGTAGGGACCCTGAGGGGCTCAGACACAGCACCTGCCCTGAGGGGAGTCACCGCCACCTCCTCAGCGGTCATCCACAGGCTGGGTAAGGAGAAGCTGGGGTCAAACCAAGACACAGAACTCCTCGGAGCTGCTGGCAGGTTTCAGGTAACACTCCAGCGCTCTCAGCGTCCCAGGGAGCTCTCAACCTCACAGTGACTTGTTGTCACAGATGCACCACTGCCACCAGGAGCTGCAGGGTTTTCCATCAGCTGGTACAAGCCCCCCGTGCCCAGGAAAGCCTCCGCCACCCCTGGGAAAAGCCAAGGCACAGCTGTGCTGTCTGAAGGTGCCAGAGGAGCGTGAGCAGGGGCAGTGTGGGGTCACAGGAAGCCTCACCTGCTTGAGAGGGCCAACGACACTCAATGCTTCCCAGAGCCCTGGATTTCTAACTAGGAAACATCATGGGCAGCATTTCACCCACCTGAAACACACAGGCTTCCATTTCCCCAATAAATTACAAATATATGGAATTAGGAGCACATACTGAGTGGAGCCCAGCAGCCATTATCAATTCCATTTCCCTCAATGCATTTATTAATATTCCAAATCCTAATTATTAACAGCACACAGACCCTGGCTTAGAGGGAGAAAAAAGGCCTGACCCAAACATGAACGTATGAAACAGCATGGGCCTTATACAGACCTCACACAGCCATCACTGCAGAGATTTGGAACGAAAAGATGTTCAAGGAAACCAAATTCCCCTGCACACACTGTGAAGGGCTCAGCACAATCACCACGTTTACACCTCAAGTAGGTCTAAAACAAACACTGACAGCTACAGCAACTTAGCCAATCCCCCAGAAAACCTCGGGACTTCCACCCATCCTGTGCCTTATTTTCCAGGCATCCCCAAAGATCCCCAGATAAAGCTGATGTCTGCTCCCAAGCATCCAGCTGCAGCATTCCAGGGCACCTAGCTCTGAACTCTCCAGTTCTCTGTCCTGGCAGTGAAAAGAAACCTTCAGAAAATCCAGATGGTGCTCAGGAACTCAAAATCAAATATTATTGAGGCTTCCCGAACAAAGATCACAGAAACCCCCAACACTATCAGAGGAAGACCAGAGCTGAGTTTGTGCTTTAGGACTCCCTAAAAATCCCGAAATGCTGATGAGCTCCAGCTCCCACCCACAGCACCACCAGCCATGTGCTCCCTGATATGCCCCAGCTCTGTCCACGTCCCCGTCCCTGCATTCCAGAACCTGCCTCGTGCACCCGCCGCTCGCAGGGGCCTCTCCCCGCGCTCAGCCCGGGATGAGGCAGCTGCTCATGCCTCCATCAGCCTCGGCAGTTCCTCTTCCAGCAAAACACTGCAACCCCTAATTCTCCAGGTCTGTCACTGTGTTCATGACAACTTTTATTCGTCTCTGCGAAGTCAAAGAATGTTCAGCTCGGAACTGAGGTGATTCACTTAAGAGAACGTGTTTCCCAAACTGCTTTATTTAGAGGTTCCTAACCTAACGGAGCGCGTGTTTGTGTTTGTGTGAGAGCCTACCAGCACCATCTCACCCTACCCGAACAAAACCCCTGAGCAGAACCCCCCGAGCAGAATCCCCTCGGGCAGACACAGCCCGGTGCCCGCCCGGCTCCCTCCGTTACTGCCCCCGGCCCCGCCAGCTCTCTGCTCCGAGCACGTTTTGGGACAAAACTCGGTGCAAAGTTTATAGCGGCCACCCGGGTTCGTTCAGCAAAGGCCGAAACCGCTTCACCGAACCCGTGAAACGCCGTGAGCATGTGAAGCCCCGTTCGAGGCCGCAGCGGACACGGCGCCCGCCCTCCCCAGTGACCTCCAGGGCCGGGCCGGGCCGCGTTCCTCGTCCCGCCCGGACCCGGCGCGTCGGGGAACGGCAGAACCCCCTCCTCCCGCGCCATAAACCGCCCCCAGGCTTTCATTAACGCAATTAACGAGGCGGCGCGCTCGGGGCCGGCCGCTCGGGGCCGCCCCGCGTGTCGAAAGGCCGGGCCGGGCCCGCTCCCGGGAGGCCTCGGGGAAGCCCCGCGTGTCCCGCGTCACCTTCACGGCCGGGCCGCGGCGGCACCCGAAGGTCACGGCGGCGCCTCTCCCGCCCCCTGCCCCGGCGGAACCTTCCAGAGCGCCCACCGACCCCCCCCGCCCGCCCGGCGGCCGCCGCCCCCGGATCTGCTGTGTCAGCCCCGTCCCCTCCCCCGGCGCGGCGTGCGCGGCCTCCCGCCGCCGCCTCCCGCCACATGGCCCGGCGCCGTCGCCTCACCTCCACGAACAGCAGCATCGTGCCGCCGCGGCCGGCGGGCCCGCGCTCCCCGGTGCCCGGAGCGGCGATCGGGACACGCGGGCTCCGCCTCCGGCCGCGCCGCCCGGCCCGGCCCGTCCCGCCCGGTCCCGCCCGCCGCCGCCTCTTCCGGGCGCAGCGAGCGCGTCCGGGGCACGGCGGGACCGACCATTCCCGCGCGGGGGGGGCGCGGCCGCCCCGCCAGCCTCCGCCAGAGGGCGCGGTGGCTGCAGCGCCGCGCGGGGGAAGCGGCGTCCCCCGCGAAGGGAATGGAAGGGCCGTGAGCCGCGTTTTGGAAAATTCTCGGATTTGGGCGTTTTTGGGGATGTTTTTGGTTGCTTGCTTGCTTGATTGCTTTTTTCTAATTACAGGACTCAAAGTCCTTTATGCTTCCAACCGCTGCACAGACCGCCACGGTCAGACTCCGCTCCGACCCCGCCGCCCGCCCCGGTCCCTCTTTTTCCCGATTTTCCCGATTTTCGGGCCAGCCCCGCGGATCCCGCAGCGACACTGCGGAACAGGCCAGCGCCGGCACTGCGATGCCGCACGTCCCGCTGCCCTGTGCCCGTGGCCGGTGCCGAGGGATCGTCCCCCCATCCTGCCGGCGGACCCGTGTCCACCCTGCCCGGGATCCCGGCCGCACACAGGGAAGGGACCGGAGCGGCTGCCAGGGCTCGCCCCGGCCAGGAACGGGCGGGGAAGTGCTGGGAAGGAGCCGTGGCTCCGGTGGGAATGTCACAGGATCAGGATTTCCTCCAGACAGCGCTGATACAGACAGGGCATGAACCTACCACAGTGTCCTGAAGAAGTCGGGCCTTGGTTCAGTTCATCTTTTCGGGAAGGGCTTGGCTGAGTCCACTGGAGCCTAAATTGTCCGTTCTGTGCCTGGCCCAGGTAACGCTCCCACTGCGGAGATGGCACACCTGAGATCAGGCATCTGAGGGGCTGAGCACGGCCCGGACAGCCCCAGGACTTGGGTGTCCCCAGCAGATCCACGGGGGAGCAGCAGGAATGATGCTCTGAGGGGATTCCTGCCAGGAAAACACCTTGAAACCACTTTGTTTTAGAGAAAGATCCACAAAAGTTATTGCAGCACATTGAGGGGCAACTTGTTGGTTTTGGTCAGAGAATTAAAACACTCCGGTGCGGGTGGAGGATGGAGATTCCAGCCCCCAGGTCCCCTGCCATGAGTCAGTGCCCTGTGAGGGACCCCACCAACGCCATCACCTGCAATTAGGGCTGGGGAGATCCGTGTGGATCAGTCAGAGACACGGAATAATCAGGGCCCATTGAGGAGATTAGACACGGAGCACAAGCTGCCCAGCAAACACGGCCCAGCTGGCAGATCTTGGGTGTTCCGGGGGTAGCAGCTCCAGGACACAGAGGAGTGAAAGAAAAAAGAAACAGAAGGCACAAAAGTCAAATAAATAAATTGGAGTAGGATAGATGGGAAGGGACTGTTCATGCACTGCAGAATCCATTCTGGAATCCTCTTGCTGCCCGACCTGAGTCCACAGGGACAGCACAGGAGTAAACCCCCGTCAGATCCGTGTTTGTCACATCAGGCACTGGTCTCTGCTCTCTGGGGCCAGGGACAGGAGCCAAGGGAATGGCTGGAGCCCTGTCAGGGGAGGGTTAGCTTGGATATCAGGGAAAGGTTCTTCCTCCGAGGGGCGTTGGGCACTGCCCAGGCTCCCAAGGAATGGGCACGGCCCCAAGGCTGCCAGAGCTCCAGGAGCATTTGAACAACACTCTCAGGCACAGACTGGGACTGTTGGGGTGTCTGTGCAGGGCCAGGAGGCAGGCTGATGATCCTCGTGGGTCCCTTCCAGTTCAGGATATTCCATAATTCTGTGAAGTAGTGAGACCTCATAGGTCCGTTGTGGGAGTGAGAACTTCTTCCTTCTCATCCCCTTCCTTGATAAGCAGCCATCAGACTGAGCACCTGTCATCTCCAAAGCACTTTGCAACCATTAACTCCTTAATCCTCACAGCCCCGGGAAGGGTAAGCATCACCCTGGCTCACAAACCTCCCGAGCTCCAAAGCTGCTCTTTAATTTTGAATGTGCCCAAAAGGAGCTCCCAAAGCAATGGAGGGATCACAGCATGGGACAGTTCTTAGCCCCATTTCCAGACCTGCCAAGCACCTGAGATCCCACAGGAGCTGAGGACTCCTGAATCCAGGCTTTGCTGGGATGTAAATTACCACTAATGCTCAGATTAGAGCATTTCCCAGCGGCTGGTTCTGCCCGTCCCGTGGAGAGGGCTCAGTGTCACCAGGACACTTCCAGCTGGGGAGCACTCCCAGCCTCGCTGGCTGGGGTGGAAAAGCAGGCCTGGTCCACAGAGTGAGAAAAGAATTCCTGCTGGGTGACAACAATTCCGTGTCATCCAAGGGAGAAATGCAGGAGCGACACCACTCGAGCCAGGACACGACCAGGTCCCGTTGCCACCTGTTGGGAGGTGAAACAACCAGTTCTCTGTTTATACCTGGGAAGGTTCTTTCCTGTTAGTCACCAGCTGTGACTGAGTTCTCCTCGAGGCCCATCCAGGGCAGCCCAGGAGCTCCCAAAGGCTTCTCCCAACAGCTGGGTTTGGAATCACGGCAGAAACAGTTGCTCCTCCTGCCCAGGGCAGAGCAGAGTGAACTGGTGGACACACAAATGAGACATCTCAGCCTGAGAACAAGCAAAGGGCAAGGCAAGAAGCTCCTTTCCTACAGCAGTCCTTCACCCAGCTCCGTGGAATCAGAATATGGAGTGATTTCTTCCTTGTCGTAGTCAGATTATCTGATGTGAGCCACTGCCAGTAAAAACTGGGATTTCCTGTCACCAAGCTCTCTCTGCTCTATTGACTTTTCCTTGCTTCAGGCACACCTTATGGATTTATTCCTCATTCCCCAGCAGAAGGGATCCAGCTGGATTCAAGGGTATCTCCCCTGCTCCTCTAGAGCAGGGGCATGCCAACACTCAGTTTGGGGCAGGAGGAAGATGAGGACCATGACACAGAGACCTGAAGAGCGAGCAGAGCCTTTCCCAGCCCTCAGAGCCAACAGGACACCCGCTGATTTCGCAAGAGGAAACTCCACCTCGGGGTAGCGCCAAGGGCACCAGGAATTTGCCCTTAGGAAGCCAGGAGTGAACGTTACAACCACGAGACAGTGAGTGAAGGAGCAGTAGGAGCAGTGCTGGGAGAGATTTATGGCTCCTGGGTGTGAGCTGGGACCTCCCACTGGCAGCCCCGAGGTCTGGGCTCTCCCTTGCAGTGCAAAGTGCTGCTCCCTTTCAATTGTGCTGAAACAAGGAGTCAGCTTCCCTTTTCCCGGTATTTCAGCCATGTTACATCCACTCTGGAATGGGTGCTCGCTTCAGTCCCAGCTGAATACAAACACAAGAAAGGCAGGAATTGTTTATTCTCCCTGACTCTGATGAGGCCCCTGCACAGCAGATTTATCTGTCAGTTACCTGGGCATCAACCTGTCCGAGGGGCCCAAGGCCAGTCCCTGGCTCAGGGGTGATGTTCTGTCCCTGTTCCCCACATCTTGCCCTGTGCCTGCAGAGCTGATGCCAACATGGTTCAACCACCTCTTGGCCCCAGTGTTTTGTCCAAAGGTGCTAAATTTGGTTACCACACCTCTGCTGCCATCCCCACTATCAACAAGGAATAAATATTTTTAGACATGGGATAAACATGGAGCTGGCTTCACTATCTCTGCCTCAGCTCTTGTTGCCTCCTCCCAGACAGCCAGGGAGCCTGCAGCAGCGTGGTGGAGCCTTCAGGATTACAGGGTGTTCCCACCACGGAGCTGTGCAGATGCTGCCAGGGCCTCCTTGGTGCCTCCGACACAAAAGGCTGTGCTCAGCAGCTGCTGGAAACATCTGGCTTTAATTCTTCCTTAAAGCCACAACTTTCATTTGGCCACCAAACCACTTCCCTTTCATCTCTCCAGAGGACCAACCCTGTGGCAGAGCTGACTGCCTGTCCTTACCCTGTATGATCCTGCAGGAAGAAGATCCCAGAAAATCCAGGGCTGTGCTCCTCACAGGGGAGAGGGCAGCAGCTCCCAACTGACAGGTTCTTGCTCTTCTCTCTCCCTAGAGTTCCTTTAAAGTAATTTTGAAGCACGCATTTCTCCATCAGCATGGTTCAAAGGGGCTCAGAGTCCAGCTTAGACTTAATTGCTCTTTAATGCCCTGAGCTGAGAACCCAAACTTGAAGAATCAACAGATGTGGCATGTTGTGCTGAGCAGGCCAAAGTTTGTCCTTGGGCTGGAGGGAGAAACTGTGTCTGCTTGAAAACCCCTTTAACTGAGTGTGCTGAGGGTCTGTGGCTGGGGTGGCAGGCTGGGAAGAGGGCTGGGAAAAGGCCTGGCAGGATCAGAAACACCAGCAGTGGCAGTTTCGTCAACAACACTTGGCTGATAATTCTGCTATCAATAAATGATTACCCGAGCAGGGAGACAATGTTTTGAACACTCAGGGTGTTTTTGTGCAGCAGAAGAGGCCTGGAGTGAGAACGTTGGAGGTTGGAGAGATCAGCAGACATCACATGATCCCGTGGGGCCGGTAACCACAGCAAAGTTTTATCCAAAGCCAGGGAGGCTCTTGGCTCTGCTTCTGGGCCTGAGCTCAGCGGAGATTGTGCCATTGTATTTTCACAAACTTCCATTGGTGCTGAAGTAACTGATTGGCTTTTCCAGGCAAAACTGAGTCCCAGTGTGGGAGAGGTGCCTTGGGCAGCTCAGAGCCATCACGGGGTCTGATCCCAACATGCCAGGCAAACCCACGGAGCTCCAGCTCCAGGGGCAGCCAGCCCTGAGCAATCCATCTCCTGTGGCAGTCTGGCAACACCCAAAGCCCTGGCAGGGCTGGAGTGTAGAAACTGTTCTATAATTTCAAATAAACTAGCTTTTCCCATCTCCTGCCCTGCTGCTGGGCCACACTCTTCAAATGGCTGCAGGGAAAAGGTTTTACCTTTTATTAAACATGATCAAATAAAACAATCCATGCAGGGAACAGCAGGACAACAACAGGCACACATGGATTCACAGCTGCCTGCCAGGAGCACGGACCCGGTGTGGAGTGCCAGCTTGGCGCTGCTACACAGGGTGAGGGGATTTTTCTGTAGCTCAGGTGGGTCTTTTGGTACCCAGGATGTTCTCTTCTTGCTACACTGTATTCCAGCCAGGAAACCCTCCAGGGCATGCAGCCATCAGGAGCTGATCTCCCGTGGTACATTCAGGAGAGCTCAGGTGCCCCCGTTCTGCCTTCTCACTGCCCCATCCAGGTCAAAGACTTCCAGGCAGGGAGGAGGAGCGAGTGAATCTCCAGGAAAGGGCAGGAGCAGGAAGTGTAGGTGCCAGGCAGACCCAGCGTGGCTCCTCCTGGACCTTGGACAGATGGAGCTGGCCCGGAGTTAAAGTTTAACTCCTCCAAAGGCCTCGGTTCAGCAAAAGGCCCTGGAATCACCAGTGCCATCCTGCTTGGCCAGGGGCTGTGCTGGGACCGTCCCTCGGGGCTGCACTTGTGCCTCAAAGGCGGTTAAGTCAAAAGGCAAAAAAGTCCAAAGGGCTTCACAACATCCAATAAGCGCCAAAAAGAGATGGATAAAGACAGTAGCATTAATGACTCCATCTGGGCAGCCCTGCTCGGGGCACACCAGTTCCCACACCATCAATAAGGAAAAGTTGTTTGTGATATGTTGTTACCAACGATCTTGGCAAAGCCGCAAAACTTCCTGCTCTCCCTTCTTTCTCCATCTCTCATTCCTCTTCCCAAGGGCATTTAAATCCAAGCATGACAGTTTTGGCTAAAAAGGAGCACACAGTGCCCCGGGGCAGGGCAGGACCCCAGACATTAATCCCAGCTCAGGTTACTCAACAGCAATTTTGGATTCCTGTTCCTCACTTTGCCCTTGTAAAGTGGGAACGGTGCTTCCTGAATTCCCAACGCTGCCAGAGTCATGTCTGAGGGCTAATTAGGAAGATCCAAAAAGACTGGATGAGTGGCTGTGAGACGCTCCCTTGCTGAGGACCAGGAGCTCCGATTTTCCTGTTCCTCCAGCCGGGATGCCAAGGACAGCCAGGAGCTGCCAGGAAAGGGCTCAGCAGTCCTGCCTCTGTCCCAGAGGGAACACACATCCTGCAGGGAATCCATCCATCCTGCTCATTTGTGGCCTCTGCAATAACCTGACATGGGGGGAGGGAATCAGTCGTGTTCAGCAGGTGGATCCAATGTCTCTCCCAGTCCCCAAGGCCGAGGAAGAAAGGATTCTGTAACCCAAGAAGAAGCAGCAGCTCTGACTGTCCAGGAATAAAAGAGTCTCAGGGAGCAGCTCCTGGCTAAAGTTACCTGCAGGCAGAAAGGGGAGAGCTCAGGTGAGAGCTCAGGCTGTCCCATCAGAACCACAGGTGTGCAGCCCTGCCTTAGCAAAGCTATGCCGCAGAAGTTACATGATGGTGTTTTTCGGTTACCTTGGCTTTATCACAAAGCAAAAAGAGAATGTAGAGATTGACAGAGTATGTTTGGAAATGGAAATAAAATTCCAGTTTAATCACTGATTAAACAAACCAGTGGTGCTGTTGGGAGGGGTCACTTGGAGTTTATGGATTGGGTGGAGACCTCAAAACCAAAAAAATGCCATGAGGGTGTCCCAGGCTTTTCTGGGGGGTTCTTCAGCTGCTGCCTCACCCTGTCTGCTGGTGCTGGGCCTGGGCTGTAGGAAGCTCAGGAGCTCCAACACTCGGAGTCAGTGCCAGCTCCTCGGGAAATGCTGCAATGCCCCAAGTGAGACTCAGGTGAAATATCAGAAAGAGAGGGGTGAAGACAGAAAACGTTTCTTTGGGTTCTCCCCTCTGGTATAATCCTACCAGAATGGTCCCATTCTGCAGCTCCAGGAGTGACTCCAGGAAAGATGCCCCTGGAAAGCAAGAGGCACTACCAACAGAGTAATAATTACACCTGGGGCTGTTTCCCTGGAGGAGATTTGTTCGTATCTCATTGACTCATCGACCTGCAATTCACCACCGCTCACCAAAGCACCAGAAACCCCATTTTAGGTCACTGTTGAGCTCAGAGCCCTCAGCTGCAACTGGGGAGTGAGATCAGAGCTCAGAGGCCTCAGCTGCAGCTCAGGAATGAGATCACAGCGCTGTCACTGCCAGTTCTCTGCAGCCGCAGGCTGATGGGTCCCTTCCAACGCAGGAGATTCCGTGACCCTGTGACACGTTCCCTGCTCATGCACTTGCCCAAACAGCATCTCCTGCCGCCACCTGAGGTGGGTCCTGTGCTGGAGATGTTGTGGTCCGACCCAGGAGGATGTTTGTAACACCCTAAATTAAACCTTTAAAACCTCACACACAATTAATTAAGGCAAGGCAGCATCTCCTAAGTGCTGCTCTCCTCCTCCTCACGGCCCATCCCATGGCGCTGTGAGGTGCCTCACGTTTTGGCATGGCCTCATTTGGACACTAATCCCACAGCAAATCCCTCTGGCACATGGAGCTCTCACGGAGCCAGCATGGGCACAGAGGCTGAGGCTTTGCACTGTCTTTGATGCACAGTCTGAATTTTTATCCAGGTTATTCTTCCTCCCTTATTCCAATCAGCAGTCCGTGGGCTGATGTAATGTAAGCAGTGAGATCCATTTTTTTATCCTTGATATTTGGATAAATAAACTTCCAGGCACTACTGCAGTGTGTCCTGGATCCTGTATTCCCAACATTTCTAAAGAACTTCTCCATCCTATGTAACCTAAAAATTCTTCCTCTGTCTATATCCATTTCTCATTTTGAAAATCTGTTAAGTCTGTTGGAATACTGAAGTTTTCCATAAAACCCTGAGTCAAAGCACATCACGGGAGCACTTCTGGATGAGGCTGCACATTGGAAAAGCAGGGATGGTTTGCCAAAAGTGCCTCAGCATTGGCATCTGGTGTCATTTGAGGTGCTCCCTGGTGTTTCTGTCACCAGAAAAGGGGGGAACACCAGTCCAGGAGGTGCAAGTGTTCCTGTGCTGTACTGGCCAACCGTGTGCTGATCCACTGAATCCTGGAATGGTTTAGGTTGGAAGTGACCTTAAAGCTCTTCTCATTCCAGCCCTGCCATGGCAGGGACACCTTACACTATCCCAGGTTGCTCCAAGCCCCATCCAAGGCCAGGCTGGATGGACCTGCCTCCATCGAACCAGGATCCAACCACGGGAGCTGTAATACAGTGTGTGGATTTTCTGGGCTGTAGTTCACACTTTTTACTGGAATGACTAAATTTCACATGTCAGTGCTGAGACTGTCATAAAAATAACACCAACATATTAATTTAATTAGTCACTTCCTGTCTTCATGGCCACTGCTCTGCAAGCAGCTCCCAAGGAATTTGGGACATCCCAGAATTTGGGACAACATCAACATCCAGGACCTGCAGTTGGGAAAGGAGTTGGAGCACCAAATATACATACATACATATATATATATATATATATATACACACACACACACACACACACACACACATATACATATATATATAAACACTCAGGAATATGGTACTTGACACATTAGGAAGAATAACGGGGGAAAGAAATAGAAACACCTAAAGAAACACAATTAATTGTTCAGATGAATCCCTGGAGGAGCTGCAGGGCTGGACAGGAGCAGCACTGGTGTCCTGCTAAGGAACACAGGGATGTTCCAAATCTCAGGAATGCCGAGTGTCTCATTGGCTGCTGAAGCCAATTTTTCTTGTTTCCAAACAAATCAAGGCAGCAGGAGACCCAAACACCTGGCACGGGCACAGCTTCCCCCAGCACAGCCCCTCCTGAGCCCCGGGCGGGGTCGAGCCCCAGCTCCGAGATCTCTCATTCCACTCGCGCTTTGCCAGGTTTGGGGAGCACCTGCGGCCAAAGGTGAGCGAGGGGACAGAGCCAGGCCAGGAGGGGACAGAGCCAGGCCGGGAGGGGACAGAGCCAGACCGGGAGGGGACAGAGCCAGGCCGGGAGGGGACAGAACCAAGCCCGGGGGACGGAGCCAGGCCAGGGGCGTGTCCCGAGGGCCCGGGGCGTGGCCGGGGGCGTGGCCGCAGCAGCTGCCCGTTGCCGCGGCGGGCGCGGAGGTGCAGTCGCCGGTTCGGCCGGGACAGGTGCGTTGGGCCCGTTGTTTCAGCTGCGCCAGGTGCGGTGGGGTCTCCCCGGTTCCGCCGGGACAGGTACGTGGGGCGGGGCGCGAAGACGACACACAGGTGCGGTAGGAGCTGCCGGCTGGGCCGGGACAGGTGCGGTGGGACCTCTCCCATCCGGTTCGGCCGGAGTACGAGTGCGGGGCGGGGGTCAGGACCGCTGGGATTTCACTTCCTGACAGCGGAGCTATTCGGAGCCGGACCGGCTGTGGGTGGGTCCGAGCTGTGCCGGCCGAACCCGGGCCCCGCTCCGGTCATCCGTGCCCGGCCCGCAGGGCACCGGGGGTCAGCGGCAGAGCCCCGTCCTGCCGCCTCGGGGCTGGTGACTGTCCGGGAAACCCGGGCCGGGGGCTGCTGAGGGGCGAGGGGCCGCGGCCTCCGGCTCTTGGTGGCTTCGTGCCCGGGCTGGAGCGTGGTGCCCGCGGGTGGCTTGCTCCTGTGGCCACTCCTAATGAATCGGCCACTTGTACCTTGGGCAAGCGTTAGTCAGTTTTTCTTTTCTTCGGGAGCTTTTCAGATAGAGGGATTTATATTCTGCAGTTAAACTCTTGGGTGAAGTTATTGGGGGTAGGTTTGATGTGTTGTGCTAGGTTGTGGCTCAATCACAGTCCTTCCCTTCCCTGACATCTGGGGCACCTCTGGCATTGCCGTCTCCCTTTCCATCTCCTCTGTGCCACCTTCCACAGAACCTGCCTCCCTTGCAGCAGGCAGAACATTCATAGTCCTGTTTAGATCTTAATATGTGTTTTCTGAACTTACTCTGAGTAAACTATTCAGAAGGAGCAGTAAAGAAAGCCCAGAGATACTTAACACACTAAAACTGTTAATGGATGAGAAAGTGCTGAGAATGTGGAATGGCATAAAAATGTGGGAGCACCAGTTTCAAGGCACATCAGAGTTCTGTTTCGTGTCATTTCTAGTGACTGAGATTCCAGATAGGCTGAATGTCCCAGCAGCAGGTACTGACTCTTTATAAAGAGATTTCTGCCTAAACAGGCCAGATTAATTCAGTGTGCCTGTGGCTTTGATGGAGAGTGGCAGGGAAACAGAAAAACCCAACAGGGAGAAGATGCAGCCCTGAACAGGGCTGGTTGGAGCTGCAGTGGGATGCTCAGGCATCCAAACCAGGGTTATTCTCTGAACAATTCGGTTTTGTTTCTCGGTGTTTTAGTGAACTGTTCCTTCCGTGTGTCAATGAGCACCTGTTCCCTGTGCCAGGGGAGTGCTGATGAATGCCCTGCTCCTGTTTCCTGGCCACAGCTGACTCTGCTCTTGAAAGGCCATTTAAACTGCAGCGGGGCCTCAGGTGAGCTCCCTTTGGCTCCAGATTAGTCATAAAACAAAGTTCAAACTGTGGCATGACACGGCTCATTCAGCGTTGGTCTTTAACACGAACAGAATTCTGTTTGTGGGGTTTTCCAGCAGTAAATTCTATCTGTAATCTCTCTGTGTGTATTCTGAGGCTCCTGGGGATTGAGACTGGGGGCTGGATCCTGCAGCCAGAGAAATACTGGGTTTATTTGTGTATGCAATATGATTTTTCAAGAGGGAGAAGATGGAAATAATATCCTTTGTCTTTGTGAGTGGTGATTTATGCTGTTGTCAAAAGCAAAGCAGTCTTCTCTCAGTGCAGCCTGGATGGAGGTTTACAGGGGACTTGGTGATGCAGAAAGTGTTGAAAAAGGCAGGAATTTCAGAAAGGAACTCCAGTTTGGGATCCTCTTGCTGGTTGGAAGAGGCTCTGTGTGCCTTTCAGAGGCTGAGGCTGCAGGTAGCTGCACCTCAAAAGACAACATTGATAAGTGGTTTGTGTGTTTCAACACCCCCGCAAAACCAGCGTCACTCGTTGGCAGCGATAGTTCAACCTGAGTGTCTGAAAACTCCTCCGAAATCACTGTTCTGATAAAACACGTCCTGTCCTGGCACGCTGTTCTCCCCAGGATATCAGAAGAATTATGGAATGTGGGAGAAAGGCCCGTTCTTGCTGACTGCATCTCCCAGGACAGATGTGTTCACCTGCCAGCTGTTCTGTCTCCAGGCAGGGGACAGCTCTGGAGAGGCTCCTCTGCTCCCAGGGCTCCCATTCCAGCACTGCGAGCTGCCAGACTCTACCTGTGCCCCTGAGTTCTCCTGGGCTGAGGTGTTGCAGAATCACGCATCTCTCATTTCTGAGCAGGTGCATTGCATACCTGTGATGATTTTGGAAAAGTCGTTTTTCCCCTCTTTGATGGACTGTTTGTGCCACCTTGTCTGCAGGTGTTTCTGTTTATGTGTGACCAATTTTCTGGCAGACCTGGGCTCACGCTGGATCCAGAGTTCCGTGACTGTGCAAATCCGTTAAAGGAATTAATGGAAAATACAAGGAAGAGCTCAGCCTGCCTGGAGTTGGCATTGCAGGGTGGTGCAGTTCATGCCCTACCACAGGCATTGTGTGACATGGGACTAGGGATAAAAGAAAAGAGGAGAAAAGGAAAGGCGTTGCCCTAGAGGCTTTATTTTTGTCTTATCAGAGAACTCTTAAAATTAATCTCCCCTCCTTTCCTCCTCCACAAAAGAAAACTATGTAAAAAAATAAATCTGATGTAGTCTTATTGGCTTCTGTGATGAAAAGCTGGAGAAAATCTCTTCCCATTTCCAGCAGGATGGGGTGGTCGGAGCTGTTCTTTAGGTAAATACTACTATTTAACTGATATTATGCTAACTACTGCAACAGGAGGGGCACAGCTGCCTCCATGAACACGAGGCTTGTTTGAGCTCACAGAGGAAACGCTGCTGTGCTGAGAGTGAACACAAGAGTGAATGAAAAATGTTTGTATAGTAATTACATCCTCTTAGTTTCGTAACTCAAACCCTCTTACATAAATGCCAGCACACTTGGTTTGAAACTGGAACAAGCGAGGGCACTTTGGGGCTTCCTGGAGCTCCTGTGTGCGTGTTTGTGACACAGAAGTGTCACTCTGGCATCCTCTGCTCACAGCTCTGTGTCCACAGCTCCCCATTGTGCCTGTGGCTTTATCAGGGCACCATCTCAATGGCATCTGCAGAGGAAATTATAACTGTCATCTGCTGCCTTTTTAAAGTCAGATGATGGATGAGATCCTCAGGGGTTAGGATTGGTGGTACTGGGGTACTGGGAGCACCTGAATAGGGATGCAGGAGCAAATCACTTTGTGGAATTTCTTTTCTGCTCACAGTTCCTATTGCTGACACTGTTCCTTTCCCCTGAGCAGGGATTTGGGGAGCTAAGATGGAGCCTTCCCCATTCAATAGAAGGCAATGGACCTCGCAGTCTTTGAAAATCACTGCAAAAGAGCTTTCCCTGGTCAACAAGAACAAGTCCTCAGCCCTCGCAGAGAGGTTCTCCAAGTAAGTGCTGTGGGGCTGGGGAGCACCAGCTGTGTGTGTAGGTGACAGCTGGCACCTTGGGCAGGGACTGCTGGCACAGACACCCCAAGAGCCCCACCCTGTGCCTCAGAGTGTTGTCCAAATGCTCCTGGAGCTCTGGCAGCCTTGGGATTGTGACCATTCCCTGAGGAGCCTTTTCAGTGCCTGACCACCCTCTGGGAGAAGAACCTTCTCCTGATATCCAGCCTAAACCTCTCCTGACTTAGGCAGAAGAGGAATATTAGGCTTCCCTTTACTCTGAGAGATGGATAAAGTGTTACACTCAAGCCATAAATATTGTCTGTCCTGCAGAAACTGAGTGGTAGTAACCAACACATTCCCTGGAAATGCTTTTATTTCCTTAAGGAATTATATAGGCTACGGCTGGGGTTTTCAATGGGATTTGGGAACTGAGTCTTTGAGGCTCTTGTATTAATAGTATAACAAAGTTTGGGAGTATTTCGATCTTGAGTGCGGGGCAAATTTTATGGAATCTGTAGGAGAGGGACAGTTACACACCCAGAGCTCCTCTGTGGATGTCTGTCCCAGGGAGAAGCTGTTTGCTGTCACCACCTCATTAAGGTAATTTATTCACTTGCTGAAGCTTGATTACAGAACCTGGTCGTCTTGCTAAATGTTGATAATCCCTTGAAAAAGGCTTACTGGAAGTAATCCAAACTGCTATTCCTTAATCAAGTAGTGTCCCTCTACACAGGCAGGGTCAGTGCCTTGGAAAAACAGTCCTGCTCTCTGGCTTTGCCACCCTGATGCCTGCGGGGAAGAGTGTGACTTTTTAAAGTGCTGTTAATTAAATATTTGTATGCAAAAACACTTTTCTGCATGCCATATAATCAATTTTGTCAGGTCAGAGACACAAAAGGCAACAGCAGAGATTCAAAAAGTGCCCCATGCTGAGCTGACTCACAGAGCGAGGCCTGGGACTCCTCAGTTGTTGTCTGTTTTCCAGGTGCTACTTGACTTTCATCTGTGTTCCTCTTTGTTTCTTGTTCCGGTATTGATCCCTCTTCCTCCAGCATCACTTTCTCAGCATGTTGTGTTCAAATCTGAACCCTTTATAGTGCAGAGATGTGGGTTAGTGTGTTTGCATGGATTAAAGAGGAGCCTGTAACACACTCACTGTTGTGTCAAAAGCAGAATTCCACAGATAAGGAGAACAGAAACACCCTTTGCCCAAGCAGACACTGGGTTCCTTCTGTCTGAAAGGCGGAACTCTTCTTTAAAATGGCAACATTTGTCACTAATTTTCGTATTTCAAAGGCCAAGTGCAATCACCTTGTGCAGCGCAGTAACCAGTGAGGACTGTGGAGGGACACCCAGCAGAGTGCAGGTCGCTGGAAGTTTCCTACAGCTCCTTAAAGGACTTTGATTCATGATCCAGGGTGGCTTATCTCCAGAGGGCTGTGATGGCTCAGCTGCTCAGGAGACAAGTGCTGAATGGGGGCAGTTCCCAGCCCAAGAGTAAAATCCACTGGCACTTACGGAGATTTTCGGCATGTGCCAAGCTGGAATTTGTTCTGGTTCAGCAGCTGCTGTATAAAGAGCTGAGTTATTCCTGCAAGGGGGCACAGCAGACAGCTGGGTGGTGGAAACAATGCAGCTATTCCAAGGTAAACTCTCTATTTGGGAGTCAGAGTGCTTAGGGAATGAAAAGTATTAATGGATGTTATTATTGTAAACTGGATGACTGAAAATGTGTCTGTCACTTGGCTTTGTGTTATTTGCTGCTGTTTGTCCAGCCTCGAGTGTTAGTTGATCCAGGGGATGCACAGAATCTTTGGTGGGGGAAGGAAAACCTCAGCTGTCTTCAGGAGTATTCAATATTCTGGTTAAAACTTGGATTTTGTTTGTTTTTCACCCTCTCAAAGGTATCAGAAAGCTGCTGAAGAAGCTGCTGCTGAGAAGAAGAGAAGTGTAAGTGTTTTGTATAAGTGTTTGTTTCCTTGGGAATAAGTACAGCCTGCAGTCAGGATGGAACACCTGCATGAATATTGTTGTGACAGTTGATTTTTGGAATATCAAAATTGCTGCTGTGTGTCCTAGAGAAAACCTGGCTTAGACACAGGGTTTGCTTTAGCATCATGCTCCACGCTTTTTCCCAGTGTGGAGGAAAGGAAATGAAGTTTCTTGCCCAAAGCTGTGTTGAATCACCAATTGTCTCCTAAGCAAAAACCAAAGTGAGTTAACCACAAGCCAGGAATACCCAGCTCCTGTTCTTAGCTGCAGGCACTTGTGTGGTGCCTTTTCCTTTAAGCAAATTTAAAAGTGCTTAAAAGGAGCCTCCAAGCATCCCTGAAATTCAACATGTGTCTTTGAGAGCTGTAGGATCTTTTCTGGAGTGACATCCAGGACTGCAAATGCCCCTGGATGAGGCTGCACTAACCTTCTGGGCTGTTACAGCCCCATATTCCCTCCTGTAACCTTCATTGCCTTCAGGTGTGTGTGCTGATGGCTTCATTGCCTTCAGGTGTGTGTGCTGATGACTTCATTGCCTTCAGGTGTGTGTGTGCTGATGGCTTCATTGCCTTCAGGTGTGTGTGCTGATGACTTCATTGCCTTCAGGTGTGTGTGTGTGCTGATGGCTTCATTGCCTTCAGGTGTGTGTGTGTGCTGATGGCGTCATTGCCCTCAGGTGTGTGTGTGCTGATGGCGTCATTGCCCTCAGGTGTGTGTGTGCTGATGGCATCATTGCCCTCAGGTGTGTGTGCTGATGGCGTCATTGCCTTCAGGTGTGTGTGTGTGTGTGCTGATGGCTTCATTGCCTTCAGGTGTGTGTGTGCTGATGGCGTCATTGCCCTCAGGTGTGTGTGTGCTGATGGCTTCATTGCCTTCAGGTGTGTGTGTGCTGATGGCTTCATTGCCTTCAGGTGTGTGTGTGTGTGTGTGTGTGTGTGTGTGTGCTGATGACTTCATTGCCTTCAGGTGTGTGTGCTGATGGCTTCATTGCCTTCAGGTGTGTGTGTGCTGATGGCTTCATTGCCTTCAGGTGTGTGTGTGCTGATGGCTTCATTGCCTTCAGGTGTGTGTGCTGATGGCTTCATTGCCTTCAGGTGTGTGTGTGCTGATGGCGTCATTGCCCTCAGGTGTGTGTGTGCTGATGGCGTCATTGCCCTCAGGTGTGTGTGCTGATGGCGTCATTGCCTTCAGGTGTGTGTGTGTGTGTGTGTGCTGATGGCTTCATTGCCTTCAGGTGTGTGTGCTGATGACTTCATTGCCTTCAGGTGTGTGTGTGCTGATGGCTTCATTGCCTTCAGGTGTGTGTGCTGATGACTTCATTGCCTTCAGGTGTGTGTGTGCTGATGGCTTCATTGCCTTCAGGTGTGTGTGCTGATGACTTCATTGCCTTCAGGTGTGTGTGTGTGCTGATGGCTTCATTGCCCTCAGGTGTGTGTGCTGATGGCGTCATTGCCTTCAGGTGTGTGTGTGTGTGTGTGTGTGCTGATGGCTTCATTGCCTTCAGGTGTGTGTGTGCTGATGGCGTCATTGCCCTCAGGTGTGTGTGTGCTGATGGCTTCATTGCCTTCAGGTGTGTGTGTGCTGATGGCTTCATTGCCTTCAGGTGTGTGTGTGCTGATGGTGTCATTGCCCTCAGGTGTGGGTGCTGATGGCGTCATTGCCTTCAGGTGTGTGTGTGCTGATGGCGTCATTGCCTTCAGGTGTGTGTGTGCTCATGGCTTCATTGCCTTCAGGTGTGTGTGTGTGCTGATGGCTTCATTGCCTTCAGGTGTGTGTGTGTGCTGATGGTGTCATTGCCTTCAGGTGTGTGTGTGTGCTGATGGCTTCATTGCCTTCAGGTGTGTGTGTGTGCTGATGGCTTCATTGCCTTCAGGTGTGTGTGTGCTGATGGCTTCATTGCCTTCAGGTGTGTGTGCTGATGGTGTCATTGCCTTCAGGTGTGTGTGTGCTGATGACGTCATTGCCTTCAGGTGTGTGTGCTGATGGCTTCATTGCCTTCAGGTGTGTGTGTGCTGATGGCGTCATTGCCTTCAGGTGTGTGTGTGCTGATGGTGTCATTGCCTTCAGGTGTGTGTGCTGATGGCTTCATTGCCTTCAGGTGTGTGTGCGCTGATGGCGTCATTGCCTTCAGGTGTGTGTGTGTGCTGATGACTTCATTGCCTTCAGGTGTGTGTGCGCTGATGGCGTCATTGCCTTCAGGTGTGTGTGTGCTGATGGCTTCATTGCCTTCAGGTGTGTGTGCTGATGGTGTCATTGCCTTCAGGTGTGTGTGTGTGCTGATGACGTCATTGCCTTCAGGTGTGTGTGCTGATGGCTTCATTGCCTTCAGGTGTGTGTGTGTGCTGATGGCTTCATTGCTTTCAGGTGTGTGTGTGCTGATGGCTTCATTGCTTTCAGGTGTGTGTGTGTGTGCTGATGGCTTCATTGCCTTCAGGTGTGTGTGTGCTGATGGCTTCATTGCTTTCAGGTGTGTGTGTGCTGATGGCTTCATTGCTTTCAGGTGTGTGTGTGTGTGCTGATGGCTTCATTGCCTTCAGGTGTGTGTGTGCTGATGGCTTCATTGCTTTCAGGTGTGTGTGTGTGCTGATGGTGTCATTGCCTTCAGGTGTGTGTGTGCTGATGGTGTCATTGCCTTCAGGTGTGTGCTGAATCAACCTTGGCTGATGAAGGCTGCAGGGCTCTGTCCTGGTCCTCAGGGTAATTAAAGCCAATATTTTCAGGATCTGTAGCAAAGTTGCTGCCTTCATTTCCCTAGTGCTTGGGGAGCCACTCTTTCCCATTTGGGATATAGGTGGGATAAAAATAAGCATTCTAAAAATTACTTTTCAATCCTAAGTTTTCTTTATTACTTGTGCCTGTCAGTCTTCCTGTGATCAGGGAACAAGCAAGTCTCAAGCAGGAGGGATTTATGTTAGGAAGTGTGCTGGGATTCCCGAGGTGTTCCCAGAGAAACCTGCCACACAATTTTCAATATTTCTGTTCCATTACAGCACTCCCCTTATAATTTTAATACTTTCTTTTCAATATAGACAGCAAACACACTGTTTTTTGTTTTTTTTTGACGTGTAAGTGGATTCAAGTCAATTTGCAAAGCAGCATTCAGAATGTGACCAGAAGAGTAATAGGGTGAGAGACTTAAATCCGAATATAGCCGCTAATGCCAGTTAATTCCTGTAAGCCTGGCAGCCCTGCTCCACTTACAGTGAGTTTGGAGTGGTGTCGTAAGGAAGAGACAGGAACCATGCAATGGTGGCAGGTATTGGGTTTGAATGGCTCAAACGTGGGCTGGGCTGTTGCTCTGGGGAGAGGGAATTGCTGGAAAGTGTGAGGTGATGCTGCTCTGCGTGTTCCCTTGGGGTGAGGCAGCACCAGTGACTCGTGTGTGTGTCCCTAGCAGTGCTCTCAATGGGTTGAGTGAAACAACAAAAATCTCAGCAACTTACTGGTTATTTTTAAACTGAAGCAGAAGGATGTTTGTTGTGGGTGCTTGAGCTTTGCTTATGTGGTGTAAAATCCTGGGCAGGTCTCTGGGAACTGAAGTGTTGCTGTTATCTGAGAGCAGAAACAGGTAATTCCAAGGATTTAGTGGTTTCTGAGAGCGAATTTGTAGCTTTTGGAAGGCCTGAGAGCTGTTCCCTTTTGAAGACACTGCAGCATTTGGCACACCAGCCATCTCCTATGGTCGCTTGTCCTCCTGTTTCCTTGTTCTGGGACTGGAGACCCTCCTTGTGTGGATTTGAGTCCCATTTCCTTCGTATGTGGATTCAGGTCTTTTGTGTGGCATTTAGCTCCTGGGGTTTGACTCCCTTTTGCCTTATAAGGCCATTCCTGTTTGCTCACTTCCTGCCTTACTCCTGACTTTTCTCTTCTCCCCCCTCCTTCCTTCCCTATCCTGGATGCTTTCTCCATGTGGCACAGCTGTAACTATTCACAGCTGGCCGGGAGCGGGGATCGGTGCTGAGCTTCCTCCTGCATGGAAAGGAAGTGCTTTGGAGAGCTGGAATTAACTCCTTGTTCTTTGCAGAACACAGAAACCCTGCCCGCTCACTTTACCAGGGGGAATCTGAGCGTGCTGAAGAAGAAGTGGGAGAATCCGGTGCTGGGAGCGGAGTCTGGGAAGGAAACGGTCCGGAGCAGCTGCGCTGAGGTGAGGCACAAGGTCGGGACCGGCCGCGCCCCTTCGCCATCCCCGGGGGCTGGAGCTGCCTCTGGCCAGCAGCAGTGTCCCGCTGGTGACAGCACCGAGCCCCGCAGCCGCTGCCGGGAGAGTGGCAGCATGGAAAACTGTGTGCGAGAGCCCCGTGGAATGGAAAAGCCCGAAGCCAGCGAGAGGTCGGAGTCTCCGGGGAGGATCGAGAAGTACAACGTGCCCCTGACCAAGCTCAAGATGATGTTCGAGAAGGGCGAAGCTCCTCAACCCAAGGTAAGGATCTGTCCTTCCCAGTCGTGGAGAAACTAAAGCCGCTGCCTCCGCGGCATCAGGAAAATCCCGGGAGGGAGTGGCTCCAGCTATTGACTCTGCAAATATTGTGTTCATTGTCTTAGTGAAAACAGAACATCGTGGTGTTAGTAACTTACTCGAGTCACACAAGTATGTGCGGGGTGCTCGGAGTTGTGGCAGCTCGTGATTGCACATTGGAGTAAAGTGGATTTGCTTTTGATAGGGTTCAGTGGAAGAGGGGAAAATGTACAGAATTTATTAAGGTTTGTAAAGTAAGTTGGGATTGTTTGTGTCTCGTGTGACGATTACAATGAGTTATGGAAATGTGAATTGTATAAAATGCATATGTAGGTGTTTCTGTATTTTTTAATATATGAAAGAGTAAGGAACTGTTTGAAGTGAGTTCAGCAGTCAGAACTGCTGGCTGCAGTCGAGATATGAAGCGCACTGAGGAGTGAGAGTTTTTGATATCTGTATCAGTATGAGTTGCCCAAACTCACACACACATATAGTGAGATCCTCCCATCCTTTCCTTGCTCTTCCCCCTCATCTTTGTGTCTCATAAAATGTTTCTTGTCGGGAAAAAAAAAATTTTAAAAATCCTCGCTGAGGGAAAACTAAGCCGAGATGGCCAGAGCAGCTCCTGCCCTCACTAGTTTTGACTTGCAAATGTTCAGGGCTCGCATTTTTCTTCCAACTGCTCATGAAATCTGATCCCACATGTGGACTGCAGCCGGCGTGTCCCGGGGGGAATTGCTTAACTCCAAAATGAGTTGCATATGCCGGGGACTTGCAACACAGTCCCGAGGCCTCGATGCTCGTGGATTTTCCAGTTTTCTCATAATTTCCTCTCCTCCTGGCTTTGTTTTACTGCGGGTGGTTTTCTTGAAGTATTGACTAAAACAAACACATTTTGGACAAAAGTTGTTTCAATATCTAACAGTTCAGGGCTCAGAGGAGCAGCTCTGTGTTAAAGGGAATTTTATGTCTCTGTGAAGTCATTTCACAACTTGAATTTTTGGAGTCTTTGTCATGCTATGAGAGCTGCCCATGACAGACCTTCCCTGAACTCTTGCTGTAGGATTAATCACTCAGGATTCCCCAGGAATTCTGCAGCTGGGCTTTGAGTAACTTTATCTCAGCCTGGGGAATAAATTGTTTTGGAGCTGAGTGAATCTGAAACTGATAGTTTGTCAAGTTTAGCAATTCAAACCCTGTTGAAAATCAATTAAAACAGTAAATACCATCCAGGAGGCACAAAACTGGTCGGGTTTGGTTTAAAACTCCTATTCCAAGTTTAATCTGTTACGGGAAGGAAAAGGAGTGTTCTGAAGTTTAGATGTGTGGGGGAGAGGGGGAGTGTTTGGAATTGGATTCCTTGTTCTGGGAATTGATCTGTGGATGGGAGGGTTGGGTGGGTCAGCGCAGAGAAGGGAGCTGGGTGCTATGGGGACCCAGGTGTGGCTCAGTGAGGTGGGAGCCACGACAGCACTGCAGCACTGCAGTTGCCTCTCCCACTTATTTCCTGTGCTTTTTCCTGAGCGAGGCTTCATGGAACCGTTTTGGTGGAAAATTCCTTTCTGTCATTGAGTCCAACTGTAAATTCAGCTGAGGGATGGCAGTTTTCCTTGGCCTTTACTGAAGATTTGATGTGCTGGTGCTGTCAGAGCTTTGCTGACAAAACCTGTGTGTGAACTAAGCAGCACCAGGGCTGGAGGTTCGTGGCAGTGCTGATAAATCAACTTCCATGGCTGCTGGACAGGTCTGGAGCAGGGATCCAGGTTAGAGCCTGGATTTCCTGATTCCATCTCCCACTCTGAACAAACCTACTCTCAGTTTCAGGATTATAAATAAAATCTCATCATTTATTCCCTCAGATCTTGCTCTGTCTTCTGCAATAGATAGGAGGCAGATCTTATTTTATTGCATTTTCATGGAAACAAACTGCTCTAATCTTATTAAGGGCAGGCATGGCAGCCTGGATTGGTTCAGCACTAAGCAAAGACTGGAACTGATAAAAGGCCTGATTCAAAGGATTCTTCCTGTAAGTGATAGTGAAAGCACGCTCAGGGGGGAGGAGGATCAGGTCTGCAACATTTCTGGAGAAGTTGTCTCCAAGCTGGTTTGTTTTTCCTTTAAGGCAAAACCTGGCTGTGGTGTGTAGGCGACCTCGGGGCAGGGTCATGTCTGACACAGGTGGTTTGTAATGAAATAGGTGCAACTCTGATTTGGATTTTTGCCCAACTCTGTGCCCCAGGCAAAGCCTTACCTGTGCTCACGGTGCTTCTGCATTTGCCCTGAGAACTCGGGGCTTTCCACACACGAGGAATATTTCATCTCCTTTCCAAAGCAGCAGAAGCTATGCCCTGGGAACTGTGTCCCAGCCACAGAGGGACAAATCCCTAAGGAGGCTTCCTGCATGTGAGAGGACTTAACCTTCCATGAGCCATGATCCTGCTGATTCCCTGCAGCTGGTCAGTCCATCAGTTGTGATGGGGAAAGTCCCCCATCTTCCCTCTGATCCTTTGGACCCCAAATTTCTGAGCTGCAAGAACCCCAGACTTGTGAGCTTACTGATGTTAAAGGGGACATTGACTGAATAAAAATAAACTAATAATAGTTTTCATGGAATGAAGGACCTGCAAGTCTTTACAAGTGTGCAGGCACTCCCAGACCTGAGCCTATTGGTCAGTGCAAGACTTGTCAGAGCTAAAGCTCTTTTCCAGTAAGAAAAGTTACCAAAGTCTTAAACCACAGAAACTATTTCCCATACTAATGGAAAAAGAG
The DNA here is from genome assembly GCF_015227805.2 of Hirundo rustica. Taxonomy (NCBI): domain Eukaryota; kingdom Metazoa; phylum Chordata; class Aves; order Passeriformes; family Hirundinidae; genus Hirundo; species Hirundo rustica. Next base: position 250,732 of record NC_053479.1, read on the forward strand.
GTTTTCTAGCTGCATTTTCCTTTCCTGGTGAAGTTGCTGTTTGCATGGAAAGCAGCCTGATTTTTCACAGTGATTGTCTTACACTGCAGTTCTGCAAAAATAAAACTTTGGAATTTCCTTCAGTTTGGTGACCAGCAAATAAAAAATGAGGGGGGACGTGTGGTTGGAGCATCCTGCCAAACCTCCCTTTTTCTCTACATTTGCCTCAATCTGCATTTCCAACTGTGATTTAACTCTTTCTAGAGAGGGAACAAATGTCCAGCACCTTCTGGGATTTTATAGGCTGAGTTTCAGCTGTGAATAAATCCTACCTTAATGGAGTCCAGTTTAACTCTGGACTTTTAACAAACTTCTATCAAAGCTGTGGAAATTTCTTTCTGTGCTTTCTTTTGTTGAGCTTTATATTCTGGGGAGTTAGTCTCAACAAATAAGAATAAAATCTGATTGAGGCAGCCAAAGCATCTGTGTGGTGCTACAGGCTGCCCTGTCCTGCTCTGCAGCAGAGAGTGATTATCCTGGAGATCTGAGAATATTTATCTCTAACACTCCTGCTGAAGCTTCTGCCTTATCAGAGCGAATTAGGGAATTAGTTCATGCATTTGGTACCAAATATCCAAATGAAAACAAATAACTCTAGATAACTTTCATTTACAATAGTATCAATTCCTTTTTCTGTGGCTGAAAATGAATGCAGATTTTGGTTAAGTGGCTCCTTGCATCCTTTTTCTGATTTTAAATACTCCTACAATGACTGTGACTATTGGCTTCAACAGAAATTGGGTGAAATGTGAAAATCTACTCTAAAGTTTTGTATGTGTGGCGGGAATGACCAAAAAATCTGACTTTTGTGGTTCTTTTCGACCACAAGAACTTCCAAGGGCACCGACTGACCTCTTCAAGAAAGTGTTTCCCAGGTGACAGAAGGTCAGGTACTCTGTGATCAAACTTTATATTGCTTAAATAAGATGTCACCTGCTAGACTTGTTTATTCCAGTAAAGCAGATTTGCTAGTGACACCTGTGCCTCTTAAGGGATTACCCAGAGCAATCCCTTGTGTGTGCAGGCAGCTGATGGGAGGGTCTGTCCCCAGCAGGGCCCCCGGGAGCCGCGGAGGGCGGCTGTGGGCAGGAGGATTTCAGACAACAGCCTCTCCCTGGAGGACTGCGATGCCGCCCAAGGAGAGAGGAGCCACGGCACAGCAGGTCAGGAAACCTCAGGGCTGGGGTTTGGGTGGGGTGCTTTGGTTTTTGTTTAGGAGATAAATCTACTTTACCCAGTACAATAGAAGTTTCCCTGGAGGTGTCCAAGGAACAGCGGGATGTGGCGGTCAGTGCTCTGGTCTGGGTGACAAGGTGGGGATCAGGCAGAGGTCTTGGAGGGCTTTTCCAGTCTCAAGGATTCTCTGAAATAACTTTTGCCTCTCCAAAATGGAAGGAAGTGCAGCCACTGTCTAGCTGCAAAGTCCATCAGCATCCTGTTTAATTAACAGCTCTGCTGAGAGTTTTAAACCATTTCACTCTTAAGCATGGGAAACCGATGCAGTGAGAATAACCAACAAGTTAAGGAATGCAAGCACTTCTTTCTTGCACCTCAATCCTAGAACTAGTTTTAATAGTCAGGGTAACTTAGGAAGCAGTGAACACAGTCCATGATCTTTCTGCCTCATTGCTTCAATCTGCATTCCTCCTATCCTGGCCAGACACAGGGAGCTGAGACTTAAACAAAATTGTGTATTTTTATGTGTTTGGAGACCTTTCTCTAGCAAACCAATTGCAATCATTTGGTGTTTCCACCAATGGCTGGTATTATAAACATTCCTAGAACATCCCAATTTGGGAAAGACCCACAGGGATCATCCAGCCCAACCCCTGGCCCTGCACAGACACCCCAACAATCCACCCTGTGCCTGAGAGCATTGTCCAAGTGCTCCTGGAGCTCTGGCAGCCTTGAGGCTGTGCCCATTCCTGGGGAGCCTGGGCAGTGCCTGACTCCCCTCAGGGGGAAGAGCTTTTTCTCTAACTCTCCCCTGACACAGCTCCAGCTGTTCCCTTGGGTCTCACTCCTTAGTGATGAATGTTGTGTCCTTGCTGGCATGATCCTGGAGAGAATGGCAACGTGCTTATTCTCCCCAAGAAAGACCTTAGTGAGTGTTCTGAGAGTTATCTGTTACTCATGTTTGGTTGTTTTTTACCAGGGTATCTTGTAGAGACCAGTCCAGGACTCAGCCCAGACAAGACAGAGACCAGGAAGAACCTGGACATGCCCCGTTTATCGGAGACATCAATAAAGGACAGGCTGGCCAAGTACCAGGCCGCTGTGTCCAAGCAGGGCAGTTCCTCAGGCATTAGTCCCATGGTAAGTCTTGGTTTGTGTGGGAGTGAATTTTTGTCCTAGCCTAAGAATGGAAAGATCTTATGGAAACCAGGCTGCTTGAGGGTTTTGGAGGATAACTGTGCCCATAGGAGTAACTTCTGATGAAGGGTTGCCTCTATATACTGCAGGAAGAAATAAGTATATTTGCATCTTCCTGGAATAATGTTGAAAGTTTTCCAAGGAATTAATTGCTGGCATCCTGACTGAGGTCCTTCTGAAGCGTAGTTGACATTCTTTTTCTTTCTGAGTGTCTGTAGCTCTCTACTTGTTTGTTGTTTTTGTTTAAAAAAGCAAACTCAACTCGATTCCATGTTGTCCATCAGCTCTAAGCTGTGGGAAACTGAGGCACAGTGAGATGAAGTGACTTTTTGTCACACAGTGCTCAGAACTTGGATCTCTTGGGCTGCAGCTTTGGGATCTCCAGTTGGTTTTCCTTGCTTTTACTTTTCTCCTCCCTTTGGGATTTCCCACCGCTGTCTGAATCCAATTAGACTCTTGCAGCGAATGAACCTCTGCCTGTTTTGCAAATGTTTAACCAGGAACTGGACAGTTAATGAAGTGTTGCAGCTGAGGAGATTTCAGGAATCTCAGCTTTTGTTAAAAACTGCTTAGGTGCATTTGGTGGAACTTTCTGGTACTTTTGCTGAATGATGGGAACTTACATTGCTCAAGTACTACTCTTATTAACCAGAGTAATAGATGGGAAGAGGAAAGGCCTTTTTAAGTTGGGGAACTTGGAAATGAGAGCCTGAAGTGCTGGTTCTTACTGAGAGGAGAGCCTGCTTCCCAGGAGTCTCTGTGGAGATCCAAGGGCCTCTTCCCAGCTCAAATGATCCTGAATTTCATCTGCACGTGGGTCAGATTCCCCAGCTATGGGAGGAGGGTCAGTAAAACCTTCCCTGGATGAATGGAAAGTCCTTGCAGCCACTGCAACAAATCTGATTAACCTAATTGCCTATTTCTGCCTCCTGTGCCTTGCCTGGGCTCATTTCCTGATGCCTTTACCTGTTTAGGGCTCAGAGTGGTGGCTGAGTCACTAAATTCTGTCCTGATAGCAAGAGATTTGCCATTTCTCCAGAGGCTCCCGTTTGCAGCCCCCCAGTGCTCTTGGTTTAGCGTCAGTCCAGCCTGATGCACTCAGGATGCCCCATTTGGGCACAATCTCTTCCCATTTTGACCTGGCATGTGGATGAGGGCAGTGTGAGATGGAGCAGACAGAGGTTCCTGAGGCCACTGTTCCAACAGTAGCTCTGGCCTTGGCACCTTCTCCTTCCCTGCTGCCAAAGCAACCAGGGCTGTTTTGCTGTGGAAGTGTGGTGTTTGTGATGCCCTTCCCACCTGGGCTACAAAGGAGAACCAGAATCTCTCTTGGGAACAACTATTTTAGGGCATTGTGGTGTAATAAGGCCTGGATTAGTTCAAGTAGGGGTGAGGGACAGTCAGTTCTGTGTGTTGGAAGGGGAGGGAAAGGTGCTGAACAGCACACACAGATCTGAGCACTAAAATTCCAACATTCAATATAAACCTCTTGGATGTGGTTGGTTTAGTGGAGATTTGTTTCCAAGTGCAGGAAGATGCCAGTGGCATGTTGGCTCTTCCTCTTTCATGTCACAGAGAAGATGCCTCGTGAAAAGCACAAGGCTTCCAGTGGTCTCATGTCCTGTGGCAATGAAAGAAACACGAGGTTTTGCTGGATTTTATTGGTTTTAAAGTCTGAAGGATCCTTCTGTGAAAGGCTTAAGTCAATCTATCATGAAGAAAAATCTCAGGAAAACAGAGTCAGGGTTTTGACTAGAATTGAAGCAAATGTGGGATTTGCTTTTATGTTAAATTGTATTTAGCAATTACACTGTGCTTTAGGCAGTGCTTGTCTGGAAATACTTGTCACTCCAAGTGAAAAGTTAGCCTTTCTGGAAAAGGAAGATGTGGATTGAGCAGGGAATATTTAGGAGTTGATTTTAAACAGGAATTCATAAGAAAAGGGCTGCTCAGGAAAACACTGGCATTACGTCCTTAGAGCACTGTAAAATTCTGCAGCCCAATCCTGTTCCCTTATTAGAATATGTCACTTAACAAATGTCTGTAATTCTTATGGCCCTTCCTTCAATTACAACTCCGCATACTAGAAAAACAGTTTTTAAAACATTTCAAGAAAAACAGCAAGCGTTTTCTTAGGGGAAAAGAACCTGTCAACTTTCCAGTGCTTTGTCCTATAGAGTGAGATTCAAGCCAGTGAGAGTGAACTCCAGAATTACAAATCTGGGCAGAAGGAGAATATGGCACCAGTTGAGGACTCCAGTTCCTGTCAGGATGGGGAGAAGGTAAGATGTCTGTGCTGGTGGAGATCAAGTGCTTGATTTTAAGTGGAAGCACAGCTGATACACTGGTTCCATGTTCCACGTGCCATCTGGGAATTGAACGTGAGCAGCTGATGCAGATTAGTTATATGCTGCAAATTTTTTTTTTTAAATTATTCTTTTTAGACTGTCTCTGAATTATAAGACAGCAAGTGTCTGTGGAGGAGAATGTCTAGAGATAAGCTTTCTGTGAGAGTTTTTTTGCCTTGGCAGGTTTGTTTTATGGTGGGTTTTCTATAAACAAAAACATCCCCACCAATTTAAGAAAAACCCATGAGCAGTTTTGTATGATCAAAGATGAGTCAAAGGAGTTTGTCACTGTTTCTTTTGCATTTAGTGGCTAAATTTTAGGGTAACTGAGGATGGCAGTTTGGGTTTGTTCCTGGTTTTGAGCTCCAGCTATAAATTAAGACTCTGTAAACTGGACTCGAGCATTTGTTCCCTGAACTGGGGACAGCAGACAGTATAAAAGTAGCTGAATAATAATTGGGGTACTGTGTATTCCATCCAGGCTGAACACGTGGCAGCTTAATGCCAGGAGGGCTTTTAGAGCTTTTCAGCCTTCCTTGGGCAAGGGGCCAAATCTTTGCTTTCAGCTGTTCCTCAGAGACAGCTGAGCAGCTTTGTGTCTGACTGGTTGAGGCTGCTTCCTGCTCCAAGGTGAGTTAATTAAAAGAGCACCTGTTAAATCAGAATATCTCCCTGTTGTGAATGGGAGATTTGAATAAAATTTCTTGTGTTCAGCTGTAACTGCAGAGTTACTTATTGAGGTGTCCAGGTGCAGTGAGAACCTGAATAGAGCATTGTTTGGGAGCCAGGATTGTCCTTTGGAAGGGACGTGGTGAACTTGGAAATGAGCCTAATTAAAACGGCTTGTCGTTAATGTCAGAAATGGGAATCCTCTGGCAGAAAGGAAACAAAAGACACTTCACTGTGTCATTTTTCACACTGCACCCGTGGCACATTTAGTAGCCAGGCGTGTGTGACTTTAGCAGCCTCAGAACGTGTTCATGTTCTGCCCAGGGATACTGGGGTACAGTTCTGGTGTCAGCAGAGCAGAGGATGTTAATATATTGTAACTTCCCTCCTCATTACCTCATTAATTTACAAATTTCAGTTGCTTGCAATGGATTTTTCAATCATTAAGGTGAATTAGTGATGATGTACAGTTAATCTTGTTACAGTACTTTACTTCTTCATTGTAGCTACTTAAAACTATTTGATTTAATAGCAATAGTGCCAAGTTTAATAAAGAGTTATACATCAAGAGCTTTATCTGTAGCATGTTTTGTTCATGGTTGCACTTGATGATCTTAAAGATCTTTTCCAAAGTAAACAATGCTGTGATTTTGTTTAGTATTTGAAACTGGTCCAACTCCTCTAATTTTTTTGTATTTTTTAAATTACTAATTTGTTTCTGAAGGAGGCTAAACAAGGAAGATCCAGCATGTTTGTCCCAACCTTGGAACAGGCTTATGGATCGACAGAAGGGTTTTGGTTTTTTTGTTTTTTTTTTTTTAAATTTAGGTGTTATCTTTTATTTGTGTTTTTTCCCCCCAAGAGCACAGTCTCTGCTGAGTGTCTAAATGTCAGACTGGTCAAAAGTTGGAGGGAGCCATGAGATTTCCAGTAAATGTGCTGCTTGGTGTCAAGGGATTTTTAAGTGAGAAAACCTGGGAGGGACCTCAGCAAATCAGCAGAGATTTCTGAGGGTTAATAAAGGTGTGCATGGAACAGAAATCTGGTGCCTATACGTGTGAGCCCTGCGAGGTTGCCTGCCTTGTAGCAAGGACTCTCTTGACACTCAGTTTTGTGCCTCAGAAACAACTCCTTCCCTGAGCCCCTCAGGTCTCTCCCTGTCTCGGTGCTCAGACTGCCTTCGTGGGGCCATGACTGTTCAGATCTCAGAAGGTCAGAGGTTCTCATGGTGGCATTTTCTCTTGCAGGTTTCTGTAGGTGAGAACAGCTTGTCTTTGCACTCTGGTCTGCTGGAGGATGGCCATGGTGAGCTCTACCAAATGATTTATTAATTAAAATTCTCTTGTATGAGAAGTCTGCCCTGTGCCTTACACGGACTTTATAAGAATTTCTTTAATGTTTAGAAGTTTATTTGCAGCTGTAATTTTAAGGTATTTATAACTCCTTTTGCCCTGATTGAACACTTTAAGTGTAGCTCCCTCACCATTTAACTGATAACTCTGGAGAGTCTGGTGAGCATAGGCTGCCCACAGTTTTGAGCCATTGTAATTTCTCCCTCCTCTGCTCCCTCAGCTGGCCAGTCGGAGAGCGAGGCAGAAGCTCAGAAACCTGTCGGCTCAAAGCAGCAGAACCTTGGTGCTAAAGCAGCGGGTCAGACAGAGGCCTCCCCACCAAAAGCCGTGAAGGTAACACAGCTCTTTAGTCTCAAACCCTGGTGAAAGTTAAAACCAACTGACAGCACTGTTTAATACTGAAAAGCCTAAATGTGCTTAAGCACAAAGGTCTGGCAGTAACTGGCTCAATACCTGCTCCATCCTTGTCAGAGTGTGATTGTGAGGGCACTAATTCAGGATGGAAAAGCACCTCAGAGCTGTCGGATTTTTTACAGAAATTGGGTTGGGAGTTGCTTGTCTCTGTTACAGCCCTGTGACGGAGAGGCTGCTTCCCTTCAGTGTGGCAGAGGGGCTCGGGCAGGGGATGGTTTCAGGGCTTGTCTGCACCCCTGGAGATGAGCCCTGAGGTCCTGGTACTGATCTCCAGAGCCTTTAACAGGCTGGGACTCGGCTTTGCTCCTCTTCCAGCTGTTCCCAAGGTAACTGCAGCTGGTAGTAACTCTATAGTTAGGGCACTGTGATGCCTGACTATAAAAATCAGGTTTGGCTTTTTGGGTAATGAGTCTTTGATGTTACAGTTTCTTTAGGGAGTGATAAAGCAGATGGAGAACTTTGGGACAGAGATGTATTTGCTAATCTGATTAGATAACAAATGGCAGCACTGGACGTCTTGTCAGGCTGCACTTGCTCATCACATGTGTTGTCTGGGGTTGGGATGCTGATTCCCTAGGCTGCCACACACTTCCTGGCTCACTCCTGAGGAAACAACTGGGCTTTTGTTGTTTTCCCCATCTTTGGGAGGAACAGCCCTGAGCTCAGAGACTGGGGAGCTCTGGCTTCCCAGTGTGCAAGGGAGAAATGCCAGTATGGGAAATTGGAGCTGGCAGTGAGAGTTGTGTGATCCTAGTCTGTGACACCAAACCTGCAAGTCCTGATGCTCTCTCGATATTATCAAACCCATTTTAGCCTTTTGCCCAGTTTACTGCTTTAGATGCTGCCCTGTGTGAAATAGAAGCTTCTGTTTATTCATGTAAGGTTCCTATTTGTCTCTTCCAGCTTCTGTCTCCTGTTCTTGGTTCCTAACCTCTCCTCCTGCCTTCTGCCTCCCTCCTAATGTGAGCTCAACTCTCAGCTTTCTCTCAAGTCCTTTTTATACTTATTGGGCCTCATCTTCCTGCTGTAGCTCCTATTTGTAGTATCCCAGAAAGGAATTTCTGTCTCCTCACAGCCCAAAACGTCTCTCCACAGACATAGGGCTCATTGTATGCAAGTAAGTCCCTCTCCTTGGATGGCGATGTGATTGCAGAAGCAAGTGCCAGCACTGTTGTGTCTCTGTGCAAATCTGAGCTTTCAGGGAGAAAACGTTTTGATGGGCCAGCAAATTATTGCTGCCTTGCTCCATGTGGCAAGCATGGGTGATCAGATTTTTGTTTGCGCCAGTAAATCCCGTATTTTTGAGATTTAATTTAGTGACTCAATATTTAGAGTTCTGGCAGCACCTAGAAACTGTGGATTCTTTTTCAAAAGGAATCCTGAATTTTGTTAGTGAAGCTGTCATCATTGGAACTGTAATCTACTGTAACTTCAAGCAATGCCTGGAAACCTTGAAATACATATTAAAATTGAAGTAAATTGGCAGCAAACTTTATGGCTGTGACAAAGTGACTTGAGCTGGCTCCGTCTTCAGCAATCTGCCCTTACACCCTGGAACTTTAATTCCTAACCATTGTTTCTAGACGGTTATAAATAAATTTCTGTGATTGTCTTCCTGTGACCTTCCTGTTTTCTCGGTAGCCATCAGATTTTTCCGTAAAGCTTTTTGTAAGTTTGTAGCAGGTAATTCTTTGCCAAGGAAAAAATTCTCTGCCCACACTATAATATATATATAATATATATATGTCTGTACAGACCCTGGAGTGGAGGTTGGGCTGCTAAATCACTTGTAATCAACATGCAGCCTCAAAATGCCAATGTTGTGTTATTTAATTTATCCTGTAAAGTGTCCTCCCCATTGGTCAGTGTTAATAGATTTCAAGAAGTAAATGGCATTCAGTGACCTTTTCTCATGGACAGCGTTCTTGCTTCCTTGATGCTGTCTGAAAACAAACCCGTGATCGTTGCTGCACAGCAGTGACACTCAGCTCCTCAGTGCTCAAGTTTATGCTCGCATTAAACCCTAAGGCAATGCAGTCAGCACATAATAATTTTAGCTGTTTAACCTCAAAGCTGTGTTCACTTTGAATCCTGAACAAGTTTGGGGGGCTGCAGGTCCTGAAACCTGACTGTGGTTTCTTTGGGATAGAGCTGGAATTGTTTACAAGTGAAGTCAGGAGTGTTTCCTGCTGTTGTATTGGTGCTGAGACTATTTCCTCCTCTTTGAGAGAAAAGATTTAACAAAAATGGATCATTTCAAACCATCGCGCAGCCTGCTTCACTCCTCTTCTGCCCTGCACCTTTTGAAGTTCTTTCTTCTGGTGGACAGTGTCCCTGACCATGGCAGGGGATTGGAGCTCTAGATGACCTTCGAGGTGCTTTCCAACCCAAACCATTTCAAGATTCTCTTTTTCTGCACTATTTTTATTGTTTTAGTAAGTCTCGCACTGACTGTAATCAACTGCAATGTTTCATCATTCTCCTATCAATGAAAACGGAGGTTGCAGGAAAGGATGAGACAGCTTTGGGGAACAGGCTCAGTTTTAGTGCTCTCATTGTTCTTCCCAGCCATTCCTCAGCATGTGATGCTTCAGCTGTGGGATTCACTGGGGTGAAATCTTGGCTCCCTGTCAAACCTCAGCAATCCCGTGGGCCTGTTGTAGCTTCTTGCTGCCCCCCCAGACCCTGCTGCACCATAATTAGGGAAAGTGACTCTGCAGTTCTTGAGAGTTCAGGAAGCTGTGCATGAACCCATGCCAAGTCCCCAGCAGCTGATGTGTTTTCCAGTTAACAAACTTTCTCTTCCCCCTGTAGAAATTCCAGTTGCCAATGAAGGAAACCTGTGTTGGGTGTCAGAAGACCGTGTACCCCATGGAAAGGCTCTTTGCCAACCAGCAGGTGTTTCACATCAGCTGCTTCCGCTGTTCCTATTGCAACAGCAAACTCAGGTATGCATGCTGCTCTCTGGGAAGTGAATTTTCCTCTCACAGCTGAGGAAGGTGCTGCTCAGGCCTAAGCTGAGCTGGGAGTCACCACAATCCAGTGACTTGTGTGGGAGTGGTAACACAGGCCTACTTCTGCCAGTGCCTGGTGCACTTGATGCTGTTTTTAAACTCTTAGTGTAATTTTATGTGGGGAAAAATATAATGTCTGGCTTTGTAAAGAATTCCTAGAGAGCCCTACAATCCCTGAGGGCTGTTAGCTTGTCTTTCTGAACATGTGGAAGACTGAAACTGAATCTCTTCTGTAACACAACTAACACAGATGCCCGTGCTGAGGCCCTGAGCTCTAATGTTTGATCTGTGCTTCCTGAACAGCCTCGGGACGTATGCATCTCTGCGTGGGAACATCTACTGCAAGCCTCACTTCAATCAGCTCTTCAAGTCCAAAGGCAATTATGATGAGGGCTTTGGACACAAGCAGCATAAGGAATTGTGGGCAGGTAAAACTGAATGTGAAGAATCCCTGGAGAAAACTGTCCATGGTGTGAATGCACCAGAAACTCCACAGAGCCCTGGAGTAGAGGATGCCCCGATTGCAAAAGTGGGAGTTCTGGCAGCAAGTATGGAAGCAAAAGCTTCAGCTGTGCCTGAAAGAGAAGAAAGACCAGCAGAAACAAAAAAGCTCAGGATTGCCTGGCCACCACCGTCTGACCAAAGTATCCACGGAAGTGCCTTAGATGAGGGCATCAAAGTACTCAAACCTAAGTGGCCTCCAGAAGAAGAGATTTCCAAGCCAGATGTGCAGGAGGATGTGGATCTGGATCTCAAAAAGTTAAGAAGATCTTCCTCGCTGAAGGAGCGAAGTCGCCCCTTCACAGTCGCAGCCTCGTTTAGAACAGTATCTGTTAAAGGCCATAAAAGAGACAGCTCACCGCCTCCTTCTAAGGAAGAGAGAGACACATTGAAAAGGAGTGAGGAACTGGAGAGAGAGGTTGTTGTAGAGAAAAAGCAAAAAGAAAAGAAGGTTGAGCGTAGGAACATCCAGAATGCCGGGGAGAAAAATATGGAGGAAGAACGGGAATTGTCTGGTACCAAAACAGTAGAGCATAATGTTGTAGAGAATGGCCAGATGAATGCAGACACAGATGAGGAAGAACACACCATGGAGGAGCCAGAAATTCCAAAGGAAGAACTTGAACCAAATTCTCCTAAACATTCCAGCTTAGCCAATGTTGTGACCACTAAGGATTCATCTCCAAACCAGAATTACAAATCCCAAGATGTTGGGTTTTGGGAGGGTGAAGACATGGAAGATCTGTCTGTGGAAGAACAGATCAAAAGGAACCGCTACTATGATGATGATGATGAATAAATTGGCCTTTTACTAGAAAACTTGCTGCAAGGTGCTGGGCCTTTTGAAATGGTATTTTTAGCTTTAACAAACAGCTCTCCTGGACGAAGTGATGCTGCACTGCACATCGGCATTAAGGGAATCTACATACAAATTATCTCAGCTAGAAAACTCTGGAAGCCTGCAAATTCTTTAGGTGCAAGAAACAAGTGTTTGGCTGTGGGATGGCTTCAGCAGGTAGTGGCTGTCCCCAGCAGAACAGAGCTGTTCTCCACTGTCTTATCCCTTTGAACTTCACAAGGTATTTCACTGACAACTTATGGAATTCCACTGTACTTGCCCTGCTGGTGTGGGACAGGGCCTCTGGAACACACCACCCGTACCACTACAAATGCTACTGCAGTGCTTAGGGACCAACTTCAAAGGGACTTTCTGGCCTGCTTTAAAATGGTCACTTAATGCACTTTAATACATGGAAAGGGCACAGCTGGTGTTTTTTTTAATAATAAAAGCATTTCTGTGTGTAGTGTCCAACAACTAAAGCATCCTAACCTGCATGCAATGTGAATTTCTGTCTCAAACCTGCCTGTGCTCAGTTGAGGAGTCGCTGCACAACTGGAAGGGTGCCTGTTGCTGGACCACGTGTATTTCAGTGCTATCCCAGGAGCTGCGCCGGCTGCCAGGTCTCTGCAAAAGACAAGTGAACACTTAGGAGCAGCCTGCAGGGCATTACTTCTGCATTTCACACGCATTTGAAGTGGAGTTTTTTGTTTGATTTGTGGTTGTTTTTGGTTTTTTTTACTTGGAGTTCTTTGTCATCATTTTAAACTGCAGATAAGATTTTTAAGGCCTTTTGACAACTCTGAAATCCTACTTTTATCAAGCTGCCATAAATCTTTTCCTTACAGCTGTGAAATTGTGCTGCATTGCAAAAATCTCTGGAATCAGTGACACTTTTCAATTGCCAGTGTTGAAGATCAGAAAACTTTTTAACTTGACTTCATTTATTTTACAAATTAATGAAATCTTGAAAGGGGGCGAGGAGGAGGCCCTTTTTTTATTAGCTTTTATTTGTACTGTATTCTCAAGAGAATTAGATCTTAACAATTCTTGAGGTGTAAAATATTCTGCTTTCTTAACAGTTCTGCTAATGACACAACCTTCAATAAAGTTTGGGTCGTTTCTATTATAACTGAAGTCTGGGTTAATTTGTTTTACAAGGAGTCAGTGTTTAAAGGGTCATAGAATTGTCATGGAACGGTTTGGGTTGGAGGGGACTTTAACCTCATCACATTCCACCTCCCTGCCAGGGCAGGGACACCTTCCACTACCTCAGGTTGGGCTGCAGGTGGGGTCTCACCTGAGTTGGGGTAGAGGGGCAGAGCCCCACCTCCCCTGCTGCCCAGGTTTGGGGATGTTCCTGGGGCATGTCCAGCTCTCCCCCATCAGCACCTAAACCCCTTCTCCCCAGAGCTGCTCTCTAGCTATAAAAACGGAGGGAGAAGACGGGTGAATTCCTGGTGCTCCCACTGGCAGGCAGCCCGGGCTGGCCCCGGTGCCCCACTAGGTGACACTGTGTGTCTGCGGCTTGCTGCTGGACTCAATGAGCAGTTTCTGCTCTCGGCTTGAACAGCATGTGGAAGGGGGATTAGACCAGGACTGACAAAAGTAATAAGGACCTGCAGGGATTTTTCACTTCAATTTCTGGCTTCAGGTGGCTCTCGAGGGCAGCTGAGGACAACTGAGGGTTTTTTTTTCCCCTCTTCCTACCAGCTACTTTTTATTTGATTGTCACTTGAGACTAAGATGGGTTTGGGTGGGAGAGAGTGGGATAAGAGCCAGAAGCAATGCAGTGAACGTTCTGCAGCATGAGGAAATGCTCATGGGTATGACATGGATATTGGGAAAAAGAGAAAAGCCTGCTGCCTAGTTGAAAGGTGTTAGCAGTTCTACAACCTACTGCTCATTTTCCTTTATTTAAAATGGAGATTACTTGCTTTGTATAGAGGAAAAACTAAACAACTTGATGTGCAAACCCAAGCTGCTTTCTGTCTCCTTTCTCTGTTCCTAACAAAATCCATTTAGTATCACATTTCCTCAAATTGCTAAGCAACCAGAGATATCTCTGACTGGAAATTGTGCTATTTGAAAAGGGAGGGAAGACTATTTGTCGTGGACTTGGATTTATGGAATATGCCAACTGCTTGTTTCTAAGGAAACGCAATTGAATTTTACAGTGTCTTCCCGGTTACGTGATACTGAAGCAATACTGAAGCAATACTGAAGCAATACTGGCTGCACTTACCAGAGACTTTAATCAGAAAATCATTAATTCTAGTTAAATCTGAGGCATCTGTGAGTCTCTGACATACAGGGGTCCACATCTGGTCACTCAGACCAACTGAACATCTTCAAGGAGAAATTAGTGCAAGGGGTAATTCTAAATAAAGTAATTGATTAAAAAAAAAAAAAAAAAAAAAAGTGTGACCAGATCATAAATTACTCTATCCTTGAATCTATTAGTTATCATACCATTTGAGTGCTTAATGGGCCATTTAATCTATTCTCCACTGGACAGGTGCCAAACGAGCCATTACACTAACCGGTGGATCGTTTGCTTCCCCATCTTGCTGCCTTGAGGACTTTTTACCAGTTAGAAGTCGTCTCTGCTTGTGGAAACCTCGAGCGCTCAGCAGTCTGTGAAGCATCAACATCACGGCCGTGACATGATGGAATTTTTGGGGTGTCCTGAGCAGGGCCAGGAGACGGACTTTGATGATCCTCGTGGATCCCTTCCAACTCAGTATATTCAGTGATCCTGTGGTTCTGCCACTTTTTGGCTCTGGTTCTGTGACTCAGTATTCTGTCATTCTCTTTTCCGTCACTCCGGTTCGGTCCCCTCAGGGAGCGCTGAGGCGGTGGCGGGGCCGTTCGCGGGCTTCTCCCTCACGGGTGTGCGCGGGCTTCCCCCTCACGAGCCCTCTCGCGCGCTTTTCCCTCACGGGTGTGCGCGGGCTTCTCCCTCACGAGCCCTCTCGCGCACTTTTCTCTCACGAGTGTGCGCGAGCTTCCCCCTCACGGGTGTGCGCGAGCTTCCCCCTCACGAGCCCTCTCGCGCGCTTTTCCCTCACGGGTGTGCGCGGGCTTCTCCCTCACGAGCCCTCTCGCGCACTTTTCTCTCACGGGTGTGCGCGGGCTTCTCCCTCACGAGCCCGCGCGCGCGCATTTCCCTCACGGGTGTGCGCGGGCTTCTCCCTCACGCGCCCTCGCGCTCCGCATGCTCCTCCAAACTAACGGGCCGCGCGAGGGCCGGGCGGAACCCCCGTGTGCAACGGCGCCGCCCCGTGAGCGACGGCAGCAGTGAGGGACGGGCTGAGGCGTGGCGGTGAGTCCCGGGACAAAATGCTGGCCTCGTTTGATGGCTCTGGAGACCGCCAGAACTGCGGCCGCCGGGAGCGGCAGCTCCGCACCGCCTATGCTGTGGCGGGCCATGTAATAAGGAGAGCGGTGATACTAAAGAGGGGAGCGGTCTATTCTAAGCCCGCCCTTTACGGGCCGTGGCCGTGCGGTGAGAGGCGCGGCCTCCTCCAGCCCCGCCCGCCCGTGTCGGTGGCGCCGGCCCGTGCGGCGGCGGCGGGCGGAGGCGATGAGGGGCGCGGTCTCCTCTAGCACCGCCCCCTCGGGGCCGTGGCGGTCTCCCGGTTCGCTGCCGCCGCCGTGAGGGGCGGGGCGGGGCTGACGCTCGGCCGCGCCCCCCGTCTGTGGCGGCCGCCCGAGCGCGGCGGCGGCAGGCGGAAGATGGCGGCGGCCGCGGCGGCGGCGCTGCGGGCCTGGTTCTGGAACGAGCGGTTCTGGCTCCCGCACAACGTGACGTGGGCGGACCTGGCCGGCGAACCGGGCCCGCCGGGTAGCGGGCTGCAGTACCCGCGGGCCGCTCACGTCCTCTCCGCCTTCCCGCTGGCGCTCGGCATCTTCGCCGTGCGGCTGCTCTTCGAGAGGTGAGCGCGGAGCCGCCCCCGGGGCGGCGGGGCCGGGACGCGCCGGGGTCTGTGAGCGCCGGATCAGGCCAGGGGGGCGGCCCGGCGGGGGCTCCCCCGCGCCCTTCGGGGCCTCCAGTGGGCTCTTCGTGCGTGGAAAGGGGACATTGTGTAATCCCGGGAATCTGTCGCGACATGCACAACCTCGTGGGGCTCCGCTGCCCTGGGTCTGGATAACGAGAGGCCCCTCCAGTCTGGCGGTGCTGAGGCAGTGCCAAGAAAATCCCATATTTTATATAGGAATGCACTTTTATTCCTTCTCCTGCCCAGGAGAACCTCGCTGGGGTGACGGACAGAGCAGGCGGCTGCTGCTGCTGCTCCACACTTGGCTTCCGTGTGTGCTTTATTGTGCTTTCCCTGAGTTCCTGGATGAGGAAATAGGGCTCGTTCACATGGCCCGATGTACTATTAAATACTTGGTGGCTCTCGCTGGTCTCAGGCACGATGGACGTGAGTGCAGATTGTCATCTCTGCCCATAAACAGGTGTAATACGGGACTCCTGATTTACCTGGGCATCCATAAACATGTGAACTCAGCCCTGGGGCAGAGGTAGATCCGTGTGTGATGTGGATCTGCCACAGCCACACGCAGTGTGTGGGTGGCAGAGATATTAATTAGTAAAGCGGCTTACTTAGGAAACCCTTAGGTGAAATGGACCAAGACACCCTGTATTGCTGTTCAAGGCAGTTCATTAAACATTGATTTAATCTTAAATTTCTGCCTTGAAAGGGCAGAAGTTGGCCAGGTTGGATGGACTTGGAGCAACCTGGATTAGTGGAAAGTGTCTCTGCCCGTGGCCGAGGGTGGGACTGGGTGAGTTTTAAGGTCCTTTCCAACCCAAACCATTCCATAATTCCGTAAGTATTTTTGAGCATGAAAAGGGCTCCAGGACTGAAGTGAGTGGGATTTGTGTGGTGGTTTTTTCTCTGGGTTTTCTTTAAGAAGTGTGAATTTTCCTGAGCTTTCAGCAATTAAGAGGAGGTGGTTGGGATGAGGTAAAAAAATGGCAGATATGGAAGAAAATGAAGCAGGTCAGCAGAGAGGTGAGAAACTTGAGAGGCTCTATTTTCTCCATGCTGTCTTTCTGCCCTTAGGGGGAACAAAAAAAAAACCAACACACACAGCAAAAAAACCAAAAAAAAACCAGTGCAGAGAACACAGGAGAACACCTGGCACTGCCAAAATCCCATCTCAGCTTGGGGTGCTGCTGGTCCTGGCCAAACCTTGCCAGGACATAAGGAAAGGAGGTTGTGAGACACAATGATACCCGTGAAAAGGATAGTGTAAGGAGGTCCCCAGTCCAGGTGTCAGTCAGGGGAAGAGGTGCAGAATATTCTCTTTTCCTGGAGTTGTTGGGGAAGATGCAGTGCATCCTACTACACCTGGTGGCACAGTGCTCCAGGCAGCATTTACTTTGTCCTGATAATATCTCCCTGGTTTATGAAATTTCTTTTGTGATGTTAATTTAGGGTGGAGTCAAATAATGCTTAACTCCTGAGCCTGCAGAGCAAACCTCCGAGGCCGAGGTCTGGTTCTTGAGGGGGTTGTTCCTGATCTCAGCTGTGTCTCCATGGTGTCCCAAAGTGAAAGCAGATTGTGACAGCACGTCTCGGGCAGTTTCTAGTGTGTTTATTTTAAAAGTTCATATCTTTGAATAAACTCCTTTCTGTTTCCTCCAGCCACTTTGGACATGTCATAAAAGTTCAGCTTCATCTCAATAAACTCCTGTGGTGCATTTATGCCAATTCAGGCTTTGACTGTGTCAAATGTATTTCTTGACACACATTTCACAGTTGGACTTGGTGACTCAGAATGTGAATTACAGACTCATGCAGCTCTTTTAGTTGAGCTGCTTCTTTTCTCTTTCCTTTTGTAGCTCCTCTGTGTGAGGAAGTGCTTTGTGGTACAACACTTGTAACACTGACACATTTTTGTTAGTTAGAATTCCCCTAAAAAATACCTTTTACATCATGACATGGACAAAATAATCATTAGTCTGTCTGTGGCAGTTTATGACTGTCAGGGTGAGGCAGGACTTGTAGAGGAAGGTAAAGCCAGTGGAGAATGGGAGAGTGAGGATTTTTGTCCAGTCAGCAAGAAGAAAGACTTCTGCCCATAATTTTTATCCTTGCTTATCCTTTTTAGTATTTCTCCTTGCACATCTTGTCCCACTGCAGGCACAAAAATAAAATCCCAGGTATCTGCAAAAACCTGGGTGTGATGTGTTTCTAGCTGCACTGGAGTGCTCTTTGGTACCAGATGTGGTTGTTCCTGGACGGATCCGAGGAAGGATCTGCAGCTTGTGCTCCAGCTGGGGAGGGGGAGAAGTTGATTTGAGATTTTACTTAATCAGGTCTATTATGGAGTGAGGTGGTTAAATCTTAACACAGCAAAATTGAGAGAGTATGGAAATACAAACTCAAAAGAGTGCATATTCAATAAATCTCACTTTGGAGATTGCTCTTCCTTTAAGAGCTGTAATAGAGTCACCAGCCAAAATGGAATGTTCATAAAGAGAGATGCTGTCTTTTTGTGAAGCACAACATGCCTGAGAACTGTTTGTTACAACATCAGGGTCGTGGACTTGAAAACTGGTGCTGGTTTTAAAATCAGTGTACGTTAGCTACTAGTGTGAAAGAGGTAGCTGGGTAGGCTCAGGTGTGAGCTGATCCCTTTTGATAAAGGTTTTACAGAAGTGTTTCTGTGATGAGAATTTCTTGCTGGAAGGTGTGGCAGTAAGTTGACCTTGGGTATAGTTTGTTGCCGTTGAGACTTCTATAAAATCATAAAATCATTTAGATTAAAAGGGACCTTTCGAGGCCACTCATCCAGTCCTCTCCTCAAAGCAAGGCCAGTGTTCAGGCAGCTCAGAAGATCTCATGTTCTTCTGCTGTTCAGTTTGAATATCCCCAAGAATGGAAATTCTACTGTCTGGGCAGGTTTTTTTCCTCTTTTGGGAGTGGTGCAGAACTTTGTCACTGTGTGATTCAGTGCAAAACACATCTGAAAACCTGCTCTGGGACCAAAAATTTGAGGTGCCACAGCAGTTTGAAGTATGAGTTTAATGCTGAGTTTACCTAAATAGCAGATCAGCTCGAGATTTTCCTGACTGCGCATGGGATTGGCCACTCACTTCATATTCCACTGGCAAGTTTGCATGTGAACTTCTGTGCTGCACTTGTGGTATATCCTGTAGGAAAGCAGAGTATAAAGACGTTTAATACTTTATATTTTCTACATTTTTGTGGGGGTCTTGCCAAATGTTTCATAACATCAGGACACGATTTCTGGCTGGTGGTCTGGATTGTGGCGGAAGCCGTGAGCCTTTTGGAGCCAAGCTCAAAGGAAATCACTCCTTCCTTTATTAATTTTTTTTTTTTTTTTTAAGCTGTGGGTGTTGAAATGTAGTTTAGCGTGTCCAGAGATGGGAGCAGAGCTGGGAAGGCTCTGGAGCACCAGGAGAGGCTGAGGGAGTGGAGGGGCTCAGCCTGGAGAAAAGGAGGCTCAGGGAGGACCTTTTACCCTGACAGGAGGGGCAGGTTGGACATCAGCAGGAATTTCTTCACGGACAGGGTGGTCAGGCCTTGGAAGCGGCTGCCCAGGGAGGTTTGGAGTTCCCATCCCTGGAGGTGTCCAGGGAAGGACTGGACGTGGCACTTGGTGCTCTGGGCTGGGGACAAGGCGGGGATCAGGCACAGCTTGGGCTCGGTGATCCTGGAGGGATTTTTCAACCCCGGGGATCCTGGGTAGAGACATAGGAAGAACTGGGGCAGACAGGGAAGCCTGGGCCCGCGGTGTCTATCATTTGTTTAGTGTTTTCTGAGAGCTGGGTGTTCCTTTGGGATCAGTCACAAGCTGATCTGTAATTCCTCAAGGGAATGCCCCAGAACCTGAGACTGTTCTTAAACACAGGCACAGATATTTGTTTCTGAAGCACTAAGCGAGTACTCCCAAGAATAATTACTGTTGGAGCACTTAGAGTTGTGATTGTCCTGAATTTTAATCTTTCCTTGTAAACACAAGGAGAAATTGTAACAATTGTGGTTGGAAAAGGCAGCATTTTCTGCTTCTTGGCACTGGGAGGCTCCAAAATATGTGTAATTTTGGTTTAGCTCTCTCTGAAACAATCTGAGAAAGGAAAATGGTTTTAATGGTACAAATGTTGTGTCCTTTCCAAAATCGATTTGAGAAACAGGTTCTTCCTCAAAATAACTGATCAAAAAATACTAAATATTGCTCCTTTAACCCCCGTTTTACCCAGCGAGAGGAGAGGAGCAATTCACATGTCAGGTAATGCAGACATTTCCCTTGGAACCCTGAGCCCATTCTGACACAAAATGTGCAGCAAAACTGGTAATTTTGAACATGTTTGTATTCGTTTTAGCTGCAAACCCGGGCTTGTTTCCAGCGCCTATGCTATAAAATCCAGGAAGAGTTAAATGAGTTTGGAATACACAGAGCACATGGGATGGACAAGATCCTGAGATCAGGGATCTTTCAGACTGGAGGATTCGCATCTTCCTCTCTGTCCTGAAGGAAACAAGCCACTTTAGTTTTCCCAAAGGCAAAAAAAAAACCAAACAAAGAGTAACTTTTGGGAGCTGTGTCACTCGGACTTCCCTTTTTTCTGAGCTATGTGGCACCAAGGCCTATTTTGGAAACAAGATACTTTGTTTTAGGGCTTCATCTCCAGCATTTCTGTTCACAGCAGACTGCTATCAGTCTATTGTTTTATTACTGAGGAGTGAGAATCCCCCTGGGGAGCACATTCAGATCCTTACAAGCCAAGGGCATTAAGATTTAATTTTTCATTCTGGTGTGCACAGTATGTGCTGTCTGCAGTTACCATATGGACTCATAAAATAAATTTCTTCACCTGGGAAATGGTGGAATGGGGATTTCAAAGGCTTTTTCACCAGGTTTTGCAGTTAGTGACAAATCCATGTCCTTGTGATTCAGGCAGAGGAGGGAAATAAATACCTTGTTTTAATCCAGTTCTTTCTGGGGACTTCTTGCAGGTTTATTGCCAAGCCATGTGCCATAAAGCTTGGCATTCAGGACAGTGGACCTCACAGAGCCCAGCCCAATGCAATTTTAGAGAAAGTGTTTACATCCATCACTAAGGTGAGTCACGCTTCAAATTCCTCCTCTGTTCCGAAGGGAATGGAGGCCTGGAAGTGTTGCAAGGGGGGTTTTTTGCTTCCACTTTTCTGGACTGAGATGCACATTTCACACCCTGCATCCACTTGTGGGCTTGTTCTGGATTTTCTTTGCCTCTGGCATGTTCTGGTAGCCAAGTAAATTCCCTGTATGGCTGAGCCATGGTTTTGTGCACAGAAGAATCTTCTTTGGAATACGAAATATTCCCCTGATAGACAGGCCTGAGCTGCTTCCTTTAGCTCCCTGCCTTTGGTCCAAGTTATACTGTGGGGATTCTTGGTTTAACAAGAGATTTCCCAGCATCTTCCACTTTTATGGGGAAAATGTTCCTCTTTTTCTTGAGCTCAGTTCCTTTTCTTATTGTATTGGTTTTATTGTGAATGTCTTCCTCTCATTTTTGCCATTTACTGTGAACCTGGACAGCAGTTGTCAGTGGAAGTGACAGTGAAAGTATTCAGGGAGGTGTTCAGTCAGTGAAGGATGTCCTCATGAAGGGCAGGGCATTTAATGGTGGCAGGAGGTTTTCTTTGGGTTATTTCCTTTTTTCCCTTAAGCTCACAGGCCTACACCACTACAGAATTACAGAATCCCACTGTATTTTATCCAATATTGAATAAGTGCAGTAGATTTTCATTAAAGATAACGAAATGGAAGGTTTCTTGTTGAGATTTGGTGATGCTGAACCTTATCTACTGGAACAGATAAAGGGAAATTCTATAAAAACCTCAAAAAACTTGCCTTGTGGGAACATTAAAGTTTTGAGGCATTTGGAATGATGTGTGAACTGAAAAATCCCCAGAATCTGATGCCCTTTGTTGGGAGGACTTCAATGCAGGGGATGTCCTTGAAATTAATGTTTAGAAAACCGAGGAGGTCACAGGCTGTGCAGAATTTGTCTGGCTTAGGGAACCCTTAACTGTCCCAGTGTGCTGTGGCTGCGTTTGGGTTTGGAGAGTCAAGCTGGGGGTGGCCCTGGTGCAGGAGAAGGATTTCACTGCTCCTCTGAGCTGGGAGCTCTGAATTCCTCCTGGAGCCAGGTGCTTTCCCAGTGCCCCAGCCATTAAATCCCAGGAAAGTGCTGAGAGATGTGGTGTGGTGGAGTGACAGGGCTGTCATTGTCTTAATGCTGAAAATCAAATTACTCTGATTCTGATTTTCAGATGGGCAGACTGATGATTTTGTATTAAATCAGCATTCTGCATAGCTTTTGTGATTGGTATGTAACTCAAATAGTAAAATGTGTTTATCATCTTTCAGTGGTAGAGCTCCCTGGCAAAGCTGGTCTGAATTATCTCACTCCTGGGCCATTGTAGCGGGAGTTACCAGCTTTGGTTCACTTTGATAAATCCATTTGTGTTCATTCAGACACGGTAGAGTTCCCAGGTGGAGAACAGGGATGTATTATATCAATATTTGTCATGGCAGTATTTCAGTCTTCAAATATATTTTCATTTATAAACTTTGATAATGGAAATAACACAATTTCTACAGTGCCCTTACGGAGTATACAAATATCTACTGTGTTAAACCAACTCTGTGAAGTTTCCTTGCCCTCGCTGTGAGTAGCAAACCTTAAACATTTTTAGCTTTGCTCCTCCTGAGTTCTGGGCTATTTGAATTGATGTGCAGCTTTAACAAGTAGGAGAGGACACTTTAACAGCTCCTCCCCCCAAATTAGCAGACAGAACGGTCACGTTCTTTGTCTTAATGTGCTGTCAACTGGTGAAATAGGTGAGGAAATGCTCAACCAAAACCATTCTGAGTAATTAAGTAATTAGTGGCTTATGAAGGTTAAACCTGAATGACCATTTGTGGCAATGAGTTCTTGCTTCCAGACTCTGTGGTACCTTCCTGGTGTGTTTTTGTTATCTGTGCATTATTTCTGTTATGGTGTGGGTTGGAAAGTAGCTTGAGGAGTGGGAGAAATGACATTTGTTTCATTTTCCTTCAGTCTCCAGATGGAAAAAGGTTAGAAGGCTTGTCCAAGCAGCTGGACTGGGATGTCCGAAAGATCCAGCGCTGGTTTCGGCATCGGAGGAACCAGGACAAACCCACCACCCTCACTAAATTTTGTGAGAGCATGTATGTTTGTGCAGAGGGGCTTCATCTTAGAACTCTAGCTGTGTTCTCCTCTAGCTGGGCCTGGGGGCAGCTGTTCACCAGACCAGGGCCAAAATTCCTGTACAAGCAAATGGGGGCAGTTGGAGGAGGTTTTAAAATTCTAAGGTATTTTGTGGGCGTGCCCGAAAGCCCAGGTCAGGGTACAGGAGTCGGTGCTGAGCAGCTTTAGGCACTGGGCTGGGTTCTTCATGGCACTTGTGAGTGTGTCTGTGTGTGCACGGCTGTGTCCATGTCTGTTTGTGTGTCTGTATCTATGTCTGTCTGTGTGTCCATGTCTGTGTGTCCATGTCTGTGTGTCCATGTCTGTGTGTCCATGTCTGTCCATGTGTCCGTATCTATGTCTGTCTGTGTGTCCATGTCCTTGTGTCCATGTCTGTGTGTCCATGTCTGTCCATGTGTCCGTATCTATGTCTGTCTGTGCGTCCATGTCTGTGTGTCCATGTCAGTGTGTCCGTGTCTGTCCATGTGTCTGTATCTATGTCTGTCCGTGTGTCTGTGTCTATGTCTGTCCATGTGTCCATGTCTGTGTCTGTCTGTGTGTCTGTGTCTGTGTCTGTCCATGTGTCCATGTCTATGTCTGTCTGTGTGTCTGTGTCTATGTCTGTCCGTGTCCATGTGTCCATGTCTATGTCTGTCTGTGTGTCTGTATCTATGTCTGTCTGTGTGTCTGTGTCTGTGTCTGTCCATGTGTCCATGTCTATGTCTGTCTGTGTGTCTGTGTCTGTGTCTGTCCATGTGTCCATGTCTGTGTCTGTCTGTGTGTCTGTGTCTGTGTCTGTCCATGTGTCCATGTCTATGTCTGTCTGTGTGTCTGTGTCTATGTCTGTCCGTGTCCATGTGTCCATGTCTGTGTCTGTCCATGTGTCCATGTCTGTCCGTGTGTCCATGTCTATGTCTGTCTGTGTGTCTGTGTCTATGTCTGTCCATGTGTCCATGTCTGTGTGCACCTGTGCCCACGCTGGCTGTAGATCCCCTGGGAGGCTCCTGCACAGCCGCGTTCCCACCCAGAGCTCGTTCCTGTTCCTTTGCCTTTCCCTTGTTCCTTCTGCCTTTCCCACTTAGAGACCCTCCTTGGCTTCCTTTTCTCCTCTCTTCGGTCCTTTCTTTGTTCCCCATTTCCCTGAGCTCCTGCAGTTTTCTCTGTAGTGCAGTAGAACCTCGGTATTTTTTCCTGACTTGTTTCTCCTCTGCTGGTTTCTTTCCTTTCCAGTAACTTTCAATTCTTCCCTCTGTGTGGTTTTGTCTACCTAAAGCCTCAAGGTAAGAGGTAAAAATACCTACATTAGGATACCTCTGGGTGACAACAGCTTTGCTAGTTGTTATCCTCTTGTCTCTTAAAGCAGATGAATGATGCATGTTAACCCTGAATTTCAAACTTGGCTGTTGATGCAAACTCATGTGTGGTGTGAAAACTCTTCAGTAGGTTTATGTTACCTGAAATGTTCAGAAGTGAAAGTGGGTGAAGGCTTTTCAGGTGTCAGATTTGGGAGTTTTCCAAATAACTTAAATTAATTTTACAAATGCTAACCAGAAGCCGATTCTATGTCCTGAATTTATTTTTTCTTCTTTTTTCCAGGTGGAGATTTACATTTTATTTAAGTATATTTTTTTATGGAATCAGGTTTCTCTGGACGGTGAGTTGCTGTTACTCACGTTGTTGTTCTGTGTGGTTGCAGTTGAATGACCCCTGATTTGGGATCCTGGGGGCCCTGTTAAAGATCTTCTTTACACTGTAGGGAAGGTTCTATACAGATCTGTCATTTTGGAAATAATAGAAAATTATTTGATGTGTTACCCCAGAATGGTGGAAAAAACAAGGTGGGGTTTGGGGAGTTTTGCTATGGAGAGCTGCTCCTTTTTTCTCCTCTCCCTCTTAAAGGGATACAGGTTCATCTCCTTGGATCTTTATTATTATTAGAACTGTATGATTATTCTAGAAATTTCCATTGCACCAGAAGTTGCATTGACAGCACAAATTAGACTTTAAATCACTAGGGTTTTTTACAGTAAATGTAGTTTGAATGGCAGAGTGAAGGTTAAAATTTCAGTGAAGCAGTGCTATAGTGTCAGGTGACTTTAGGTGCTGGGGAGGAAAACACCCAGTACAAACTGGGATTTAGTGTAACTGATTTATAAATAATAAAAACCTACCTATTCCCTTTAGGCGCCCTGGTTTTGGGATACACGACAGTGCTGGTACAACTACCCTTTCCAGGTAGGAGAGAAACCCCTCCTAAATTCCAACAATTTCAGTTTTTATTTTTGTTATTGTTACTGGATTAAAACTCTGACATTGACTCTTTGTGCCTTTACACCTTGGTTAGGTTTGGCAGCAGCAGGGTTTCCTCAGATGCATCTGACTCAGTCACTTTATGTTTACTTGCTGCCGAGATTATTAAAAGTAGGAGAAAAAGGCATAAAATCATACTGATAATTTATTCTTTTACTGTGTAGAGGCCAACAGTCTGTTCCAGAGCCTGGTTTTCCTACTCCCAAGAGGCTTCAGCAGGAGTTGTAAATATTGACAAGGAAATTTACTCCTTTAGAAGAAAGCTCAAACACAATTATATTTGTGTGACTAAGCCTGGAGTAAGAAGCCTGTTACTTGAGCTTGTTTTTATTAAAACTGAATGATTTAACTTATGCCTCAGCAATTCTGGAGGAACAAAATGGGATGGAAAAGGAGGAAGGAAAAAAGTGATTTTAATGTAAATTTTGAATTTTTTTGTCTTGTAACTGTGCTGTCTCTGTTTTCCAGCCTCTAACATCCAGGCTTTATTATTACTATATCTTGGAGCTGGCCTTCTACTGGTCCCTCATGTTTTCTCAGTTTACAGACATTAAACGGAAGGTGAGATGAACCAGAATTGCATTAACCACTCAATAGCTATAATAAAAATAATAATAAATATGTAGGAGTAACAAAAAAATGGGAGTTTGCCTGGCCAGGAAAGCCGAAATGTTGTGATAATTATGTTTTCTTCCTTGTTTACAAGTTTGTGAGCTTCCCTTCTCCTGTAAGCACTGTGCAGTCCCGAGAAAAAGGGAGGAGCAAGGCTGACCTGCAGCCTGGTGTATCCTTGAGTTCCTTTCATCCTCCAGGGGACAGAACAGCATCACTCAATACCTCCCAATCAGAAGTTAACAAATCATGACCTAAAAATAGATTTAACTGGAAGGCTTGCAAGAAAATGGGCTGCTCAAAGCAGAGCCTTGCTGAAGCTGCTGAGGAAATAGCAAACACTAAGGCAATAATAAATGGGGCTTTGAAAGGAATTTTTCCTCTGTGTGAGGAGCAGATGATGAGTGGTTGCAGTTGCTCAAATATAATTCTGTCGTGCTGCGTTCCAGGATTTGGTTATTGTTGCTGTTGGAGAACAGTCCCCAGTAAATCCTGGCTTACTGCTTCCTTTAGATGAGCTGCAAAGCAGCAAATTGCCCCAGTTTTTGCACTGGCTGTTAAAAAAGCCAAGTTTACCCAGGCTTTTTTCTGTGCTGAAATATTAGCAGGTGGGGCACTATGGAATACAGTGGAGCTGCAAATAGGGAGTGATGAACAACTCTGGAGCTCTGTAATGGTAATAAGTGGAGAACATTCACATTCCCCACCCCAGCAGGGTGAGGTGCAGGAAGCCAGGGGCTGAAGTGCAAATGTTGTGAAGCCCTGAATACTGTGCATTGTAAACAATTTTCATTCTTCCTGCTGGGTTACCTGGTGTTCTGTGCCTGCTCTGCCCTGGCACGGTTTGGTCACTGACAGCAGTAACAACACTTAAATGTGTGCCAGAAGCTGAGGGGATGGGCAGTGTGTCTGAAAAACCAGAAGGAGCCAAAAATAAGGGTCATCTTGTCCTGTGGATCCTATCTGCGGGGTCTGCAGGTACAGCTGTGTGTGTGCCAGAGACTGTGCTGATCCCTGAGCAGGCAGAGCTCTGACTTGAGCAGCACCAGGGCTGAGAGACCTTTCTGGAAGCTTTTGAGGAGATGGTGGGAGTGTGATGAGCTGCGATTGGTGTGGGGTCAGAGCCTGAGCAGGAGTCCTGTGACGCCGGTGACTCGGGTGGGTGGCTCTGTTCCAAACCTTTGCCTTTGTGTGACAGCCAAAGAGTCTTCATTCGTGGTTTTCCTGTTTCCAGGACTTCCTGATCATGTTCGTCCATCACTTGGCCACGATCGGACTCATCACATTCTCGTACATGAATAACATGGTGCGGGTTGGAACTCTGGTGCTGTGCCTCCACGATGCTTCAGATTTCCTCTTGGAGGTGAATTTCCTTTCAAATCTTTGTGTCCCTAATGCTGGTGAGAACTCAGGGGAACAAGCTGACACTCCTGTTCTTGATAAACTGCTTTCAATGTGCCATGAAATTCGTGCTGCTGATCCTGCCTTGTCAGCTTTTCCTCCGAAGTGTTTGGGTGCTGAGAGTCACAAAACCATGGAATGGTTGGGGTTGGAAGGAAGCTTAAAGATCATCCAGTTCCACTATCTCAAGTTGCTCCAAGTCCCATCCAACCTGGCCTTGGACACTTCCAGAGATCCAGGGGCAGCCGCAGCTGCTGTGGGTAACCAGTGCCAGGGCGTGACCCCCTCTCAGAGAAGGTGGTGGTGTCCTCTGTATCCTCTGGCAGTTTGAAGCCATTCCCCGTTGTCCTGTCACTCCAGGCCCTTGACAATGTTCTCTCCCATTGTTCTTGTAGGACCGTATAAATAACAGTATAAAAATAGTAACGCAGTATAATAATCCCTCTTTGTTCCAAACTGTACAAATGTGATTGAGAGTTTTTTTGCAGCTCTCCAGCCGGGTAATTACAGGAGTGCACAAAGGGAATAATATTCATATTTTTATTGTCTCTTGTAGGCTGCAAAACTGGCCAATTATGCCAAGTACCAACGTCTGTGCGATGCTTTCTTCATGCTCTTTGGGGTCGTGTTCATCGTGACCCGGCTGGGCATCTACCCTTTCTGGTAAGCACCTGGAGCTGGGAGGTCTTGGTTGTTCTCCCAATGCTTTCAGCAGAGCCTTTGTTTTAGACTTTTCCCAAGCATTCCAGCTGTCCCTGGGGGCAGCCTGGAGTGGCACATGGCCCAAGTGCTGTTTGGGGCAGGAGGTTTGAGTAGGCACATGAAGAAATCTCTCCCCAGTCAGCTGAGGGACTGGGAGAAGAGTCCAGAATCCCATTCACAGCTGCCCCTCCCCTGCTGCAGTGATGACAGAGTCAGCCAGAATCTGCTCTGAGAGGCTTGAAGGATTCTCTGCTTCTCTGAAGAAGTTCTAGAAATAATTACAAGTGAGGCACAGTCTCTTGAGGTAATTTTTGTTTGTATCTGGCTTAGTCATCACTGCAGTTTCTAATTCTTATGACACTTCTGTCCTGTCCTTGTGTTGTGATTATTCAGAGCCTGAAATAGGTCTGAGGTTTCTTGGGAGGTAAAACCCTGGATAAATGGCTTAGAGAGAATCATCCCATAATGAGATTCCCTCTCACGTCAGTAGGTCAGACCCAGAGCGGTGCTTTGGTTAATGAGCTGTTGTCCGATTACTGTGTGTGGTGACAATGTGGTTAACACCACTTCACTGCGTGTATTTATTTCCTAGGCCGAGGACACCTGGCATTCCCATTCTTTTTGGGTGCCTGGGAGGCAGCAAAACTCCTTTCACTTTAGGATCAGGGTTGCAGTTAAAGCTCTTGCTTATTTTCCAGTAAATGCACCAAAGGACTCGGGATGAAGAAGAGCTTTAGTTCCTATTTCCTTGTAGGCTCCTTCCAGGGACAGACGAGAGTTTTTGCAGCTGCTGTCTGTCGTGAAGGGGTGCTCTCACCTCACACCAGTGCTCAGCATCCTGTAAATCTTTAATGTGTTTTCCACTGTGACTGTAATGTCACTCCTCAGCTCCGTAGAGGAATCTGGGAAGCTGCAGCAGCACTGCAGACCCTGTGCTGTTTCACTGCACGTGTGTTCCCTTCCCTAATTAGTAACGTAAAACGTCAGCAGATCTCTGGAATTGCATTTAATTCTTTCATAAACCTGCTATGAGTTAAATACTTCTGAAGCTGCCTTTTGGGGGATTTTGGTTCTTGTTTGGAAGGCTTGTTTTGCTTTCCTTGTGAAATGTTAAAAGCTGTGTGAAATTAATGTGGTTGTTAAAGGTCTCTCCATACCCCTCTGCATCATAAAATCTAAAGTGTTTATTAAATTGCCGAAGGACTGGCAATAACTCCCAGCAACAAGAACAGCAAAACAGTAAGGAAAGAAACACAAAGCTTGGGCCATAAAGCAGTTTCGAGTCTTCCAGCCTGGCCAGAGGAATCTATAAAACTCCAAGGGAAGAGAAGAGCCCCCAGGGAGGGAGGGAGGGAGGGAGAGAGGCCTCCTGGGGACAAAATTCCTTCCTGATCCCAGAACCTTTGAGATTGGAAAAGCCCTCCAAGACTGCTGAGTCCAGCCTGGGACCGATCCCCACCAGAGCAGTGAGTGCCATGTCCAGTTGTTCCTTGGGCACCTCCAGAGACTGGGATTCCACCACCTTCCTGGTCAGGCCTTCCAGTGCCTGACCACCCTTTCCATAAAAAAATGTCCAACTTGAACCTTTCCTGGCACATCCTGGGGCCGTTCTCTCTTGTCGTGTTGTTGTTCCCTGAGAGCAGAGCCTGACACCCGCCCCCACTGTCACCTCCTGTCAGGGAGCTGTGCAGAGCCAGGTCCCCCCTGAGCCTCTTTTTCCACAGCTGTTCCCAGCTCTGGACACGCTCCAGCCCCTCAGTATCTCCCTTGCTGGGAGGGCACAGAACTGGACACGGTGCCCAGCACAGAGGGACGATCCCTGCCCTGCTCCTGTGCCCACGCTACTTTTGATAGGATTTTTGATTGTTAAACCTGGGGGAAAGCTGCCCAAGCAGGAAAGTGTTAACGGTTGTTTTGGTGACCAGAGCAGCCTGACATCACTTCCTGTGAAGTTGTTATAAATAAATGCTTGTGCTTTGGAGAAGAAAATTGGCAGCAGATCCATGTGTGTAATCAAATTGCAGCACATTCACATGTTCTGTTTTGTTGCTCAGTTCAAATGCTCCTAATGAGCTTTACTCAGTCTCCTGACTCTGGCAGGAGCAGAGCAGCAGATGCTCAGTGAGACACAAACTGTTGTGCATCTGGCCTGGCACCTCCATCAGAGCCGGGCACAGCTGATCTGAAATGTGTTTCTGGATCTCTTTAAGGATTTTGAACACAACCCTGTTTGAAAGCTGGGAGCTGATCGGTCCCTACCCTTCCTGGTGGCTGTTCAACGGGCTCCTGGTGACCTTGCAGGTGCTGCATGTCATCTGGTCTTACCTCATCATCCGCACGGCCTCCAAGGCCCTGGTGCGGGGCAAGGTAAGGCTGAGGGACGCTCCTCTTTCCTACAGGCCCCGTTAAGGAACCACGAGAAATTGGGCTTTTCACCGAGGGCTGGTGTTGGTTCTTAAGGGACTTGAGTCAAGAGTTCACAAAAATGGTGGTTTTTTACCTTAGTAGCACAAATGCTATTTTTCCTATCAGATATTCTGATCTGGGTTTCTCTGATGACTCTGCATTATTTTGTGTTTGACTTTAGCTGCCCCTACACATGGAACGTGGCCTTGAAAAATAGAAATATTCTGGTTGACTCTGGGGGCAGTCAGGTTTCAGGGTACGAGCTCTTCATCTGTTCCCTACAGCTGCTACTACAAATGCCTGGTTTTCATTCTCTGCAGCTGTTTCTGTATCCTGAGTTCTACACCTTTTTCCTTTCCTTGGTTCTCTCCTGTCCAGGTGACCTAGCCAGAGAAAGGACTCTAAGCTCTGTCTTCTTCATTCTTTTCTCCTTTTCTCTGTGCCAGATTGGAGCTGGACAGTTTCACCCTGTGCATGTAAGTGTGACCTGTGGTTCTGTTTGTTCACTGAAACACGTCTGTGTCGAGGCCAAGACAAAAGCAGAGCCCTGGTCTGGGGGCTTTAGTGCCTTCTCCTTCACTCCCTGGTCCTGACACAGTGCGAAAATACTGGCTTTTTCCAAAGGCCAAAGCAGTGTCCTAGGGTCTGTTCTTACCTGCTGTCACCTGCCTGCACAACCTTCACTTTCTGCTTTTACACACCCACACACTCCAATTTCTGACTTTGCTCCTCATCAGCACCGCACTGAGGGGGAGAGGGCAGGAGGAATTTACTCCTTTTTGTGAAAAGCAGCGAAACAGTCACTTCTCCCTCAAGAATGGAAAAAATGTCAAGGGATTTCTGCTTCCTTCCAGTGACCCTTTGACCTTCCAATATAGCAGGAGATGGGGGAAAGATAGCAAAAGTTCTGGCAACAGGCAGAAGCCAGGACATCCAAAAAGTTCCTGGAGATCATTAACTTCACCTGGCTTCCAGCCAGATCTTCCGTGGAGTTCAACCACTTCCTGCTGCTGGAGAGCCCTAACCTTGACTCCAAGAGAGCAGAGTGAAATCCTGGAATCCTTGGAAAGCTGCAAGCCAGAGCACATGGAGTTACTGAGGGCTGTTGGCTGCAGAGGGAGGGCAATGAGGAGAGCGAGGAGCTGCCTTGGGCAGAGCAGGAGCCGCTCTCCAGGCCCAGCTCATGCTGGGGAGGTTTGGCTCCGGCACCTGCCACCACCCAAGGTGTGTGTTTGCAGTTGGGGCCAGGTTCACGGGCTCTTCCCTTCCCCTTCTGGCTCTGCAGGGCTGCCCTGCTGTGGCACTTGGAGCAGCTGGCACCACACTCCTGGGAAAGTTCAAAATCCCACTTGCAAGTCCAATGGAGCTGGACTTGCAGCCAGTCTCTGAACTAAGGCACACTCTGTAAGCAGATCTGGATCCCTGGGCTGAGGCTCCTCCTGTTCTGAGCAGGTGTTTGCTGGATCAGACACTGCCTTTGTTCTCCATCCCCTGTCCAAACAGGGATCTCCCAGATGAAGCACAGGCTGTGGAAATGCAGGTGCTTTGTTCGAGCAGTGATGTGATAAATAAAATAAAGCTGGTTAATTTTTAAAATAGCAAAGCTGCTCCCTGTAGGACGAAATGTTCTCTCTCAAACTGATGCATTCCTGGTTTTTGGTTGTCAGACCCACTTGTGATTGTGGCATAAGAAATTTTTGATTCAAAACAAATTGTTTAGAAAAATGGCATTTAGATGATTTAGAGAGGAGCTCTTGGAAGACAAGAACAACGCCAGTTCTGTAATATCATCTGATCTGGTGAGAACAAGGGTGAAGTGCTTTCACAGATATGCAGAATATTTGGAAAATGGAGCTCATCTTTCCAAGTTGTCTTTTTCAGTGTCTGTGTCTTGTTCCTAATGTGATGACAGGCTCCTTTTTGGGAGCTTGAAGTGAGCCAGACTCAAATGTAGGAGGTAGATAGGAGTGAAGGTAGTTCATCACACGGATGAACACAACCTTCTAACTGCTGATTTCTGTCAATTTTTCAACTCCCCTTCTCTCCCACTACCCAATCCATTGGCAATGTTTAGGTATCCAAGGATGACCGCAGTGACGTGGAGAGCAGCTCCGAAGAGGAGGATGTGACTTCCAACAACACAAAAGGAATTTTCAGCACTTCCAGTAACGGTTCCAACCGCCTGAACGGCCACGTGGCCGGCGGCCAGTGGACAGGAGAGGAGTAAGGCCTTGGGCTGGCCTCGAGCAAACACGAACTTCTCTTTTCAGTATCTAGTTGTGTTGAGCTCCACATTCCCAAGTGATCTTTAATCAAAAACCCCTTCCCCAGAAACCTCCAGCAGACCCGAAACGGGCACAACTCTGACCAGTCAGAGGCTTTGCACGGCACAAGGGATGAAGCCAACGACCGGGGCAAAAACAAAGCTGCAGATTTCACTTCAAGCCATTCTGTACTTCAAAAGTACAAGAAAACACCCCTGAGTCCTGTTGATATTTGCAGAGATGTGTGTGTTTGTGTCAAACTGGCTTTTACTGGGATCAGCTCAAGGCAGAGCAGGCTTGGACCGCGGGGTTCGGTGCCACTCAGCGACGGTTCGCTCCCGGCAGGTGCAGCAGCTCTTGATGCACTCCAGAAGCCACTTGAGAGCATGGAGAACACAGGTTCTATGTCCCAGCTGCCCTGGGTGAGGCAGAGACTCTGCTCCCAGCCGAGCTTTGAACTGTGCTAACCCAGAACCACTGCTCTGCCTCACCCCAGGGTGCTGGGGAGGTCCCAGCTGCCCATCTCTGCTGTCACCAGGGACCAGGCCAGCGTCTGCTGCCTCTTTTGGTGCTGCAAACCCCTCTGAAGTCTTGACCAAAGCCTTCTGCAAGGGGGTGGGGGGGGTGGTTTATTGCCCCTGAGACAACCAGCATAATCCAGGCCTTTTAAATTGTTTTCTTCCTGTTGCAAATTGTGGTTTTGAAGACTTGTCTAGACTGGATTCAGATGGCTGAGATTGGAGGGAGGATCAGAACTGGTGGGCTGGGTTTAACTCTCCAGAAAATGAGATGTTTTGGTCCTGTACTCTGGGACAAAGTGATAGTTGCTGCTCTGATGTTAGAGCTGTGGAGGAACCCGGGGCTGGAAGAGCAACTGTGGGCCTTGCTTCTCTTTTTTTACTCAATGGTACTTGGGGGCAATGGAACGGTCAAGCAGGAGCAGAATTTTGGAAACTTCTCGAGTTGTTACCATTTTATACTGTTGTTTACTCTTATCTCCAATTAAAAGTTGCTTCAGAAATTTAGGGTGATGTGTTTCATCTTGAGGAAATAGAACAGAGGACAGCGTGTGTCCCTTGGCTGTCTGAGCACCTGGGCTGCTGCCAGGAGCACAGGAGAAACAGCTTTTTGGAAGAGCAGGATAGAAGTGATGGACTTGTGGAAGGCATCCCTTCCCATGGAAGTGGAGTGGAGTCATTCAAGTGACCTTTAATGTCTCTCCCAGCCCAGCCCAGTCTGTGATTTGAGGGACACCACACACCACCACACCGGCCACTTGCACATAGGTTTTATTGTGCTCCATCTGCCTCCCCCAGCCAGGGGGGCCCGGGAAGGTGGGGCTGGTCCAGCGTGGGCTCAGTCCCAGGGGCAGTCCCAGCTCCCAGCACAGGCTCAGCTCTCGGGGCCGGGCGCGTTCTCCCGCTCGCGGCGGTGCTGGAGCATCCTCTGGACGCGGACACTGCACAGGTACCCGGCGTACACCGTCAGCAGCATCATGGAGCCCGAGAAGGCCTTGTAGCCAAAGTCTGCCAGCTGCTTTCTGGACACCATGGCTGCACCTGCAAGAGAGACACAGAATCCCAGGATAGTCAGGGTTGCAAGGGACCTCTGGAGATCATCCAGTCCAACCTCCTGTGTCCAGGCAGGGTCACCCAGAGCAGGTGAGACTGGAACATGCCCAGGTGGGCTTGTGGTGTCTCCAGAAAGGGAGACTCCCGTGACTCAGTGTTCCAGTGCTCTGCCTCCCTCCATGGGAAGTTTTTCCTCATGCTGAGGTGAAACTTCTTGTGATTTAATTTATGACTGTTTCTCCTTGTCCTGTTTCTGGGCATCACCGAAAAGAGTCTGCCATCATTCTCTTACCCTTGGGGATATTTATATGTATTAATAAGATCCGCTCTCTGTCTATCCTGTTGTGAGGAGCCCAGAACTGCACAGATCACTCTGGATGTGCCCTCTCTAAGGCCAAGGGGCCGGATCCCCTCTCTGACCTGCTGGCCATGCTCTTCCCAATGCATCCCAGGATCCCACTGGTACTTGGGGCTATTCCTCCTCAGGTGCAGGATCCTACACTTGCTCTTGTTGAGCCTCATTAGGTTATTCTAATAATTCATGAGGTTTCTCTTTGCCCAATTCTCCAGCCCATGGAGGTCCTGCTGAACGGCAGCACAGCCTTCGGGTGGATCAGCCACTGCCCTGCGTTTCCTATCACCACCAGATCCTTTCATCCACGTCGGTGATGAACACGATGAATGAGACTGGACTCACCTGGTGAACTCACTGACTACCGGCCCGCAAGAAGGCGGCGGTGAGCGGGGCCGGGAGCGCGGATTCGCCCGTCCTGTCCATTATCCCATCCCGTCAATGAACCTATCCGTTCCTGACCCTCCGCACTCGCCACTACCGTCCCGCCCCTCACCGTTCCCGTCCCGTCCCTCACCGTTCCCGTCCCGTCCCGTCCCGCCGCACTCACCGCTCCCGTCCCGCTCTGCCGCGCTCCCGCTCCGCGTCACGTGGCGCGCTCACGTGTCTCGCGCGGTCACGTGTGCCAGGTCACGTGTGCCCGCCGGCGGGCGCGGGAAGCCCGCGCTGTGTCCGCAGCGCCCCCTGGCGGCCGCGCCGCACTCACCCCTCACGGGCCGCTCCCGTCGCCATCGCCTCAGGGCCCCCGGCGCAGCCTACACGGGCCTCCCTGCACGGCGCAACGCGCGGGTCTCCCTGTCTGAGGTGCGGCGTCGGGAGCCCGGAAGGAATAGTCCTTGGCCGCGCATGGATGGAGCCGAGGCTCTCCGGGCCCTGCTGCAGCCCTGAGGCTCGGAGGCGCAGTGCCATCCCGATGGTCACGGTGGTTTCTCAAGGGCTCTGGTGCCCTCCTGAGGGTCCCAGTGCCATTCCAAGAGCACTGGCGCCCTCCCAAGGGCCCTGGTGTCTGGCCAGGGTCCCAGTGTGCCCACAGCCCAGAACTTCTGTCCCCACTGGCCATGTTCGCCCAAGTTGCCCTCCTGTCCCCCCGTGTGGCAGCTGCTCTCCTCACGGAGCTCCTTTCCAGCGCTTGAACTCTGCTGTCCCAGCCCTGCTCCATCCGGGGCTCCCCCGAGCTCCGAAGCTGCCAGGATCTCTCCCTTCCTCATCCTTTCCGCCAGCAGCAGCTCCCAGGGCTGCGGCACTGGGATGTGCTGAGCCTGCAGAATATAATTCCAAATGGCAAAGGGAAGACTTTTTATAGCTCGGGACATCCAGCTCCAGTGTGGCGTGTTCAAAAGCGAGAGATCGGTGTGCTGGTCTTCCCACATGAGACCTGGGGCCCTCAGCAAGGGTCTGTAGGCACTCGGGTGCTTCCAGGGTCAAGGAAGCATGGAAAAGGGAGATGCAAAAAAGCATTTCCATCGCAGAGGAGCTCCCAGCTAAACACAAATCCCTGCTGGATTCTGCTGCAGCTCCAGGCACATGCTGACAGGAGCTTGTGCAAGGGAGCAGAGCTCAGGGATCCTCTCTCCTGCATGAGCCTCATATCCAAACACTTGGATTCCTGAAGCCCTTGAAGACAAAGAGAACTACAAGTCATGCCAGCCCTGCAGGAACACGCTGGACTTCCTTTATCCTCCCTCCAAGCTCAATAAAACTCCTCAGCAGCGGAAGCCTTGTCGGCTCCCCCCACACGACAGTTCTGCTGAATTTAAAGGTCGCAAAGTGCCTGCTGAGAAAACGTGGCTAATAAAAGGCACAGAAACAAGTGCAGTGCCAGCAGATTAAATTCCCCTTGTAAGACACCGAGCAGAGGGTTCAGAGCCCTGGAAAGGTCACTCAGTACGGGGCTCCTTTAAAAACACACAGGGACAAGGCGAGTCTGGGAAAAGCAGCTGGGAAAAGATGAATAAAATCCCACAGCGTGTCCTGGGAAGCCCAAACATCAGAGGACGGAAGGCCTGGGGGGTGTGGGGCACAGTGGGGTCCTGGCCTGGCTCCTACGGCCCCAGGTGAGGACTCTGGACCTGGTTCAATGTTGCAATCCCAACCCACCACAGTCCTACGGCCAAATTTTAATCCTGGAACCGTTGCTGAGACAAAGCAAGTGGGACACTGTGTGGTGTTGTGGCTAAACAGGGACCTACAAGGACATTCTTGCTGTTTCTGGGGCAGCACGGGAGGGTGCAGAGCCAGGACGGAACGGGCAGTGCCCTGTTCTGAGCACTCAGCAAGTCCAGCAGGCACCAACCCAGCCACAGCGACGCACTGAAGCCGCAGAACAAGGAGAGCATCTCCCATCTCCTCTCCATGTTTATTGTTATTTTAAAGGTACACTGCTAGTCAGAGACCCTTTGGCTCTGGGACTTGAATGGGGGAGAACAGAGAGCCCTGCAGCATTGCAGCCTTCCAGCCCCGGTAGGATCAGTGACCGCTGGACACGGTGGCCTGAGCAAACACCACCAGCTTCAGAGGAGCAGAGGGACAAGGGGCAGATTTCAAAGGCTGAGTGTGAGGCCCAAGACCTCTGTCCTGTCCTGGGATGTTGGACATCTCCATGTACCTGTTGTGGATCATATGCCTATTCCTGCCCCTGTGGGCAGTTTGCAGCATCCCCACATGAGCAAAAGTGTGAGATCTCCTTCCTTAGTTCCTGGACAGCCACACACAGAAGCACAGAGCGGTCTAAAGCACAGGCTGAGGTGAGCCAGAGGAAGGCAAAGTGTGGCTGTGGAGCATTTACTTCACAGCAGCATGACTCAGGTGCTTTGTGGTGACCCACCTGCTGGCTGTGCAGGTACAGGGGTCACAGCAGCTGCTCACACAGACTCGGGGCAGTTGGTCCCTGCAGTGCCAAGCCCCAGAGGACAAACTGAGACAGAGACAGAAGTCAGCGGGCATGGAATTAGCACAGGCAAATGTGTGACAACAGGGGAGCTCCCCAGGACTGGGGCCAGATCTGACAGAGCAAAAGCTCTATATAAACAAGCTCCAGAATGTCCCTGGGTCAGCAGGAGCATCTGGGGGAAAGCAGCACATGGCTGGGTGGGAAGGAATGCCATTGTCTGTGGCTGGTGCTGCTTAGAAAGATCCTCAGCACCTGTGGAAGTCCTGAGAGCTCCATTCACCAGGTGGAGCTTGGCAGGGGACCGTGCCCTCTCCCCCAGACAGGGAATGCAAAAGCGGCAGCACGTAGGGAAGAGCTGGTGTCACCCAGAGTGGCTCCATGGGGCTAAGAGGGAGGACTTGGGACACTGTTTTCCCTCCCAGGCAGTGCCCAGCCCTTATCCATCATGATGGCCTGGCAGAGTCCTTCCCACAGCTGAATCCACTGTGAGGAAGTGGAAGGAGGAAGATGCTGAGCCCTGCTCAGGGCAGACCTTAGACAGCAGCAGTTAAATGAGCCCTTCAAAGGGAGAAAGAGGTCAGCAGGTACCTCTGTGCCAGGCTCAGTGTCAGGGAACCTCTGCTCTTCCAGCAGTCTGCAAAGGCCCCCAGGAGACCCGGACTCCTTGCAAGGCTGTGGCAGCAGATCGGGTTGGTGAGGGCAGGAGCTCTCAGCACATCTCGGCAGGGCCTGTGGTCTGCAGGCAGAGCCCTTTACATGTGCGCGGGGTGGTTCTGGAGACACATGATGAAGTCAGTGACAGGTTTTCCCTCATAGCAGATCTGATACACAGCAGTGAAGAGGGGGAACCTGTGGGCAGGCAAAGAAAGTCACCACAGATGTTAGAGTCAGAGCACCTCGACTTCTGTCATGGACACAGGAGCAGGTGGGCCAGTGGCACTGTGCCCCATCCAACAGGCCACTCCTGCCCAGCTGGTGTGACGTGGGCAGTGCAGAGACACCAAGGGGGCTTCCCCCTCCTGCTGCTCGTGAAAAGGTCCCAGCCCCACCCAACAAAGCACAGAGATCCCAGCACTCACTTCTCCACTACATTCTTGCTCTTGAGGATCTGATGCAGCTCAGCAGATGTCTGGGGACCCTGCAGCTTCTGCCCATTCAGCATCTCCTTCTCCAGCTGCTCGATGGACTGAAACAACCCAGCAGTGAGGAGCTGGACCTGCAATCCCACTGCTGCACCACGTTCCTGCCCTGGAGCTGGGCTGCAGCACCAGCCAAGCACAGAGAGATCCCACAGTGCTAACTGGGATCATTTCCCTGCCTGCTCATCAGGGATCGTAGAATCATGGAATATCCTGAGTTGGAAGGGACACACAAGGATCATCCAGTCAAACTCCTGGCCCCACACAGACACCCCAACAATCCCACCCTGTGCCTGAGAGTGTTCAAATGCCCCTTGAGCTCTGGCAGCCTTGGGGAGCCTGTTCAGTGCCCAGCCACCCTCTGGGTGAAGAACCTTTTACTGATACCCAACCTAAAGCTCCCCTGACACAGTTTCATCCCCACATGTGTCAGTGTCAGCCTCTTCCAGCTCCGCTCACCTTCCCAGTCTTGGCAAAAGCCTCGGCGACCTTGCGGTTGCGGCCCCCGTAGCAGGTGGTGATGAGGTCGGCAATGCCGCAGCTCTCCATGAAGGTGGAGGAGGTGACAGGGCCCTTACAGAAGAGTTTGGCAAAGCCAATCATCTCCATCAGGCCCAGGCGGATCACGGCAGCCTTTGTGTTGTCACCGTAGCCGAGCCCATCACAGAAACCAGCTCCTACAGCCACCACGTTCTGGAAAACAATGGCAACGTGGAGGGATCTCTTCCCAAGAGAGCTCGGGGCTTGGCTGCACCCAGGAGCAGCCTGTGTGACCCCAAGCTGTGTCTGTGCCAGTGCCCATCATCCCTCCTGCCCCGAGCTCCCTGCTGAGCCCCAGGCTCTGCTCACCAAGCCCTGCACACCCACCTTGAGAGCCCCACAGATCTCGACAGTGTCAGCCTCCTGCACCACCGACACACGGAAGTTGGGTGTCTGCATCAGGTCCTTCAGCATCTGCCCGTGCTTCGTGTTCTTGCAGCCTGAGGAGACAAAGGGATGAGGAAGAAGACGGTGGAGAAGACCCTGAGGTAAGTCCATGCTCCCCTGAAGGTCACCCAGTGTGAGAAACCTATTGCCCAACCAATGGATGTTGCAAAACCTTTGCAGGTCCCCACAGAGCCAGGCACACATTGCCTGACAGATAAGCAATGTTCAACTTTGGCATTCCCAGAAGACAGGGACAATCCCTGCTGCTGTGTCAAGCAAGACAGAAATGACTTTCTGAATGCTCAGTAGGTTAAAGGCATCTTCAAAGCTTTCTGTCCTGCCTGTCCCTGCAGGGTCCTGTGTGCTCGCAAGGGTTGTGGGCTCTGCTCCACCTCCCCAGCCTCCTGCCTGGTATGTTTGCTGTTGTTTAATAAAACAGACACTTTGAATGCTACAACTTCTGACCCAGCAAACAGTTCTGTTTGGTTTGGCTCTCTGCACAGTCCCCAACAGTGTGGAGGATGTTGAAACAGTCACCAGATGAACTTCCAAGCAGCCCTGGCTGGCAATAACACGAGTTCCAGTTAGGCATCCTGTGAAGCCCAAGGAAATCAAGGATGGAACTCATTCCTGAAGGGCCTCTTGGTGCCCACCCCTTTAATTTGTGCCAGGCAGCTGCCTGATGCCGAGTTCATGCTGGCAGGAACTTTTAGCTACACAACTCCGTTGGTAATGAAGCGAGTGATCCCATCACAAACCCTGGGAATGGGCTCAGCCAGCTCCTATGGAGTCTCCTGTCTTCCCAGGGAACAGGGCCAGTTCACCCGAGGCAGCAGGAGTTTGAGCTGCACCACACTCCACCCTTTGCCTCTTCCTGCTCATCACAAATGAAAGCTGCTCATGAGGAGGGATGCTGGCTCCTTACCGATGGTGGTTTCACAGAACTTCTCTTCTGCCACTTCCTTGGCAATATTGGCCCCCATGAGCACATTCATTTCTATTCCCAGTTTCTCATGGATGATGTCTGAGATCAGCCTCAGCCCATCTGGTCCTTCATCCACGCCCTGGGACAGAGATCACAGAATCAATTAGACTGGAAAAGATCTCTTAAGGACATTGAGTCCAGCCTTTGACTGAACACCACCTTGCCAACCAGACCATGAGCACCTGCCCCTCCTGGACACCTGTCCTGCACCCCAGTCCTGCTATTCCCTGTGCTGCAGTGCTCTGACTGATCCTGACGTGCAGAGCTGTGCCCTGCTCCTCTCAGCACCTGAGATCCCCCATATGCCCTCACCCTTCTCCACCAACACCTCCAAATCCCCGCAAAGACTTCCCACTTCCCTTCTTCTCCCCACTGCCCATTTCTGTTCCAAAATCCCTGGATTCCCTTGGCAGCCACTCCAAGCCAGGCTGCTCCCAGCTCCCCTGCCTTGGCCCAGCACCCTGGCGAGTGCTGCTCCTGCTCACACCTTGATGAGCGACATCCCAACAGCCTCTTTCTTCACGTGGCCCTTGAGCTGGTCACAGATTTTGCCAATGAATTGGTGAGGCACCACAAACAGGAGGACATCGGCCCCTGCACAGGCTTTGAGCAGGTCTGGCTCTGCCACCTGAATAAAGCGTGACTGTTATTAGGGACTGGGAAGCTGGAAGGGAAGGAATGACCCAAAGTCACCATGCCGAGGTCCCTGCCAGAGCTGGCAGGGCAGAGGGGCTGGAGCAGAGTGGGATGATGCCAGTTCAGAGGCAGCCACATGGCCTCCAGCCCAGCCTGTGGGATGCCAGAGCAGGGGCAAAGGTGGGCAGTGAGAGCAGCCAGGGCTGCAGCTCATCCAAGCACCGATGAAGGTCAGTGGGAGGGCGTAACCGAGCCCCGCACAGCCCGGTGTCTTTCACACGCCGGAGTTCCAGCAGCCCCCTGGAGCCCAGCGTCAGCTCTGCCCCTCGGAGAGGCTGCTGGCAGCCCACACTCACCACGTTGGGGGGCAGCTTGTGCCCCGGCAGGTACTTGACATTCTCGTGCTCCGTGTTGATGATGTCCGTGAGCCGCCGGCCGCCCACCTCCTCCTCCAGCACCCACATGTTCACCTGGCTCTCGAAGCTGCTCAGCCGAGCTGCATTGCTGCCGACGATCTTAGCGATGGCCGAGCCCCTGCGAGGGCAGAGAGAGGCCGTGGCCGTGGGCACTGGGGAGCCCAGGGCACCGCAGGGCACGCCGTGACCTGCAGGAATGGGGATGGCCGGCGCCGGCTACCGGGGGTGCCGAGGGGGGCCGGGGAGGACAGGGACCTCGCCGAGGGGACCCGGGTGCCCGGCGCTCACCAGTTGCCAGAGCCCACGATGCAAACCTTCTTGCCACCCATGGTGCCGGGAGCGGGGCACTGCGGCCGTGGCACCCGTCTGTGCTATTTCAGTGCTGGCCGGAGCAGGGCCGGCCCCGGCCCCGGCCCCGGCCCGCCCCCGGCCCCGCCTCGCCCCGGGCACCGGGCACTGCTCGCCGCACAGCCGGGGCTCGGAGCGCGGCAGGTGCAAAGCGCTGCCGGGAGCGGCTCAGACCCCGCAGAACCAGGAGTCATAGAATCAGAGTCGTGGAATATCCTGAGCTGGACGGGACCCACAAGGATTAGCAAGTCCGAGGCCTGGCCCTGCACAGGACACCCCAGCAATCCCACCCTGTGCCTCACAGCGTTGTCCAAAAGCTTTTGAGCTCTGGCAGCGTCAGGGTTGTGACCGTTCCCTGGGGAGCGTGGTCAGTGCCTGAGCACCCTCTGCGGGAAATTACCAATTATCCTTTTCGTAATATGCATCCCAACCCCCTGACACAGCTCCAGCCATTCCCCCGGGTCCTGTCACTGTCCCAGAGAGCAGGGATCAGAGCTGCCCCTCTGCTGAACCCCGTGAGGAAGCTGCAGACCCTGTGAGGCCTGTAACTCGTGACTGCTGAGCCTTTCTGCATAAAAGCATTTCATTGTCCCCCTCTTGCTAAAAAGTGCCATTTCCCCCCCACGAAGGAGCAGGAACCGCCTGGTGCAGCCCCAGGACTCGGCTCCTGCCCCCACCATGGCTCGAGGCAGCAGCACTTTCCTCTTCACCCAGAAGACCCTTCCCTTGCCCCACGAGCTCCCAGCTCTACAGCTAAGCATTTAAATTATATAAACAAGCAGGGTGAAGAGAATAAATCTCCTTTTGCATGATTTTAAACCTTTGCATGTAAACTGTACTAGTTTCCTCCAAATTCTGCCCTACTCCCCTGGGATGTCCAACAGGCTAAGTGGACACGGGGCAGTTCAGCATTTATTACCACTGGCCACTGGATTTCCAGTTTTGCTCAAGTTACTTTGTTTACCACAAAAGTACCTCTGCAAAGGCTTAGCAGAGTCTACAAGCTGAGAGATCCCTCCAAGAAGGGCTCACTATAAATGGCCAAAATATGAAGAACATTTTCTCTCGAGATGCTTAACCCTGCTGGCTTTGAAAAGAAAGCAGAGATAATCCTGTCCCTTTCCTGGGAATCACCAGGCTCATCCCCCATGGCAGCTGGGAGAGTGCGAGCTGTCAGCACGGAAGGAGGAGGACAGCTTCCTTCACAGGAGTCTTTTATTAAAACTGGGTGACGTCTACAAGGATACAGTACAAAAAAAAAAATTTGGTCCATGGAAAAAACCGTAATATTCAGTTAAGAAAAGCA
The DNA here is from genome assembly GCF_015227805.2 of Hirundo rustica. Taxonomy (NCBI): domain Eukaryota; kingdom Metazoa; phylum Chordata; class Aves; order Passeriformes; family Hirundinidae; genus Hirundo; species Hirundo rustica. The sequence goes on from NC_053479.1 coordinate 293,784, forward strand.
GTTACTCTGCAACAGCTACGTTTGCCTATGTAGGACTCAGCATCCCTCCTGTGGGAGTACCCTGAGGAGTCAGGGGCTGCTTCTCCAGCACCGAGACCTTCACCCCAGTACCACAGAGGAGCATTTCAGAAGGGCAAAGGAGAGGGGAAGTCGAGAGTCTATTACTCACAGACATGTAGTAACACAGACACAAGGAGTAGTAGGGCCACCCAGGTGCTCCAACTCGCAGCAGCCTCCCCAGCCACACTGAACTGGGTGAGGGCTCATCAGTAACATGATCCTGCAGCTGTTCCAAAAGTCAGACCAACTTCTGAGTCCATTTGCATTATAGTCCCGAGCAGAAACACTGGCATCGGGGTGAAGAGGAGCTATTTCAATCTCCTAAGCCTGACCACCAGTAACTCATTCCAGGAGGAGGCATCGGGGCTGCTACTCCTCACAGTGGAGAAAATCTATGTACATTCCTGAACCATGCTGGGCCCTATGGCAGCCCCACAGCCTAAAACCTGACTACAAACCACAGGAGCTGCAGCATGGAAACACCTGCTAACTCACATACGCTTGGAAAAATGTCCATTTCCAAGGGCTGTCCTGTTACACCCTTGGATCCACACGAAGGAGCCTCTGGTCCCCACAGCAAGTGACATGGGACAACTGTCCCAAAGGAATGAGCCTACAACACTGTCCCTGCAGAATTCCAGGCAGCTGCTGCATCCCCTCTCCTTGCTCCAGGGAAAACAAGCAGCCACGTGGTTTGCTGGAACCCACTTGTAGGTGTTTGAAGTGCAGAGCGCTGCATCATTCCAATGCTTCCACATCCCTGCAGGAAGCCAACGCCTTGTTTCCATGTGATCCCAGCCTAGGACAGTCCGTCATGGAACACAAAGGGGACGGGGCAAGGAAGAAGGGAGAAGGGAAGAAGCAATTCTCTACACAGTTCAGGAACTTCCTCAAGGAGGAGAGTGATCTATGAGGCAGCCCAGTGCAGCAGCACCCTCCGAGGAGCAGGTGAGGGCAGGGAGGTATGTCAGCTCACGGCATCCTGCCCACCACAGTGCCTGGCACGGGCTGTAAAACGTGGCAGGGAAGAGCCCAGCCACACCTTAAAGCAGAGCCAGGCTTCAGAGCCAGCTCTGAGTGCCCAACCAGATGCTGGCTGGGGAGGAATGGGCTGAACAAAGACTCTGAGTCACTCTGGCTACCGGGGACACTACGGGCAGTGCGGAGTCACGGGGATGCTCGTGGGAGCCTTGGGACTGACAAGGCAACAGTCAGGAAGAAAACCAGGTAGAAATGTGTGCTCATTGGAGCCTGTCTGCTTGCCCCAGGTGTCCTGGACTTGCCCCAGCAGGGACAATGCCAGGATGAGTAACGTGGGCCTTGCTGCCAGAGTGGGATTCGGTGAGCTGGAACAGTGAGCTCTGCAGCTCTGTCTCCACAAACAGCTGTGATGCTTCTGCCTGGGGAGGAGCAGAGCAGCCTATGTGTTCCGGATCCCCAGGGCCTGCTCCAATTCCTGCCGTCTCTGCTGCACCTGCAAGAGGAGCCGAGTTGCAGCATTAACGCCCTGAGAGGTTAACGCGGGAGCCAGCTGGGAAAGGGTGAGCCCAAACTAGGACCAAGGTGCAAACTGCCACCTTCCCCCAGCAGCGTGTGCCCCAAGGAGTGACAGGCACAGAGAGGGACCCCTGCTCGGGGACACTCACCTTGGAGTAGAAGTATCGGCACACGGCTTCCTGTGCCCACGGCTGGAAGTAGAACTCGGCTCTGCGCTCCTCCTCGGGATTCCCAACGACATCAGTCATCGTCTGGGGAGCACAAAGGCACAACTGCTCAGCGAGTGCAAAAGCTCTGGCTGTGCTGAGCAAACCCACCCCCTTCCCTTTCCTCACAGACATCTCAGGGCACTCAGGTCAGCTTCTTATGCTTGACTCAAATCCCAGCCTCGCTTTCCGAGGAGGAAATTGCCTCCTTCTCTCTGTGGGAGCTCATTCTAATGAGGGAAGCGTGTGAACTGGAACACCTTCCACACAAGACAAAGCTTTTACCTTCAAATCCCGGCACTGGGACTGGAGCCAGTCGTTGATGAAGCCCTGAGGATCTCGGGCAAAGCTCAGCATGAACTCACGCTGTGTCTTCAGCTGGTTGATGGTCTCAATTGTTTCATGGATCTGAAGGAGACAAACACAGAATGGAACTGCTGAACAGGAGAGCAGTCAGAAACATCAAGACAACCAGCATGAAGGCAAATTCTTACACTCCCTGGTTGACTTACACTTACCAGGATTTTCAGCTCCCAGTTTCCTGCTCTAAATATTATCGATTTTCCCACAGACTGTTTGCTTTAAAAATTACATTTCCAGGTACAGCCACATGTTTGTAAACACGGCTCATCCCCCTGCAGCTTCCAAACAACAGAGCATTCCCATCCTGTCCAGAGACACATTCCTGCCCAGCAAGAAGGACTGCAGACCTGGAAGAGCTTTTCCTACCTTGTTATCCAGAGCAGCAATTTCCTGTTGACTGGCTGTGGAGAGCAGAAAGGAATTCATCTGAGTTTTCAGGGTATCATCCACCTCCACATCAATGTCATAGCAGGCTGTTTTCTTCTGGTCATTTGGGTCAACACTGGGGACATCCACAAGAAGCCAAAGTCAGGGAGCAGCTCGAGAAAGAAGGCAAAATCTGGGACCAGTCCAAGGAAGCAGCAAATGCAGCTCCTCTGGGATGCTGCAGCAGTCGGACTGCAGGCAGGGACAGGGACAAGCCATGCCACTATCAACCCCAAAAGTAGCAAAAGCCCACTGATGGCTTTGCAGCAGAAGAAATGAGTGATTGCTCCAAAACGGCTTCTATCCACAGCAAAGGACAGCAGGGATGTGGGAGTGCCTTGGGAAGAGGGATGTGGTAATGGGAGAGGCGGCTGTTCTTGTACAAAGGAACAGTGACAGGCAACACGGGAACTGCTGCCGAAAATCAGGACATATCACACTGCCTTCCCTTCCAGCCTCATCCATCCCTCCCACTCCTTCCTGGAAACAGCAACTCAGGTGGAGCAGCCTCACCTGATCACATGATTGATGATGATCGGTTCAGGGGGCATCAGCAAGGCATGAAGCCTTTGTGGGATTTCAGAGAACTTCATCCTCTGCGACTCAAAGATCTGTGACAGAGACAGGGCTGAGGGAGCAGCAGGGGCTCGGTGCACCCTGGCTGCCCACACGGGGAGCTGATCCCGGTGCTGCTGTCAGCCCCGCTGCTGCTCACCTGCTGCAGGTACTTGTCACAGATGACAAACTCCCGCTCGTGGGGGTCCTGCAGCTTGTGGGTCTTGATGTACTGCCACAGGGCCTGGATGATCACGGGCCGGGTCTGGGTGTGGATGCCCAGGAGCCGAGCCAGGCGCGGATCCAGTTTGAACTGGGGAGGCTGAACAAAGAGCACGGAGAGGTGAGGCGGGCCCAGACACAGGTAATGGTGCATGCCTAGCACGGCTGCTGCCAGCATGGAATCCTGGAATGCTCTGGGTTGGGAAGGACCTTAAAGAAACCTCATTCCACCCCCTGTCATAGGCAGGGGCATCTTTCACTACTCCAGGCTGCTCCAAGCCCTGTCCAACCTGGCCTTGGGCACTTGCAGGGATGGGGCAGCCACAGCTTCTCTGGGCACCCTGTGCCAGGGCCTCACCCTCCCAACAGGGAGGAATTTTTCCCTACCTGGTAATCCAGCATCAGCAGGACAGTGCAGCGCACGTTCACATCCCCCGGCCTCTTCACCTGGAAGCCGTCTGTCTCCTGAGTTGTAGCAGTCCTGTGCCACTGGAACACGAGAGGGAATTTAGAAACCCCTTGCCACATGATTCCGCCTGCTCCTGGGCACCCAAAAGCTTTGCCAGTAAATCCCACCCAACTGAGAAAGCTCCAATTCTTCCTGCTTAGAGTTTGAAACAAGAGTCAGTACATTTGTTCTGACGTTCAGCAAGGAAAAGCCAGAGTGAGAATTCAAGAGCTCCTGGCTCCCAGGAGTCTTAAGTATTCCCACCTCCCAAGTTATAAATGACACACAAACCCCACCTGCTAAAACACCAACCCACTCTTAGAGGAAACACAGCAAAAAGCAGCTCACCTCTACTAGGTGATTGTCAGGGCCATACAGGTCTTTATCAAGTTCAATGACCAGAGATTTAAAGAAGGACGAAAATTTCCTTTTCTGCTTGGTGGCATCATATTTGGACAGAGCAGACTGCAAGCAACACAGGGAGGAAGAGGGTTAGGACAGCAAGTCTCAGCACTCAAGCACAGCCACCGTGCACGACAGCTCCTCTAAGTTCTGACCACCTGAATTCACCAACGAGTGCTCAAAAATCAAGTTTCCAAGTCAGAAAGGGAAAGACTGGGGTTAAAGATGAGCTCGCAGGAGTTAAACCCCTCAGCAGTTACGTACAATGCCAGTGCCCTGGTTCTCAGAGCTGGGGACACAAGTGCCACTGAGCTGCTCTCACCAGTGATTCTCACAACTCTAAGAACTTTGGACAACTCATGTCCTGCCAGGGGGATACCCATCGGTCTCCAAGCTGGGCTCTCGGTCTCGTCACCATCAGACTCCTTGGAAAACAGAGATGAAGGAGGATATCAAGCCCCAGCTGTGCTCTCAGACACTAGGAAACTGGTTTCATTGCCAATTCCAGACCCACAGTCTCCTCTGAGGTTGGGTACTTCCCACTTACATCCTCCAACAGCCGTCCTTCCACCCGAAGCTCCCAGGAGGCGACGGTTCCTTCGCCGTCCTCAGCGTCTGACTTGGCTGGGTTGAAGGTGTTGGAGATAAAAATACGCAGCTTTCGCTTTTGCTATGAGAAAAAGCATCAGTTCAGCGTTAATTCTGCTCTCCAGGGCCAACTGTCCTGCACAGGTTTTGCTAAAGCTGAGCTCTGTGTTTTCAGCTGCCTCACGTTCCCCTCTCCTGGAGCAGACAGGACAGAGGTGTGGCTGGGACCCCCGTGCCACACACACAGGACACGACCCTGCAGTGCCCTCCTGCTGCCTGAACTCAGGAGCCTCCAAACCCTGGATACAAACCACAGACCCCCCTACCTTGATGGGGCGTTTCAGAGCCTCCTGGATGTCCAAGCGCTTCCTCATGATGGTCTGGTCCAGCTTCCTCTCGAAGGCCAACAAGTCCATGTAGGCCTGGGATTCGGGCACGAGCTCCCGGATCTGTGGGCAAGCAGTGATGGAAACGCTCATCAGCTCCCCAGAGTGCCCCAGGCTGCCTCACCTCCCCCTGAGCCCCTCCCCGTGTCCCACTCACCCGCTGCGGCAGGATTTTATCTGCCATCTTCTTCTTCTTGGCGCTGACAGGGGCAAGAGGCAAAACAGGAGTGAGAATGGGAACGGCTCCAGGCATGGGAACTCACAAACCTGCAGCACCCACCGGCCAGTGACTCCCCAGTCAGCTGGGCCCTGCTCCAGTATGGCTAACTGGTTATCTCAATGCTTCCCACCCCTCTGTGCACTCGGAGAGGGAATTACATCTATTGGAAAGGGGGTTCATCCCAAGGGACCCTCCAGCGTCAATCCACTTTGGATTGGCTTTTCCAGGAACAGTGTTTTAAATTCACGGTGAATTTCATTCCCACTGGGGCATCACATCAGGATGCAGGAACGTGACAAAAACTCAGCCCTGCCCTGCCCGGTGTTGTCCTCCAATGCCAGAGGAATGCACAAGGACCCGATGGGACCTGTCAGCCCCCTGAGCACTGCAGGATGGCCGGGAACTCCAGAATCCTTGAGGCTGGAAAAAACCTTCCAGACCTTTGACTGCAACCTGTGCCCAATCCCCACCTTGTCACCAGCCCAGAGCACTGCAATTCTTTGTAATGAATCCAGTCATTCTTTGGAAACCTCCAAGGGTGGGAACTCCACCTGGGCAACCCCTTCCAACGCAATTGAAGAAATTCCTCCCAAACCCCAAGACCTCCTCTCTGCTCAAGGATGCTGCAGCTGCCCCGAGATGCTCCCGTTGTCTGGGGATGCCCCGGGATGTTCCGAACAGCCGGGGATGTCCCCGTTAACCCCGGGACGCGCCCTCTCCCCGTGCCTTACTTGTGGTTGCGGTTGGGCACCGCCTGCGGCTGCACCTGCTGGAGCTGCTGCGGCGCCGGCCGCTTGCGAGCCTGGTCCAGCCCGGCCTGCGCCAGCGCGGGCCGCACCGCGGG